>NC_138933.1:1198598-1688569 GCF_965231255.1 Vanellus vanellus
TTTGGGTCCCCTGTCCTCTCCAGTCCTCCCCGCAGCTGAGACCCCACTATGCTTTTCCGCTTCCGACCCTCCAACGGGGCAAATAACAAAGTTGTTTGGCCGTGGGAGTTAGAGCAATAAGTATAAGCGAGAGCCTCTCTGCATCCCACGCCCGGGCATCAGCTATAAACATGGGTCTGAGAGAGTGAACTCAGAGAGAGTGAATACTGTCTGCAAAATATGCTGTTAATTTCAGCAGTTAGAAGAGACCCCGCTAAGAAGCAAAGTTACTGAACAAAATTGGTTCTGTTTTACCTCAAACCAGGACACTTGTCCACTTAACCTGAAAGTGAATAATGAATGTAAGTGCTTTCTAACCTGTACTGTACTGAGATTTCTTCCCTCTTTACCACTCATGTCAATTATGATGCTTATCTGATCAATTGTCCTTTAAGCTTATACTGACATATTTAAACCTTCTTGGCATTACCCACTATTAGCTGCTTCTCTTGAGAAAGACTTAGACTTGCCGTGTCCTTGATCTGCCCTCTCCTCATACAGAAATTTGTCCGTTACTTACCAGTAAAACAATCTCCAAGAAAGAATCCAAGGAATTGTAGAATCAGCTATGGTTCATCTCAGGTACACCCAAAATATTAGGTTGTCCTGAACTGATCAGTCACAGATGCCCAAGGGCTCTATTCTTTTGTTTCTATGGGGCTTTCTATAAGCTCAGCCACATTTCAGAACTTTTACATTCTTTAAACCCAAAGCACCTACTCTTACCCACAGCTGCCATTAACTAGGCTAAGCATACCATGTTCTATTTGTTTTTAAGTTGTGCAGGAAACAGATTCGTCCTTCAATATCTATATTATTTCAATTAACATATTGTTTAAATCATCCACTGACTATTATTCTTTCTTTCTACACGTTATGTTGGGTTGTCATCACTTCAGCTTCTCTTCTGCGCTCTGAAAGTTTGGCTCAGAACTTTGCATATTACTGCTGCAATCTTATCAAAATCTTAACATGACAACTTCTCATTGCTTTTATGCCACAATGGTAGGACCATGTGCCTTTGGACCAGCAGCTGGCCGCTGGAATCAGAGGATCTGATTTGCCCTCATGTTCTAGCTTTCATTAGTTAACCACCCTGCAAATCCCATGGATCCTTTGCTACCCTCTCCTACAGTCTGGAACTGGGATTCAGCCCCAGCTCTTTGGTCAGTTAGGGCCACTTGCCTAATCCTTCGGCAGCCACGAACGCTCTCAACGCAGGAGGCTGCCCAGTCCCGGTGGGTCTCAGATGCAAGTCACTGCTCACCTCAGCAGCTCTGCTGTCCCACTCCCTCTGCTGACCTACAACGCGCTCCAAATCCAGAAAACAAGTAGAGACACACCCCCCACATAGAGAGAAATACAGAATTAGAGAAATACTCAGTTTGGAATAAAGAAGGCTGGAACATTGTGTCCCCTGCCCCAGGCGGTCGCTGCTGTGGGAAGAGTTAGGACCGGATAGGAACTGAGATTTCTGCAATGCCTTGGCTTCTGAGAAGCGTAGGATTTGGTCTTATTTCTGAGCTATAGCAGCCAGCTGCCTTCCCCACATGTCCTTCTCCCAGCTGCTCATCAATCGTTTCTGAACAACAAACCAGACACACTCTCCATGCCCCTGTTACACACCCAGCTGAGCCACCCTCAGTCCCCTTCAGCGATAGACTGGGTCCTGGGCATTCCCACCTCTGGAAAAACCTCTGCTTCCCAAAGCTCACATCCTCACTGGCATTAAGAGCCATCCGATTTAAGTGACAGCTACTGCCCCACAGCACCAAGAGGCTCGTCAGTAAAGGCCCCTTTCAGCTTTTACTGCCTGTGCTTGCAAGGCAGCTCTGCAACGCCCTGTCTTGGGAGACAGCACAAAAGCTGCAACCCCTGGCAGCAAACAAGGTGGGTCAAAATGAAGGAGGAATAGTTAATCGTGCTCTCTGGCCCCAAACTATTCTGCGTGCTTACAGCAGGGCAGGGGTTTTGCTGTTCCCCATTGCCAAGCTGCCTGCCCTCCATCAGAGCCTGGTGCTCTGGAGTTTCCCAGTCTGGCCGCGCAGCAAAAGCTCTGGGCTTATCGCTGCATCAGAGCAGTTGAAAGACAGTTGAGTGTCTCTCTAAGTGCTGATAGAAGGGAAGGCTTTGCTCTTGGAGATAAGAAGCCCTCCCTGAGGAGCCAGGGGAGTTCGTTGGTATCAGAGTGTCTTCCAGCACTTTGCAGACATAGCCTTTGAACGTGCGAGATGGCGAGGCGATCACGTAGACAGCAGACAGCGAGGGCTGTTTTTGAGGTCAGTTAACTGAACCTCTCGCTATCATCTATTTTCTTTTCCCTAGAATTATTTTTCTGCTGTTGATCAAGCCTTTGCAGTGACCTCATTGGCTCACCAAACTGTAAACAGTTGAATCCTCGTATTTTTGGAGATAGACTAATTCGGGAGAGATAGGCACTTCAGGAAGGTATTTCAACCCAAGATTTTGAAATGCTTAACAGCTCCCTTTTGCTGGTCTGTGCGTGCTTGAGAAGCTGTCCAGCTCTTGCTGCAGGTTATAGAAGACAGAGTTTTGTAAACAGCTCCTGTCCAGTTTGGGGGAAAGCAGGTGTGTCTGGAGTGAAGCTATCACTGCCATCTCCAGATAGAGCTCCCTGCATCACCCATGGCAGCAAATCCAGGCTCTGGTGGTTACATGTCATCTGATGCTCATGTATAAGTAAAGCAGAATGTCTAGGCTGCCTTTATCTGGGGGAATTCAATAGATCTGATTTCCACTATTGGGTAATTTGGGCGAGTGCAACAATCAGGGTGTACACAAAGAAGCTGTTCTCCATTGTACATTCAAAGCATTTGAAAACAAGCAGGTCCAATCTTTCGGTGAGACAGTCTTTTACACAATGCTGCTTTTACAGTTTCAGTGTACATTATATGGAAAAAATATTTCCTTTTTCATTTTAAACTTGCTGCCCTGTCCTTTTCTTGGGCCCTTCCTAGTTGAATTGTGAAGAAGGATGAATGCCCTCCACAGGCAGCTCATGCTCTCTAAAGCCCCAGTCTGTTTTCCCTCCCTGCTTACACCCAAAGGAAACTGCTACATTTCTAAACATAGGTCTTTTCATCCAAACGGGGGATGGGGGGGGGGGGGGGGGGGGGGGGATGGATGTGGAATTGAGATATTGTTAAAAAATAATCGAACTGGGAGGCAGAAGTCTAGAAGTGGTGCAAAAGTACAGCTGCTTATTCGCCGGCTGGAGAGAGAATGGCAGCGCGGACTCCCCCCACCTTGTGCCTTACAGCTCACTGATGGAAGCCCTCTGCCATCTGCTGGTACAAGTTACAAAAGCGAAGGCTGTGGTTAGAAGCAATTGCCTTATAACATACTGTAGGAGAAAACGTGCATTGTTAAAGTGTACAAGCACTTGTCTACGAGAAAGGTTCCTCCTTTGGCCCAGTAAAAGATACTGCAAACCTCTGCATAGCCTCTAGCTTCTGAGTAGGTGGAGACCACAGGCTTTTGTCAGCATAGCTCTCAGCCAACAAAGCTGTACGAATCACACACCTCTGTGCAAGTACCAATCTACTGGCAAAACTCGGCTTTTACCAGTGTCTTTCCCTGGAGAGATGTGTACATCCACACGCAGAACTGCAAGCAGCACAGGCTGGAGTAGGAGCGTCATTACGATCTGAAAAGGTGTAATAGAAACTGAAACCACCTTTTTGTTACCTGCCTTCTTACTAAGAGAAGCCTCACCTGTACGTCAATGCCAACGAGGAAGTTAGATGCAATTAACAAGAGAACAGTCTTTAATATTAAGCCAAGACTCAGACTTTGTCAGGGAAATTCTGCTGCTGCACCTCAATGTATTTTTAGTTGTGGCCTTTGCTACTCAGCCAAAGCTCCTTGAAATGTCCTGACCCCACAGGCGCTGCTTTCAGAACAGCATTTCCAGGCTCCGTCTTTCCTGCTTCATATTGCAGATCAGTTTGGGGGTTCAGAGCCCCTTTGTTGTGTCCAAGAAGAATCCGGCTGAGAGTCTGGATTTTTGTTCTTCCTTTTCCTGCTTGATAAAAGTCTCTGACCCTGCTGCCCTGTCTGCATTTCCTAACTAGTTCATATTTGGTCTTATAGAGATTGTTCCTTCAGGCCACGCCACATCTCTACCCATAGATTATCGCAAATGCGATAGCTATCACAAAGGAAGATGAAAACCCAGGCTCAGGTGCACAGTCTTTCCCAGTAACAGCAGCAGATGGCTGTAGGTAAAGAAACAGACTTAAGAGGAAGAACAGCAGATTCGTTTCCAAGGCACGGAGAGGGTTAGAGCACCGAGCTGGTCCAAGCCCTCTCCATTCCTCCGTAGGCAGCAGAGGAACTTGATGACAGATGCGTGTTTTTCCAAACTTGGGAAACGCCTAGGCCAATAAACCAGTATTTCCTTTCAATCAGCTCAGAGAACTTGATCAGCATTATTTGATGTAACATTGCTTGAAAACAGTCCTTGGCTCCAAAACATTTATCTCCAAAGCTATTTGTATTTTTCTTCTCTGCCTCTTATTGCAGCTCTTTTGCTTTTCCTTCCCACTGTTTATCTCTCACAACACCAAGCCTTGCCTGTACTTCCTGTTTGGCTGTGTGGTTAGTAGTTTTCTCATTTGCTGTTATTTTTTATTTCCATCCAAGCTTTGTATGATATCAATAGCTATTTCATAAAACCATAATCTTCCTCAAGCCAGTCCTAATATGAGCAGGAGAAAGAGCCAAGAACCACTGCCGAGGCCCGAGAGACTCAAGCTCCAAATTCCTCCTCCTGCGTTCTGCCAGCGCCACCCAGAGCCCAGCTCAGCCCCAGGGAGTCAAAACATCTGTCCATCACCCAACACACCCAGCCCCATCCTGGCCACAACAGGCCACAGAGAAGTGGCTTGAGCAAGCCAAAGTGCACAGGAAGAACGCACTTATGTGAGGATTCAAGAATTAGAATTCGTTGGTAGTCTAATTAATACCTCAGTCTAATCACTTACCATTCATCCAGTTACAGCAGTGCTAACAATACCCAAAGTACTCAATTTCTATTAAAGGTTTCCAGTAATAAGGGAAAAAAAAAAAAACAAACACAATAGACAAAAGCATCTACCCAGTTCCTCTAATGATGAATTCTCCCTACTTCCTTTGCATTGCTGCAGTGACTCATCAGCATCCTGAGGGGGGAAAACTATTACTGGGTTTTTTTTCTTCTGGGAGGAATATGATTATAAGGTTGATGGTTTCTTCCTTCTCAGTTTAGGGTCTACTTGGGGATATTTTTTATTTTTTTTTTTTTTAATGTATTTTCTATTACTCTCTATACTTGAATCTTTCTTCGCAGAGCTGCAATTCCATGTTCATCTAGATATATGTATATTCTGTGTTCATCTAGATATATGTATATTCTGTGGTTTACCTATCTTTTTTCTGTTACCTCTAAGACCGGTTTCTGTCACCTGTCAAGACTGTGTTCTTCAATAATCATTAATGGATCACTGAGGAGTTGCTGATAGCCCTGGGGCCATTCTGTGCTCCACAGCTGCACACTGACCCTCTGTCAGCACTACCTGCTCCTTAGGGCAGTAACTCTGATTTATCACAGGCACAACCACTGTACCTCACAGTTACACAAAAGTATGCAAATTCAACCGCTAAAAATCAATTAGAAAGCAGCCACCTTGTTGCTAGGCAGTTGCTGTTACAGGTAAACAAACTAAACAAGCTACAAAGTTTAGGGCAGTTCAGGACAGATCCAGATAAAACCAGCCTGAAGAGCCCCAGTTACAAGGTCTTACTGAGTCACACACAGCCTTTGGCCTTCCAACAGTAACGGCACTGACGCATTTGCATTCTGTAGCCCAGTACCCTTCTCTATCACCTTCGCTCTGTTGCTTTCCAAAAGCTTTAATGCTAACAAAGTCATTTTCAGAGGGGGAAAAGGACTCCAGGGATGAGTTCCGATCCTGCTGCTCTGACCACTGACCTGTTTATCCAGACCCCAGTCCCACTTTGTGAAGTGAAGGTAGTAGCTTCAAGATAGGGAGACCAGGATACTTTCGTTCCTGGTTTAAGCTTTTCTCTTTCGGTTGTTTCCTCAGAGACAGATTGTTTAATCAGACGCTGCCCCAAAGGAAGTACTTTCCCTATTTAAGGATCAGTCAATAAACTAGACTCTGTACTGCCTAGCGTATCTGCTGCAGTGTGGAAGAGGCACAGCCTGAGTCATCGCTCCCTGATAGTGACACTATACCCACAGCAAAAATGAGGCAAGCACACAGCATCTGTTCTTGTAGCAGCTCCCAAAAAGAGTGGCTTTGGGTTGACAAGGCTTGGCACAATGTCCTTGTTCAGCACTACAGGATGATTACGGTTGGAAGGGACCTCTGGAAGTCACCTTATCCAACCCCCTGGCTCAAGCAGGACCACTTAGAGCTGGTTGCCCATGACCACATCCAGATGGCTTTTGAATATCTCCAAGGATGGGGACTCCACAACCTCTCTGGGCAACTTCCACCAGTACTCCGTCCTCCTCGCAGTTAAAGGATAAGTTTCCTGATGACCAGACGGAGCCTCATGAGTTTCACTTTGTGCCCACTGCTTCTTGTCCCGGCACTGGGCACCACTGAAAAAAGCCTGGCTCTGTCTTCTTAGCACCCTCCCTTCAGGTATTTAGATACACTTATAAGATCCCTCTGAGCCTTCTCTTCTCTAGGCTGAGGAATCCCAGCTCTGTCAGCCTTTCCTCATACAAGAGATGCTCCAGTCCAACATCTTCATGGCTCTTTGTTGGACTCTCTCTCTTTGTTAAGCCATCTCTTGCTGCATCCTTCGGATGAAGGCACAGCCCCAGTGTCCTCCCCATAGGGAGCAAAGCAGCTTTTATGGTGTGGTTTTGGCTGGCTCTACTCTTTCCATTTCCTGCAGTCCATCCCAGGGCCTTTGTCTTAGGTAAGAAGAAAGAGCAGGCCTGACTCCAGGCACCAGTGACTCCCCTCTGGAGAACAGCAAGCCAGGAATGAAGCCTCCCAGGTGGTTCCCTGAAGGTGGGCTGATGGGAGCAGATTTACAGGTTTGTTAGTAGCTTCAGTGCAAGGGACTTGTTGAGCAAACAGAAAGAACCCCATCCTCCATCCCTCCCTCCTTTTTGTTTCATGTACAGCTAGGAGCTGCTTTCTGCTCTGTGTGGGTACCACAGGACCCCTTGCCTCCCCAGACTGTCTTTTCATAACCCACATTTTCCTCTTTGTAGCAACAAAGAACTGAAGGAGAAGTTGGATGCCTTCAGTGCCATTTCACCTGGCATTTAGGTGTAACAGGCCATGTTGAACCTACACGTCCTGCAGAAGCTGGCTGTTGAAATCCGGTACACACCCTACCAAAACCAGGCAGCACTCTTGGGGCTGCAGGCATACCTGTACCAGCTGAAAGGTCAAAACAGAGAAGCTCTGCAAAGCCTTAGAGATGCTGAAGAGCATGAGAAACGGGACGAGCATCAGGCATCTGCTGCTGGTTCTTTGATTATCTATGGGAATTATGCTTGGATTCATTACCTTCAGGCCTCTTATCACGAGGCTGAAAGGTATCTGGAACGAGTTCAGCAGCTCTGCCCAACTCCTTGGGATGCACGGCTGATCCCATACATCCAGGCCCAGAAAAGCTGGTCCCTCTTGGCTATCAGAGCTCATATTGGGGAATGAGCAAGAGAGGGCTTTGAGGTGGCATTGATGCTTGAACCAGAGAACAAATATTTCCATGCTGGGCTCAGAATGGCTCTCTATTCCTCCTGGAGTTACTTCTGGTATCCTGATATTGCAAGGAGAGCCATAACCCAATTGGAAAGAACCGTCCTTGAGCAGCCAAATAACTACAGAGCTAAAAATACATTTAGCCAAGCTACTTGAACAAGAGGATAGAGAAAGATCAATTGGCTTGATAAAAGAAAGTGTAGAGAAAAGCTCCGATCCTGATGTCCTCAAAGCTTCAGCTTTGTTCTGGCTGCGACACTCTACAGAGTGAGCGATTGAGATATTACAGCGAGCCCTGCAACAGGATCCAGGTTACCACCTTCTCTACCAAGTCTTGGCCAGGTGCTAAAAGACACAGTGGCTTGATGCAACGAAGGAAGACAAGAATAATATGTTGGAGATAGTCATCCAGAAGCTCAAGCAAATTCTTCAGGAACATCCAGACCTTGACCTCATGTTCGTAAAGCTGCAATTAGCAGAGTTCTATGGCAAAAGAGACCCAGCACAGGAAGAGGTTATCTACAAGGAGCTGCAAGAGAGAAAGGACAGCTTGAGCCCCAAAGGCCGTCAAGCCCTTTATCTCTGCTGGGGAAAGTTCTTCCTCTACAAGAAGGGGTCCCTTGCTGAAGCAAAAGAAAAGTTTATGGATGGTTACAAAATTCCCATGCTGACAGAAGAGAGGAAGGAGTGCGTGCAGAGGCTGACACAGATGGCTTGGCAAATGACTCTGCAAGGCCACAGTGCTGATGCTATCCGCCACTTCAGAGAGGCCAACCAGCACCTGCCTGCAGAATTTGCTGGAACCAAATCTAGACTGATGGTGGGAGCCCCCATCTGGAGAAAGCAAGGCATTCTTTTTGCAAAGCTAGAAGGCATCAAGGACTATTGTCCATCTGTCTCTCCAACAGCAAACCCATCACCTCATACAGATAGAAGGGTCCTATCAGCTTCTCAGAGTGTCCCATTGCTCGCTCATTAAGTGGAGACCTACCCATAAATAACCGACTGCCCAAAATTTACACACTCCACCCTCAGTCCTGCTTCTCTGAGAGGAGGGAATGAAAACAAAGGTGGAGAATATGGCTTACAAGGTCTGACCACAATCAGTTGCAGGTGTAGACCTGCGTCACTTCCTTGGAGTTGCTACAGGTCAGAACTAAGTGCTGATTAGGACAGCATGAGAAATTAACTCCCTTCAATTATCAGAATTGTATCACTTGCAACAAATACAAAGGTGGCTTCCTCCCAAGATGACTAACTGCTGAGGGGTCTTGCTGAGGATGAAGCACTTGCCTACAGGACAGAGGTAGTTGGACAGGCCAGGATCACATTAAATGCAAATATAGAAAGAGCTAGCTGCTGATTAAGCAGTATATAGTTGTAATTATATCTGCATTAATCCTTTGAAGTATGTGCATTCTTGCCCCTGCCTGAACAGAAACATGGGGTTTGCTTTCTTGCACTGGTACCCACTTAAGAGGGAGCACTAGGAACAATGTATTATTCATCACTGGTTTGGGGGCCAAAGTGAGGTTTTTAATATTCTTTGATCAATAAATATTTCAAATTGTTTTCCACATGATTTCTCCCATGCTGTCTCCTTGCAGCCTAAACCAACCAGAGCATTGTCTGCCAGAGGTACACCCCTTTTTCACCATTCATTCCCCCCCAGGCTCACGTTGGGTACAGCTCTGTCTCTGCAGCGTCCTATCTACTTGCACATCCCACTGGGGAACTTGTGTCCTTCCCTGTATGTGCAGGTGGGCACACACACACACACACACACACCCACCCACCCCCACCCATCCCAGCATTGCAGCCCCATTTCCAAGCACTGGCAGGGCCACCTCTTGTGCCCACCAGTAAGCAAGCAGGGATGGCTTACCAGGGTGTCCCCAAGCCCCATCTGCCACCACAGAGTGGAGCCATGAGGACCAGGGCAGACATCCCCCAGCAGGTCCCTCTGCAAATCTCCGTTTCTGCTCCAACAAGGAACAGGCAAGGACCCAGTTTGGGAGAGGATGCTCCAGAAAAGGACTGTGTGCTCAAGACACAGGATTTGGGGAAGGGGAACATGCCTTAGCATCCCACTCACACACAGCTGGTATGCATGAAAGCACAAGAGGACAGAAATACCCAGCTGTCCCAGAGCCCAAGCCCCACTGGGGAAGGGGGCCAGCAGTCCCATCTCTTGCAGTGGGTCAGAGGTAGGGTGCAAACATGGCAGGAGAGGACTTGATCCTCCAGACCCTGTAAGCAAGAGAAAGGGAGACAACACAGGCCACCATATTCAGCCCAGGCTATTTCATCTCCTGATATAGTATTGGGGACCAAAACTGTTCTTCTCCTTCCTCCTCCGGAGAGGAGACCCAAGAGCCACAGCCACCTGGTGCCGATCCTGCACCCCAGCAGTTGAGACTGGCAGGTTCATTAGTCCTTAGAGCAGGAGCTACTCAGAACACAGCACTACAGCACCACAGCCTCTAGTAACACTACACAGGCCCTGGTTAAAACATTGTAGCAGAAATGAAAAACATTAGCCAGAGTACAGGATCATGGGTCACATGGAACATCACAATTTACTTAACTGCACAGGTCAGGACATTTTTCCAGAGCTCAGTAAAAACAGCCACTTTATAGATTTCTGTATGTGCTCCACAAGTCTTCTCACACAACACTGGGCAAGGTCACATATCCCGATTTGGGAAAGCAGGGACTCTCAAAAGCAAGGGTGCTATTAAACTACCCTCATTCCCCTTGTCAGTATGAGCAGCACTAGTAACTCAGACTACCCAGGAATCCTTTGGGTTTGCAAAGGACAGTCCTCTACAAAATTTTCCACTTGTAAACACAGTATCAGGAAACATTTCTTTTAAAAAGTCACAGTCCCTCCGGCAGTTAATTAAACAGAGCATCTTTTGCCCATCAGACAAATGCAACACTGCCATCCTCAGGATTACAGGCTGCACGACCACAGTGCAAGTCAAGAATTACAGGTCTGTGTGCTGTTTGAAAGACTGGATTCTGACAGAGTTCAAATGGCAGTGTTACTACTGTGTGAAGAACACCCTATGGATGTTCCATACACACTTACAATCCTTGTATGACTGTTCTACTTCACATGGGTGGTGGACTGGATGCTATTGAAAAGTGTCAGTGAGTTCCTCCAGCAGTTTTTTTATTAACACTTTGAACAAAACCTGCTAGTTACTTTCTTCACCAATTCAGAACAGCATTAGATAATAAAAATACATTGCACAATAAAATCCCATTAAAAGTCTCAGCTAAGCTGAAAGATAAAAAGAAAAAGATCTTATTACATAAGCTGCCAAGGGCTGCGGAAAAGACTTGCGTTTACTGTACTCATGCATATTGGTGTGCAAATGCTAGGATGACACCAACTTCCAGGTCCACTTCACTTCAGCACAGGAGAGGAAAAGAAGTTGCCCTGATGCCCAAGCTGGACTGTTGACTTGCTTTTGCTCCCAAATCTAGTTCAAGAGAAGTAGAAAAATATCAGTTTGGGGTTTGGGATATAGAGGTCTTAATGCTCTTCCTTTCCCTGAGGTCATTCACCCAAACTTTATCCACCTCCCAAACACAGTCTTCTTCTCCCTACCATAAGATGATGTTTGTTAACCGTTATGCAGCTTGCCCTGTTACTACAGCACTGATCAAGGGAGAGTTGACTGAGTAGTAAATGCAGTCTCCTCTCAGAACTGGGCCCCAAAGTCTATTTATGGTTCTCCTTGAACATCCAAACAACCTGCAGTCATCCCAACATCTTCACAATAACACCCATTGCTACTTACTTGGGGGTGGTTTTGCTGAAGGTAGACCAGACCCGCTGGGACAGGGAGCTAGATGACGGTGTCTTGGAGAGCTGCTGCTCTGGAGTAGTGAGGGGTCCAAGCATGCTCACTGTCAAAAGAGAGGCAGCGAAGTGAGCAACATGAGGACAGATGAAGTTTTCATTGCCATGCAAGAAACATTAGACATTCCCTAGCATCTGTCAAAAATGCTAGACAAATCTGGTATTTCCTGGCATGCTTTTCCTCCCTCTTCCTCCATAAAGCGTGCAGGAATGGCTAGCTCCAACAGTCTCACAAGCAGCTTTGATTGAGGGGTCATTATTTTTACTGCAGCAGCTGCACAGGCAATAGAGCAGAACCCAGGGGTTACCTCTAACATCTGGTGTCTGTGGAGAGGAGTAGGCATTGGTGTTCTCAATTACATGCGCTGGGTCAATGTTTTCTTGCTCCACCATCATCAACTGGCTCCAGTAGTCCATAGGCAGCAGCAGAAGTCGCTCCACTACCTACAGACAACCATGAGTAGCTGATGTTACAAACCAGCACGCAGCTTTGACACACTGACACTAGACAGGCATCGCCTCAGCTCCCTCCAGCAATTCATGTGAATTCTTTAAATGGGATATATTCACCCAGTCAGTCCTTTTTGCTGACCTACCTTGGGCTGCCGCTTAGTGTCTTGCAGGAGTGTCATAGGGTCAGGATCAGGTACCGCATGGGCAACTATTGTGGGGCCAAAGACTTTGGCCAAGTTGGCAATGTCCATCTTAGTCTCCGGGCTCTGAGCCACCCTGTATTAAAAAATTACATAAGAGAACGTAGCTTCTCCCCTTCACTTGTCACACAACTCCCCCATCCCCCACACGCTTTAGCCTCCAAATAAGCAGTTTTCTTCCAGAATGAAGACTTTATGCTCACAGGCAGTAACAAGAGCCAATTAGAGAAAGCACCAGTGGCAACATCCCCCTTTAAGAACTACCAGTCCATTTGAACATGCCTCTGCAGGTGCATCATGAGGAAAGCTAGGGTGTCCCTATTGGCCTGAGGAAGTTCAGCCACTGCTTGGTACATAGCAGCAACACTGTTGTCCTCATCCAAGATTTCTGGGGAAAAAAAAGAAAACGTTTAGATCTCAAAGTGGTCTCAGAGACAAAGCTGTAGTATTCCCCTCACAGCAATAGCTAGCCTGAGAAACAAGGAAGCAGAAACTTCACATGCCATCATAATAATTTGTATCCTGCTCAAGCACTAGAACTTGTTGCTTTCTCTGCTGTATTGTTTTGGAAGAGGAGAGGATCTTTCCAGCATATTGCACATCATCAACACAGCTGGAAGCATGAGGGCTCCCCAAAGCACTGAGGTCTGCCAGTTCACACGACAGCTAAACCTGTGACCATCAAGCCTAGGGCAAGAGTTGGAGATGTCATTTAGCAGCTCCTTACCTGCAGCTTCCATAAAAGTCTTGTTTAACCGGAAAGTGAGAAGGGGTTCTTTCAGGCTGCGTAGAAAGTCCTTGAGGAGGCCGCAGATAGCATGGATATCATCCACTTTACTGAGCAAAGGAATATTTTTTGCTCTAAGAAACTTCTCTTTCAGTTCCTTCACTGTCTTGTCACAGCCAGATATCCGGTAAAGGCCTGTCTGTTAACAGAAAGCATTGCTTAGAGGCAGAATATCAACTGCACATATAAAGCTGACATTCTTCTGCTCCCACTTTCTCTCCACACCTGAGCACTCTCCACACACTGTTGCTCTCTCAGTCACCCACTGAGCAGCACTATACACACCATAAATAAAAGGTATTTGGGTTAACAATTTGTTTCCTTAACACCACAACCCATTTCATTAGCCCTGTTTCACACCTCATTTTTGTTTTACCTCATGCAGCCCTCGTTGCTCAATCTCATTAACACAGTGCACTATGATGGAAGGGATCATTGGAGCAGTAGAAGGGACAAAGTCCATCAAGGTTCCCTAAAAGACAGAAGCCGTGGGGGGGGGACACTCAGTCTTCAAGACATGGAAAATACTCTCTTGGGAATTCCTAGTGACATCTAGGCTTAAAAACCCAAACATTATTTTGTCTTCATCAGTCCAGAGAAAAGCAACACTACATCCATCAGCACAACGCCAAAAGATTGTCTACCCAGAGCTGCTATGTTCACCCTCAACTCAACACCCTCCTGACATCGCATCTTTACCACCCACCTGCCCTGGTTATTGAAGGATATGTTAGCAAGCTCATTTGCGTTTTATTATGCATCTCTGAGTAACAGGAGCTCTTCTGTAGAAGGCAGACTTGTTGGAGCCTAAGCATGTTCTAACTCTAACCAAACATTAGCCCGTTTGTGCTGGCAGCTGCGCCCCAAGATCAACCTACAGACTTACCTCTCCAATTCTGACAGGAGTGCCTGTCAAAGTGGGGATACAGGGAAGAGGACAGCGGTCCCGACACTCCGGATGAGCAACCACACGACAGTCTCTGCACTTCAGAGAGATTTTTCCAAATTTTACCCTCTTTCCACACGGAACGCATGACTCTGGCTTGATAACCTAATGATTCAAAGCAAGATAGGAAGAGATTAGTGCAGCGTAGTAACTCCGCAGAACTCAAATTAGCAAGCCATATAGGATAACAGATTCCCAGATCCACGCAGGTAACAGCTAGAGTCAATACCGACTTGAAACCTAACAGCTGGCAGCCTCTTATCAATAGCTTGGTATCACACACAATTACAATGGAATGAGATGCTTTTCCCAAGTTCTTCCTGCTTGTAGACCTACCGTCTTTGAAACAAATTCATGCAGCCTCACTCCCCCATTGTTCTGCGGGGTGCTAAAGCCATCAGTCTCCGATTTGGATTCCAGCTGCTTACTGCCTATGCTTGACTCACTGCTCCAAGGCTGCAAAGGACCTGAAAGAGAGAAGAGGAGGAGACATGACTGAACAGAATCACCCCCCTGCATAACCTTTGCTTCAAAACAAGTGCATTATAAGCCACAGGCAGCTGCCTTGGTCCTGGGGGGAGGTAACTGTAACCTCCAGCCTACAAACTTCAGGGCTAAGACAAACGGAGACATGACACCTACCACTCTTCCTCCGTCTCTTCAGACTATAAGGCACAGTCTGGATAGTAGAGATAGCTTCAATTGGGCCACCATCATTGGGGACGGTGACAGTTGTCTTTGCTACTATGGATTCATTTCCCTGTAATGAGAAATATGCAGTCAGTGACAGCAATACTGATAGGACATGGTATTTTCTAGTTTGTTGGCTCTAGAAATGGGTATATAATCCAACCAACTATTTTCAATGCACACAAATCCAGCTGGGGCCATCATACCTGGTCCACTGTGGAGCCAATTGATCTGGTTTTCTTCTGAGGACCTGGGGGGCCTTCAATGAACTGCCTGGAAGACCGCTGAAAAGACACAGTGTATTTTTGTCTATGAGGCAGGTACGCTGTTAACTAAGCATTATACTAGTTCAGTACAACTAGAAGGACTGAACAATTGTCTGCACACACCACAGATGCATTAATTTCTTCCATGGTACCTGTTCTTCATGGCAACCTTGAAGTTGACATGAAGTATCAGGAGGCCTAAATACACTGCTCTTTCAAGTAATTTTCCTGGCCAGCTTTATAATCCAATTCAGGAAAAAAAAAAAAAAAAAGAAGGGGGAGCGGGGAACAAAACACACCAAACCCACACACACACATAAAAAGGGCAACTAAGCAAGTCCCATACTTTGCCAACTGTGTTAGTTATGATTTCAGGCTGTCCTTTCCCACCTGTGCCTACTGCATACTAACAGCAGACCAGAACAAGCACAAGCTCCTTTAGAAGACAGAAAAATATTAACTTCCTATATGATTTCCGCCTAATCTGGTAACTATTAATAATCCTCAAGTGCTTTCTTGCAAACTCTAGGCCATAACAAAACAAGATATGCAGAACTCCAGTCATTTTCAGTAGACAAACAACAACACCAGAATTAACTTTCAATCTAAATCGACACAGCAGGTCTGAATTATAGTAGCAGCCCATCCATCTGAAGTTTGATTATGATTAGTAGCTCAGACATCATTATAGGTGGCTGTGAGATGACAGATGGTGGCATTGTGTCAGCTAAGGCTAACAATGGAGTCTATTTGAAGGGGAAGAATTGAACATACCCGCTTCTGTCTCTTTTTCAGTCTGACAGCTTTCACCACAGAGGAATCCCAGTCCTGTGGGAAATACACAGCGCAGGTTAGCTCAGTGTAAATACCATACAGCCTCTGGCCAGGACTTTCATTAAGTTTTAGCCAATAGCACACCAGAGAAATGCAAATCAGCTCTACCAGTTTAATACCACAGTAATCTAAACACAAGGGGTCTCTAGAGATTACCGCACACCTCTAAGGTTTTAGAGCGGAGGTAAACTTTAGAACTCAGAGTTACATTACCAGTGAATCATCAGTCTTGTCAAAGCTGATGTCTGACAGAATTGAGCCAGATTCATCTATTGTAGACAGCCTAAAAATCAAAAATTAGATGAAACTTGTATCAGTTTGGCTTTCAGTCACCCATGGTTCCAGAACAATCTTACTGACTCAGAAGAGCTGCATTTCAAACTGGGATAAAAAGACTTTTGATAAGGGTCCAGTATGTATCACAGAGGGACACAACTGGATTGGTATTTGGCACTTATGTTGCTCAGATATATGTTGCCTACCTTTTGTTGCCTGAACCCCCTATAGAAACCTGTGGCCTGTTAAGAAAGGCCAGAGCAGACTTCTGTTCTTCACTCAGCTGAATACTCCCAGACGCATCACACATGAGCAGCTCTCGAATCAGTTGTATTTGCCGCTCCTGTAAAGGTAGATAATATCAGGAGCTGCCACAGGATAAACTGTGTTTAATTACTGTATGAACCAGTCTGAAGCATTTGAGATACCACACAGACAGGCTCTCAGAACTTGTGTCAATATGCTGCTAATGGCTGCAAAGCCCGTGATCTAACAGGTAATGGCAGCTCAGCTCCAAATAGCAGCCAGTGACCTTTTTCCAGACCAAAGCAGAAGGCTACTACCAGGAGCCAAGCCAATTTGTTGTTTTGCAGGTTTTTTTCCCTCCCCAGGAAAAAAAAAAAAAGTTATCACGAGTGCCAGTCCTTATTTTCCATAGATCAATGCAGTTTAATCACCTTGCCTCCACACTCTAAAGAGCCAACTGGTAATAAAGGAATTACTCACCAGCTTTTCACAGTCCGTTTCAGCTTTTTGCCTTCGTTTGATCTCCACATCCACTTGATTGCGAGCATGTTTCAGCTTCACATCCAAAGCACTACGTTCAGCTTCAGTTTTCATGAGAAGATCTTTGTACCTGCCAAGCTCATGCTCCGTTTTCTGCAATTTTCTCCGATACTCTTCAAAGTTCTTTGCTAACTGAATAAATTCTGGAGAGAAGACACGTATATCTTCACCAACCCAGGCAAGCAGAGGAGATGCAGTAGCCCTCCTTTCACTGACAGTAGATACCTATTAATATAACCTGCCCTTAACTGAAGGGTGGAGAAGCCGGCCTTTCAGCAAACCCACCAACACTCTAGATGGTCTGAAAAACTGCAAGATCTCACGAACAAGTCCTTCGTGACAGTATCAACCAGAAGAGCTAGAACACAAGACACTGTGTGGATGAAGTCAGCTCACTACAAGTAGAATGTGTCTCTGCCTAGGAGTTCAACATGTGACTTATATTTCTCAACAATGAAAAAAACCCTCAAATCTGACTGCCTGTAGCAGTCTTATTACCCATAGCACCATTGATAGGTTCTTCAATAACAGCTAATAGTGTTCGTTTGCATGGTTACAGTCACAGCAAACACAGCACAACCCACTTCAGAAACAGAACTTACGGTATTCGTTTCCTTCACTTAAAACTTCAGCCTGGCGCATAAGTTGATCATACAGACTCCGTAAGTTCAGCATCGCAGCCTCCATCTTCCTGCCAAGAAATCAGAGCTAAATAAACAGCCCAGCCCTTTCTTCCCACCTCCAAACAGAAAACGTGTTACCAGGCCAAAGAAAAGAGAATCAGCTTCAGAATTAATGATTTTTAGGGCAGGTTTTTTTTAAGGGAAGTTTTAAAAGCTGCACAAACAAAAATACATTAAGAGTTACGTTTTATGGAGATATATGCATCCAAATTCTTTCCTAGGGAACAAAGATCTTCAACCCTCCACAGTTAACAGATAGCAGAGCCAGAGAGACAGGCAGTATAGCTCTCCGCTTCATTGCTTCAAGTATTCTCCAGTATACTACAGAGGCTGCGACCCCAAGGCAAGATGAGGGATCCCAAATCATTCTCCTCCTGGAAGCCTGCAGAGCACAGCTCATGCCCTGTCTACAAATATCTTGGTACTATATAGGCCACTAAAAATCTGCAAGTTCTCAGAGCTTCACAAGATAAAAATAGGAGCAACGTTCTGGAGAATTTTAATACAGTTTTAAATTTAGCTGCATTTTAAGCTAGAGTTCCTACTGCAAATAGCTGTTAAAATTCAGACAGTCAGCACATTTTCCTCAAACAGTAGCAACAATGGCATAAACAGAAGCAATGAAGAGGAAAGTCTCCAGCTCAGCAACACAGAAATTACTTCGCTAATGCGAGAGGTTGCTGGGGCACACAGGACAGCCTTGACTAATAAATTAGCACCAGAGGCAGGTGCAGACATGGTTGGGAGAGGTGCCAGGAGGGAGTATAACACAGCAGCTGAACACTAGGGAGGCCACCGTGGAAAGCTTTCAAGTACTCTATTCGCAGTTACAGACTCAACCGACACATAGACATGTCGGGACCTTCTGTATTATGTAGACTACAAGGTGTGGAAAAGCTCTCTGCTAAAAGGCCTTCCTCTGTTCCCTGTACTATGCTTAATTCTTGCCAAGGGGGACTTCTACAGTTTCCTGCCTTAATTACCAGGCCCACGGACACCAGCCCCGCACGCAACTCGACAGCAGAGGCTGGGGAGGACGAAGGAACAGGCCCAGCGCGTAGAGAGCCCGCAGCCAGGAGCTCTGCCCGGCAGACAGCGGGGGAAAAGGCCTCGGAGGAAACTGGCGCCGGGCCCGCCCAGGGCCAGGACGGCAGCTCCCCTCAGCCGCTGAGGCGGGCCCCGCCGCCTGGAGCAGGCCCCGGTAGCGGGGAACCGCCGCCCGTAGCAGGCCTCGGCACCGGAGAACCACCGACTTTCCCTCAGCCGCCCTCCCGCTCTCCGCGTACTCACCTCAGCCGCCAGCCCGGCGCGAGCTCCCACTCCAACCGCCCAGGCTAACCGCCCCGCACTTCGGTTTGAATCCCTGCTGCCAGCCAATCCCAGCCTGCTCCCCACCCTCCCGGCCTCTCATTGGCTCTGTTCACCGAGCGTCTGAAGCCAAGCCGGCGCCATGTCTGCTGAGGGCGTAACCTCTTTGCTCCACTCCCCCGTGCGAGGGCGGACAGGGGCCCGAACGGTAGCGTGCTGAAGCCGGTCAGGCGCCATCTTTACTGTTGGTCGCTGGCTCCGGCGCGCGTTGCTTAGCAACAGAGCAGGCCGGGGACGCCGGCAAGGCCTAGGCCCCCCGAAACCCAGGGCTGCTGCTTCTCCGAGGGCCAGAGCGCAGCCATTGGCACAGAGGCGCTGTTTCGAGGAGGGAAAAAAACCTGTTCTCGGGCCGGGCCCCGTTTGTGATTTTAAGCAACGCCTTTGGCACGCAGCAGGGGTGGGCCTGAGCACCCCCAACGCCATACGGCCTGCACAAGGGGCTGGATGCACCCCAAAGCTGGTTCAGAGCATTGATGCTTCCCCGGGAGGCTGTTTATTAAGTGTTCTCGCTTGAGAAATGGTGCCTTGACCGATTTTTGTCTTTGAAGCAGGGATCTGAGTGACAGCCGGTGAACCGTCCCGCCTGCCAAAAGGCAAAACCCCATTTCAAGCCACGTACGAGTCTCCCGTTCGCAGCCGTTTAATATGCAAACCGATAAAACACAAACCAAAACCCAGCAATTACAAGAAGGGAAATCGCATAATCATAAAATAACAATGCGTTTTAATCTTTTAAATCTGAAACAAAACAGCGGGTAATTGAAGAATGGATATTAGCAATTAGAAAGCGGAACTAAATGCTTAAAATTGCTAAGTGGAAAAGGGAGTTCGTAAAGCAGATTGCTCTCTAACATCCAGCTGCTTTGTCAGAACTGCTTTATTTAGGTTATATAGTCTGCTTTAACTTAATTAATAATAATTAATTCATAATAGATTGTAAAAAGCCTCAAGGTCCTCTGAAAAGTAAACATTAATGAAGCTTCCTTGAGGACAATAGTCCAACTTATCTACATTTTATAGGGGAACTGAGGCCCAGAAGAGACATGACTCATCCCTTGAGCGAACGGTGGAGCAAAAGAAAGGCACTGACCTTGATATTTGACCTTGTAGCGCGGAAAATCATCCAAAAGCCCAATTTGCCCCAATCTGGAAAACAAGTTGGAGGATGATAGTTACACCTGGCTCTGCTGGGCGCCTCTTGTGCGTGCACAGCCCCTCCCGGTACTTCTTGCACACCCATTTCTGAGGAGGTTCAGCTGTTTTGGTGTCAGCCCCCGGGCCACCTGCGGCTCCTGCCTGTAATTAAATCTTCGCAGCTAAGATGTCTCTATTGGCAGATCATATTTATAGGCAGGCGAGTTGTTTTAGTGTCATTCTTAAGAGTTAAGGAGGCTTTTGCTCATAAGCAAATCCTCTTCTATTTTAAATTGTCATCCGCAATCTCGTGCCAATAAAAAGGCACATTATTTTAGATTATTGCCCCCATGGTGCTTGTAGTGAGTTACTGCATTAGGTACTGGGTTTCAGTGTTACGCAAATTAGATTTCTTCCATATGTGTTCAGACGTCGTACTTCCAAATCCTCCTCTGAAACCTGATGGGTGGGAGCTCCAAGGGCATCGGGAAATGACTATCCCAAAAAGCTTCTCAGAAACCCCCTCGCTCGCTGATGGGACATGGACGTGGAGAACGGGCCATGCCCTAGGGCACACGCCGCTTGTTTGGTCCCAACCCCGGTCCCTAAAAGCTTTGTAGCATTTTTCTTTCCTCCTTCCTGACTGATGCATGATGAGAGCAGAGAGGTCAGAAGCACCTTTCATATATTGCTTTATTTCAAGGGAGAAGAAAAGGCATAAAGATTGAGGGCCTTTTCAGGAGCCGCTTTATTGCAAAGTAATTATATTCTCTTTTGTTTGTGTCGGGGAGGGGAGGGAGAAGCCTTGAAATGTCTCATCTGGGAAACCGTTAATAGAATTTATGCTAATTTGATGATTCCGGCGATTACTGGCGGAAGCACTTCACATTTTCAGGCAGCAGAAATTCTCCTCCCGTTCCTCCTGCAGTCTTATTCCATTTGGTCTTTAGCCTGTTTGCCTCCTCCAGACACCGGAGACCCCCTTACTGGGCAGCACTTGCAGACCCCATGATGTGACTGGGATTTTTGCTCAAGACAATGCCAATGGGCTCACTGGTGACCCCATGCCTGGATCTTTTGGGGCAGGATGCAAAGAAATCTGCCCTGGCGCCTCGCTGTGTTAGCAAGCAGCCCTGCAATAACAAACCTTTCCCTCCCAGCCTCACCCTCTGGTGGAGCTTCGCAAACACAAATCTCTGCCCGGCTCCTGCCTAATTAACTCCAGAATTGCAAACCCATTTGTGCAGCTTTGTGCTCAGGGGAAACCTTTATTAAGTTCCTTTTAATCCAAAACCATGATCAAGAGCATGATGGTCTTCATGAACAGTTGTTCAAAAAATGAAAAGGGAAAAAGAACACGGAACTAGAAACTTTACGATGGGAGGGGGGGAAAAAGCAGAAACCAATTATCTTAGGTGCGTTTCTCTTGATGCGTTAATACAGCATGGGTTTCAAAAAGAAATGATTCAGTAGCGTGAGGAAAATACCCGGCAGGCTGAACAGGGAGGGCAGCCTGGGTTTAGCTGGTGGAAGCTGGACATTTTTGGGAATTAATTTCTAATTTCTCATGCCTGGCCCGAGCCGCAGGCCGGCAGATGGCATCACGCTCATGCCGTTGGGTGGGAGCTGCGGGGTCTCAGCCACTGCTCATCTGTGCAAAATATTGCTGGGCACATCGCCCGTGCGGTCTGCGAGGAGGGTGCCAAAGGAGCCATGGTTGTGCCGTCGGTCCGAACAACGAACAAGGTTTGTCTGTGATTTCCCGCCTGCATGAACCCGGGATAACTCCTCCCGCAGTGACTGGCGTCGGGGTAAAGAGCGCTTGGATGGATCAGCCAAACCTGTCTGCGGCGACATGCGGTCCATCCTCTCTGCTCCTCATAGCAAAACAGTGCATTAATGTCAGCAGAGAAGCCATGGCCTTATCCTGAACTCGTTAAAAAACAATGGGAGTCTCTATTGCCTTCATCTGGCTTTTAATGAATGACCTCTTGTCGCCGGGAGCTGCGTGCAGTGACAAAGGACCTTTGTGGGCTGATATTTATGATTTCATTTAAGTCAGGGAGTAAGCTAAGGGAGAGGGCTGGAAAATATGAGCTGAGCTGATGTTTCCTGCTTTAAACTCAGGGGATCTTTATCTAGTTTTTGTATTAATACAGTTGTCATCTCTTAAATATTTGAGCAACTCACAGCCGTGAACACTCCCACGCTGGAAGGATGCACAGGTCACGCTCGGTGGCAGGGCATGGAATGACTCCTGCTCTCTGCAGCCCCACACATCCCTCTGGGCCCTAAGACTGGGTTGGGGGAAAGGTTTTGCATTTTCCTAGAGCCCCCTCAAAAATCACACGCACAACAAGCACACCAAGCCCTGCTGCGAGAGCCCGCGACCTGCTTGTGGGGGGCCAGCGTGCAGCCCCGGGCTCAGCACAGCCGCCAGGTCCGAACATCCCTCCCCGCACCAGCAACTTGCCAACGCTGATAAATTTTTGCCTTTTCCTTCAGCAGGCCTCAGCGGTGGATTAAGCAGCTGGGAGTCTGGAGTGAGAGCGCGTCCCCTCTCCTTTGCCATGCAAACAGAGAAAATTAATCTTCCAGCTTCCTCTGATATTTGGGCTGAATTACAAGCTGGGAGCGGAGATAAAGCGCGGGCGAAAGGAAGGTACAGGTAGAGCAGAGAGCCAGGCTGCCTGGCACAGGCCTTTGTCCGTGCAGATAAGGGCTCTCCTCCCTGTGTCATGCATAATTCACCAGAACTGCCTCCCTCCGTCCTGGTCATCCCTCTCTCTGCTTTCACTGCTCCACTCTTAGAGAAACTGGAAGTCTTCCATCCAAACAAGCCTGTGCGTGTTGGCTGCATGTGTGAGGGCAGAAGCACGCTCATGCGTGGGGAGCAAGTATGTGTGTGTGTCTGGAGACACAGCAGCAATGTGCAAATCTCAGCTGCAGCGTAAGTCTCTTTGCAGGTTTCCCCTGGGATGAGGTAAGGGGACGCTGTCCCCTCTACACAGAGGCTGCCGGAGCCGGGGCACAACGCTGCCGCAGCCTGTGCTGGGACTGGCCACCGGTGTCCTGCATGCAGCCCGGCAATATCTGACACCAATCCACCTAAACCAAACCAGCACATCAACTCTTGCAAGGGCCTAGGGTGTGATTTCGTATGCCCATCACATTTCAGCTTCGCTAGCCACGCTATCTCCCTAAATCCCTCTGAAGTTATAGGTGGATAGAGGTTACATCCTTTGGGATACCAACCCCGGCATTAACAGACACCAACTGCATTTTATTTGGTCGATCATCCGGCAGCTTCTCTGCACCGTTCTTGACAGAACTGTGCCACACAGAGTGGAAAAGCCATGGAGGTTTTCCATAGCCACCGAGAGCTTCTTTCCCAGAACAAAGCAGAAATAACCCCGGTCACCCCCAACCCAACAGTGAACATAGACACCTGCTTAATTATTTTTGCTTTGTAAATGAAAGCAGTGCCGTGAGTTTAATAACCACTGCTTGGGATTAATTGGGGCGATTATTGTATGGCCCAGAGGGAAAATTGCAGCTTGTTATCTCCAGGGAGTAGCATTAGGATCCAGCAGATAATCAGAATGTTATTTGTTGCACTTTAGATGACATTTTTTATGGATTTAGAAGTGATAGTGATCAAACGGTGTTGTCAGAGCCACCCCCAAACTGGGGAATCCAGAGACCTGTAAGCTAAATAGCGTCTGAAGCTGCCTGGGACAGCTGCTCTTCCAGCAGGACAGCGCGAATTAACAGGCGTACGTGCCACATTTGAGTTCAAACACTTCCAGATCTGAGCGTCACTCATCTCTTTTTTAATTTGGTCTTCTCATAAGAGAGATGACACTCAGGATGCTGCATGAGAGGATGCAAAAGGGGGGATATCAGCTCCAACAGATGCTGCCAACCAGATCTATACACAGCGATAAGGCTGCCTGAGACCTTTCCTCCTCTGTTTCTCCCTCCCCACCCCAATCAATAGCCTCTGCCTGTCCTCTTGCCTACAGCAGCCCTGAAATTGGAGGCTTGGTCGGGAGCAACGCTCACACACTGCTGCAGCATCAGGACTTCTGCCCGCATGGTCTCACAGAGACCATCAGCTCTGGGTACCCTCCCCGGGCTCACCACGATCACTCCCCATTGCACAGCTGAGCAGCTCCCAGTGGTGTTGCGCTCTCTGTAAGACATTTGTGCACTGTCAGGTAGCAGCTTTCAGCCCCTCGAGGGTTTTTGAGCCAGCAAACCCAGATGCGGTGGGTGGGAGATACAGTACACCTCCCGGCAATGCCTCCCAAACACTATCCCTTCTCCTGGCACCCCAAATTGTGCTTATCCAGCCTGGACGCAGTAGTGGAAAAAGGATTTTTAGCAAGGCCAGAGCCTCTGATGTAGGTTTGCTGCACAGGAGTGTCCCCAAATCCTGGTTTGGGCTTTGCTCCCAGGGACGGGCTTGTGGATGACATGGCAGCGCCTCGGTACCTGCACGACACCAGCGAAGAGGATCCTGCCAGGCCCAGGAGAGCGCTGAGCCAAGGCAGGCTCCGCTATCGATCCCCCGATCAATGACAATTCAAGGCCTGGAAATGACAGCGCCTTTCCTTAGTCCTCAATTCCCACCCAAGGCTGGGCGCAGGGAGGAGGGAGCTCACTCAGAGGTTTAGCAATAATCCAAAGCAGGAGCAGAGACGGGAAGAGCCTCTCTTGCAGCAGGTGGGTTGTTTAACAAATTGGACACATAACAAGACAAAAGGCACAGAGGAAGGAGATCTGGCGGGACTGGACCTTTATCTCCAGCACGTTGGCAGCCAAATCTTTGTGCAATATTTATCAAGGGTGAGCGGGCAGGAGAATTGGCAGTCGATGCATAAGTGAGGAATTAAAGGCACTGCCATCCTTATCTCCCAGGCAGATACGCAAAGGGAGGGGTGGACGGGAGCTGCGAGCCAGCCCAGGGCAATCGAGTTGGAAACCGTTTGTGGATTTAACAAGTCCAAATTTTATTAGCTCAGCTGATGGGGAGCAGAGCGGAAGCACCAAGGAGGGCAAACCAGCACATCCGCATCCTCCGGCTGCCAGAGGGCTGCCTGCAAGCAGGCATTTTGGCTGGAAAGTCTTCCACATCACTGGGCAGGCATTGCACGGCCGGGGGGACATGGCAAAGCTGCCCCAAAGGCACCACGTAAGGGGCCACAGGTCTTTCAAGCCCAGTCAAAATTCACTATTAAACCAGGGAGTTTAGGAGCTGCTACTCTTTCTCTCCTAATTTTGCTCAGCAGTGAGACAAAGGCAAAAAGATGCTCTGCCCTCGGGTATATTCGTATTTCCACTGTCGGAGCCACAACTGTCTTGTGGAGAGCAGACACTGCTTGGCACTTTGCAGCCACCCTGTGAACACGCCTCATGAGACACAGCCAGGAAAACCGCCAGGGAAGGGCCGGATACAACCTCGATGATATCTGCAGAGCTCTGAGTCGGTCTGCCGAGGGTTTTTGCAGGCGAGCCATCCCCAGGGAGGGCAGCTCAGCTCCCTTGGTGGCCAGCCGAGTCCCCCAGCCCCTCCAGCACGCACAGCTCCTGCAGCTGCTGATGGCGAGCGAAGGGCTGCTTCGTCTCCACGATCCCCTGGGAATCCCCAGCTCTCACATAACGTGCTGGTAATTAACTCACTTATTGGTTTTGCTTTTGCTGAGATTGCACATTCAAGATGGGCTCCATCTGCTCCTTGCATGGGCTTGGCTGCCGGGGAAGGGTAGCAAACCCCCCCTGTTTATAATGAGAGAAACGTGTCATTTCTGTAAATGGGGGACAATGATAAGACCATGCTGGGGACCAGCAGCAGCCCTTCAACAACGGCTTCGGGTCCAGGCTGCCCAACACCCCCAGCCCTTTCTCCACGCACCAAACTCGTGCCAACCAGCCTCCTCCCCCAGGCACCCACCAGCCCCAGACCTGGCTCTGCTGGCGCCACCGCAGCCACCAGCTTCATTAAATTGTTTTAAGGGATTTGCATGTCTCCATTTAATTTCTCTTCAAGGCAAATAAGAGCACAAGAAGCCAAATGGGACCTCATTTTTGCTGGACTGCTGTGTGGCAGGCAGCTGCTGGGAAGAAGACGCACTGATCTATATGCCTGGAGCATATAGTGCTGTATTCCCTCCCTGCACAACAGAATTCCTCCAGGAGAACTGGGACACAAACACCGAGGAGCAGCAATACTGGAGTAACTCCCAGCTACAGCCCTTCCCGGGCAGGTTCCCCCTTTGGCCCTGATGTGGTTCCCATAAATCCTCCCCATGTTATTCCAGCCGCTGTCACGGAACTGTAGCAGCAAATCTCAGCTCAGCTCCAAGCAAAGCAGAGCAGAGCACGTGGCGCTTGCCGGGTCCCCCAGCACCCATCTGCACTGCCTTTGTCTCCTCAGCCTTTGAGCGGTGCTTTTCCTTCTCTTTGCTGCAAAGAAACGCATTAGTTGCAACATTGCTTTAATTTGTTTGCCAGCTTTCAGAGAGCAGAGAGGCTCGCTGCTCCCATCGGTGCTGTTTGGAGGATGTTTGCATGCCGGCAGGGTTAACCCTTCAGCTCCTGCATGATCGCTCAGGCTGCTGGAGCATGTTTGCGCACCCAAGACACACGAGCTGCCTTCTCCATCACAGCTCCGCAGTGCTCGGGGCCACAGCGAGCGCATGCCGCTGGTCCGACCTGGCACTTACCAGATGGGGGGATCCATTTCCCCTTCCAGCTATCCTCAGCGTTTCCTTAATGAGATGAGTTTTGTTGTGACCACAACCAATGTCAGAGGGAATAAAAGAAAATGTGATCTGAATGGGCTCTATGGCAGTGACAAGGACACGGGGACAAGCAGCCGCTGGCAAAACCAGGGTAGCGCAGGCAAAGAAACGGTATCGGCCGAGCGGATCCAGCCTCCCTGGGCTGGATGTGAACCCAGGGAAGAGCTGGGGGATGCCATTCCCCTGCCCCGCAGGTTGCACATCCCAACACCTCACCTCTGTATCCACACACGCAACGCCAGTACCCACTCGTGGCCTGGGACTGCAGCAAGGTGTGGACACAGCCTCAGGAACACAAGCGTGGCCACCGACAGCGCGGGGTGTTTCTTCTCATGTAGCTCCAAAACACCTTCGGCTTGTGATACAGAAATCAGAGTGGCGAAGAGATCAAGGAGCCAGGAGGGACGGCCTCAGGTGGTGCTGCAGGACCGCAGGCAACTGCACGGATCCCTGCTTGACCCAGCTGCGGCCCAGCATTTTGTGAAATGAGTTTGTTTGGTCTCTGCCCGGCACTTCCAGATGTGGGTCCCACACAGACTGAGTATATTCAAACCCTCCAGTCCAGGGGAGCAGCCTCTGGCTGTGTCTGTCCCGGCTTTTTCTGGACACAGGGTGAAACAAGTGAGGATGGCAGGAGCCAGACAAGATGGAGTTGGTGTAATGGGAAAGTGTTTCAGGACAGTCGTTGAGCAGTGGCCAGTGGTTTTGCATTGCCTCATGCTAATTGCTCCAGCTAATGAAGCCGCACGCTCAGCTCAGTGACTTTCCGCAGGGTTTCCATCCGCCTTTGGTTTGCGATGTACCGTTCACAACTCTGGAAAGCTGCGGCTGATCGATCACAAGATTTCCATAGCGGCAAAAGAGCAGAGACAGCCCTGAAGGGGCTGTAAAAAACCCGGCAGCCAGAGAAGGGCACCCAGATCCGAGGGTGACGAGTGGCGAGATGAACAGCTGAAGGAAATCCCAGATATTCAGCCCCAGGTGTGCGATGTTGGTGCAACAGATGCAGCGATACGGCTCTTCCCGAAGCTGCTGGTGAGGAGGTGTACCTGCCTTGCTGCAGGAGACGGGCCCCGGGGAGTTTGTCTCCTGGCCCTTGGGGACGGTTCCTGCTGCCGAAGCGCCAGGAGAGCCCGAACCACCTTCCCCCTTCCCCATTGCTCTCTGTCTCCAGGTCCCCCGCACCCACACTGCAAAGTGCCTGGTTGTTAAGCGATTCAGCCTCCTTTTTATCCTGAACGTGGTTCTGAAGGTTTAAATAGAAAGATATCAAAATAAAAGATAATTGTTGAGAAAGATGAATAGGGGGGAGGAAAAAAAAACCATCATCACGGAGGAACTCTTGTCTAATTTCTCACCCACGCAGAGCACAGCGATATTAGTGCCTTCAACTCTGGTTCATAAAAGCTTTCATGGCTTTATTACCAGCTCCCCGAACAGCTTGTCCTTTTAATAAGCCAAGGCCTCCAGATAGCATATCTGCCCACGGGAGATCCCATCAGGACGTGGTTAATCCGGGCAGAAATAGCACGGAGCATCATTGCACTCACCTGACCAAGGAAGCCCTCCTCTGAGACAGGAAAAGGTTAAAAAACATCCCAAAATGCAAGGGGGGGGCGGGAAGAGGGGAGGGGGGGAGAGAGGAGCCACCTCTCTGTCAGGGCCTCGCCGCCGTGGCACCCCATTAATCGGTGTTGCTGGGTGTCCTCGCCTTCCCCGTCAGCCCTGCTCTCCATAGCCGCCAGCTTTGGCCACGGAGGCCTTTAATTATCCAAACTGCTGCCCCTCACAAAATTAAATGCCGCTGAGGATGACTCAGTGTTTAATGGACTGGCTGCTCCTCGCGCCGGGAGAGCCAAGCGGGTGCAAGCGAGAGCACAGCACAACACGGCATAAATCAGATGGAGACACTCTGCACGGGGGCGCGTGACCCAGCAGCTCGGAGCGGGGAGGCAGGCAAACCGCTCATTTTAAACAGTTGCCTTTTTACTCAGGACAACCCTGTTGGTAACTCCTAGGAGCAGCAGCTCTGGGCACTGTGGCTCGACCCTCCACCCCGGCTCTCTTTGACCCTTTGCATCTCTTGCCACTTCGGCGATGAGGATGTGCTTGATTTCAAAATCCCACGGTATCACCGAGCTGCTCGTGCTGGGTTCTCGTTTCTCAGGGGCTTGATACGGTGGTTTCCTTTGGAAAGGTCTCAGAAACGGTCAGGCTTGGTTTACATGGCGAGAGCAAAATAGGAGCCAAAAGATGCAACAAGAGGTTATCTCTTCCTCTGTTTGCTGACCCAGGACAGTAACATGCTCCAGGCAAGCCAGAGCCAGCAATGGCAAGAAACAGCTCTTTTAATAGCCTCGTTAGTCTCACCAAGATGCTGAAGCTTTGGCTTCCAGCAGATAATTAACGATGTGCTTATGAATTAGGAAGCCCTGGACTTCTACCAGGACCTACGTGGAGGCAATGGAGCTGCTCTTGGTTCAGAGCTGGAGCAAAGCAATACCTCGAAGAGCAGCCTGGAGCGATGGGGACAGCCAGTGAGGACCTGCTTGCGGGACTGGGAGAAGCGGTACCCAGTCCCATGCGGAGGCAACAACTCCCTAATGCTGGAGCTACCCCACCAGCGAGGAAGCACATGTAAAAAGTCCTAGTAAAGCCCCCATAGTGCCTCATTTGAATACAATTTACTGTTGCTAATGATGCTGATGGTTATTTCCCCAAGCTAGGAAGTGTTTGGCCCCAAAATGGGCTCCTGGAAGCAATTTCAGATGAGCAATCTGTAATACCGGAGCTGATGGAAGCAATTTGCAACCCATTAGCAGAGATCGGCTGTGAAGATATTTTACATGTCACTCAGCCCAGGTTTGAGGTGGGCTTGAATTTTTCCCCCTCTCCCCCAGGATTTCTGGCGTGGATGGGATGGGGTGACAAAAAGGTCTGCGGGGTTGGACACTGCCCCAGCGTTGCAAAACCCACAAATGTCAGGGGTTAGAGCAACGCTGGGCTCACGGCGCAGGGCAAACACCCGCACCGTCCTCCCAACGAGCAGGTGAACACCAAAGCACTGCCTCCCTGGCCCCGGCAGAAAGGGCTTTGTGGCATGTCACACTGGTGGTCTTTTAATTAAATCTCTCACCTTGAATACACAATGCAATCTTGGAGATTGCAGGGCCAGTCACCCCGGAGCCATCACACTCCAGGAAGGGAAGCGCCAGTGCCCGGCACCTCTAGCACCCACAGTACTTAATAGACCATTATGAATTAAATTGCCTCCTGTACAGCAGCTGGGTGGCCGGTGTAGATAGAGAAGCAATTTGCATCCCGGGCTGCCTTGATGGAGGGAGAGATAGCAGGGCATAACCCCAAAAAAGCATGGAAAAGCATCTCTTACTTATCCTTGCAAACCCATCCCTGCCCTAGGGGTGCTCTTCCAAGAAGCAGGGTGGAAGTTTGTTTCGGTAACAGAGGGTGCATAGCGCAGCAGGGAAAAACGTTGCTCAGAAGGTGAGCGAATAGCCCCAGGGCTGGAGTTATCCCTTGGCCCAAGCTCCCGAGGTGTTCCCAAGACACGCTGGTGCCTGCCTGTCTGCTGGAGCCTGCGCTGGGAGCCTCAGCACTGCAGCACCTTCCCTTAATTACTTTTTTCACGCTAATTGGATCTGTGGGCATGCCTGAGGGGAGCCCAGCTACTGAATCTGAGCCAGGGCTGAGCACCCAGGAAGAATATGGGCCACAGCTCACCACCACCACCACCTCCTCCTCCTCTTCTTCTTCTTCACACCCCACTGCCCATCACTCTCAGGTCCCAGTCCACCCCTTGGGTACCCTCTACCCTGGGTGCCTGGTGTCTTGCTGTTATCAGTTATCACCTGGGGGATAATTGTCAGCTCCTCATCCACCCCACAACCCTCAGCTGGCCCGGTCGCCTCTCCCAGCAGGAATTAACACAACCCTCACGTGGCTCCCCCGAAAAATAACACGGAAATGTTCCGCACTCCCCACGCTCCACTTGACTCCAAGGATGCAGCTGCATCCTTCCTGGCCGGGGGCCAGCGGCAAGGAAGTTTCCTCCGACCGCTCGCCTCCTCCCCGGCTCCCGCAGGAAAAGGGTCCTGGGGCGTTCAGGGAACCCAGTGGCCCCCTGAAAAGGCACTTTATGGCCAGGGTGGCTTGGAGATGCGGAGCTGCTTCATTGGGGTTTCTTGTGCGGTGGAAAGCAAGGGCTTGCAAGTATGTCCACGTGCGCATCTGCTCCGGCCTGAAACCCCATCCCTCCCTGCGCGCAGCCTTGCTGCTGCCGGTGGATTTACTGTCAATAAAACCACTGCAGAGAATGACTTCTCATCTGGAAGAAAAAAAAAAAGGCAGGGGAGTGGGGGGGGAGGCGGAAAAAAACAACCCCTTTTTCAATGTTCTTATCCCTTATCCAAGCAGCACATCCTTCTCCAGGCTTCTATCAGGAGCCCTAATGGAGAGACGGCTATCAGCAGGCAGTTGTCGTCCAGGCAAGGAGCGATGCCGACTCGCTGCAGAATGGAACGGGGAAGGGAAAGGCAGAGCTGGTGCCAACTGGAACCACTAACGCCGCTCTCCCGGCCTTACAGCCATGTTTCCCAGTGCTGGCAGGATCATCCCTGTTCCCAGCGATGAGCAAGAGGGGGGCATTGGCTCATGGGGGTGTCCCTGGACCCCATCTCTGTTCCCCCCAGATGTCCCCGAGCAGGTCCCACTGCAAAACCCCAGGTTGCTACTCGGGCAAGGACTCAGTTTGGGAGACGATGCTCCAGAAAAGGGCCAAACCGAGTACGTCTAGGACATGGGATCTGGGGACAGGGTACACATGCCTGACCCTGCTGTACCTCAGACTGCCCATGCTCCCATTAGCCATGGTTCAGGCAGGGGCGGTGCACTGGGAAGGCACCTTTGGGCAGGGGGACAGCTTTTGGGGATGCCCCCAGGGTCTGGGTGCTTCTTTCCAACATCACCCTTGTAAAGGACGTTGAAACGCTCTCTTCCATTTGACTGCAGTCACCTTACTGGGAGCAGTGGGCAGGTGCCTGCTGCAGCCTCTGCTCCCTGCAGCGGGGTGTGCGTCCCCCAGCTTGGCTCGGGTGACAAGGACACCCCGCTCTCCAGGGCAGTGGTGGGGAGCAGACGGAGGTGAAGCAGGGCTGGAGATGCAGTGGTGCTGGGGGGAAGCTGGGTAGCACCGCACAACCCTCTTGCTCTGCCCTGGGAGGAGGAGAGCACCCAGCACCCGGTGCCTCCCGCCCCGGGGAGCACCCTGGGGACAACAGCACCTTTCTGATGACTGTAAATCACAGAAGGCAAATAGCTGGGAGAGGGGCAGCACGTCCTGCGTGTGGCAGGAGCCCGGCACCTCTGGCAGGGTCCTGTCCCCATCACGGCGAGCATCATGCCAGGGACCACACTGGCAGGCAGCAAGGAGTGGGGCAGCACCTGATGAGCCCGGGACCGATGCTCAAGGCACCGTGGTGCCCTGCGGTGCCCTGCTGCCACCCCGAGCAGGCAGCCAGAAAGGGCTGGAAGGCGCCCACTGTCCGTCCTCCCAAAAAGGACCAACCCAAGGGTGTCTGAGCACCCACCCTGGCGCTGGGGCCACCCATGGGTGCAGCCTGCGACGGCGGTGGAGGCCGTGGCAGGGGAGAGCCGGGTGAGGGCTGGATGGGGGGATGGGGGGGCTCCGGTGGAGCGAGGAGCCGGAGCATCACTGGAAGGCGCTGGGGGATGGGAGCGGCACACGCACGCACACGCACACACACATTACCCACATGCACACGCCAGCAGCACCAACAGCCCCTGCCAGCAGCCTGCAATCGCTGGAGCGCCCCGCTCCTCCGCCTCTCCCTCCTCCTCCTCCTCCTCCTCTTTCTTCTCCTCCTCCTCCTCCTCGCTGCCCACCGGCCTGCGGCACCCCTCCGCGGCCTCCGGCCCCACCAGCGCACAGACAATGACTTCATGCGGATTATGCATCTGAAGAAATCACCAGCTCCCAGATAGCCACAGGGGGAGGTATCCATGTGTTTGGCAGGGAAGAAGCCTCCTGCTCGCCTTCCTTCTCCCCCTCTTTTCTCCTCGCACCCGGCAGCTGCCTCCTCTCCGGCGATGGTCGCCTCCGGTCCCCCCACACGGTGCTGAGCGAGGCCCCGGCGCATCCCTGCTCCCACGCTTGCACCAAGGTACCGCCGAGGCTATTTTTATTCCCCTTCTTCTTTTCCGGTTCGCCCGCCGCTGCCGGGCTCGGTGCCTCTCGCACCCTCCGTTGCCTGCGCCTCTCCCGCTCCCGTCTTCCCACCCAGCAGCAAGCGGTGGAGGGAGGCTCGTCCCAGCCCCGGCACCCGCGTCGCAGCGGCAGCCGCCGTCGCGGAGCAGAACGAGCCCAGCTCCGGCCGCGGCCGCCGGCCCTGATTCCAGGTTTGCATCCTCGATTCCTTCATCTATTCATCGATGCACCGGTGCCATTTGGGGGGGAGGCAGAGGGGGACTGGGGGAGGGGGGGGGGGGGGAGGGCGGGGGGGAGGGGTGGGTATGGTGGGGTGTTGGGGGGGGCATAGCACCCCAGTCCTGCCATGGGATGGGGAGGGCAGAGAGGAGGTGGGAGGGGAGGAATTGCAAGAGGCTGCACCCAAATAAATATATACATATATACACATGTATATATGTGTGGGGTGTGTATATATATATATATATATATATAGGCTTTGGGGGGAGAGCAGGGCACAGCAAAGCATCTGCCCCATGCGAGGGCTGCCGGGTGCATCCCCAGCATCCCTGCGCAGGGCCGGGCAGCGGCAGCACCCACGAGGCCGCTGTGGCACCGAGCACCCATGGGCTCCCTTCTCAGCAGTGTGGCCACCCCGGGGTGCCAGCGCGGACCATGATGGACCTGAAGGTGGACGAGGAGGAGGTGGACAGTGGGCAGCCGGTGAGCATCCAGGCCTTCGCCAGCAGCTCCACCCTCCATGGGCTCTCGCACATCTTCTCGTACGAGCGGCTGTCGCTGAAGCGCGTGGTCTGGGCACTGTGTTTCCTGGGCTCGCTGGCGCTGCTCGCCCTCGTCTGCACCAACCGCATCCAGTACTACTTCCTCTACCCCCACGTCACCAAGCTGGACGAGGTGGCGGCCACCAGGCTTACCTTCCCCGCCGTCACCTTCTGCAACCTCAACGAGTTTCGTTTCAGCCGGGTGACCAAGAACGACCTGTACCACGCCGGCGAGCTCCTCGCCCTGCTCAATAACAGGTGGGTGCCAGTGCTCAGAGGTGGCCCCAGGCGATGTCTCCGTGTGCCAGGGCAGGCCGCTGCGTGTGGCCCCAGCCACCCCACCATCCACGCGCCACGTGGGGCAGTGAGCACCGGAGAGGTGCACTCCATGACTGGTGTGGGCGGCATGTCTTTAGTCTCTGTGAGGGAGCAGATCCTGAGTTAGTTCATCTCTGCAGCTGGATGCGGCCGCTCTGCGGCACTGCCAGCAGCCGAGAGCGATGAGCCACCAGGAGCTACTGCTCCTGGGCACGTGGCTACCATGCTGGGGCTGCCCTGGATGGATCCAGCACGCGTGGCTCCTGTCCCCGGTGCACAGCACATGCAGCAAGGCCAGAGTGACTCTGTGGGGCAGATGCAGCATGCATGGCTCCAGCACCATGTCCTGGGTGCCTGACACATGCAGCGAGGCCAGGGATGCCAGCAGGTGAAGCCACTGAGCATCACCCACACACCAGGACCGGACATCGGTGCCATCTCTTGAGCTGTGGGACCCTGCGGTGGCAGCGGTCATGGGGAAGCCCCTCGCCCACTCTCCCCAGCCCACCCCCATGGCTGTAGCAGCTCCTTGGTGCTGCTGAGCTGTGGCCGAGAGCCTGGGGCTAGCAGCAAGGCACGCTCCCTGCCCGTACCCTTTGCCAAGAGGCTTCACCGCTGCCCCCGCTCATGCCCCAGGAAGAGTTTTGCAGCCACGAGAACTGGGGATGAGACCCAGCACACTCAGCCCATGTCCCGGTGAGGCCACCACCTGCAGCCATGATGCCACCAAAGCCATCTGGGCTGGCCCCAACCAGGGCAGGTGCTGCAGGACCAGCTCTGGGGCAAGTGGGACAGGTTTGGTATGTGGCCACTGCTGCTGCCCAGCTTCTCCTCCTCACCCATCCTCCTGCCGCCTCTCACACGCCTCTGGGCCACTTTGTGCTGTTGAATGCTCTGAAAATGCCATGCGCAAAGTGTCTGGGACTTTGCTGAGCCCACGCCAAGGTTGGGGCAGAAGTAGCTCGTGTGAAGCCCAAATGGCTTTTGCTGGCGGGAGCAGCCACCGCTGTCAGGCCTGAGCTTCTGCCTGCTCTTTCCCCTAAGATACGAGATCCCGGACACCCAGACCGCCGATGAGAAGCAGTTGGAAATCCTGCAGGACAAGGCGAACTTCCGAAACTTCAAGCCCAAACCTTTCAACATGCTGGAGTTTTATGACCGGGCCGGCCACGATATCCGGGAGATGCTGCTGTCCTGCTTCTTCCGTGGGGAGCAATGCACCCCCGAAGACTTCAAAGTGGTGAGTCCCCCCACGGCCCCGGCCCAATGCCATGTTTCCCTGATGCAAGGGGGGTGTTTGTCTGCCTGTAGCTGCTCCTGCCTCCTTTCAGCTTGGAAAGGACCAGCAGCACCTTCATTAAGGGGATGCCAGGGGATGCTGCTGGGTTTTAGAGGTCCAGGTCCTCCTCAGGAGCTGCTCGGTGCGGCTGCACGGGGTGCTTCGGCATGGGCAAAGCTCTCTGGGATCACTTGGGCTCTGCAAAGCAGGGTTGTGTGTGCCAGGCTGGAAGCCTTACGCTGGAAACGGCTGCATGGTGATGAGGCACCAGTGGAAAACCAGGGAGAGCCGCAGCGATGGCTGGAAGGGACCCGAGGGACCCCTGCAATCCCTGGGGGACAGCAGGTCCCGGTGGCACGGCATGCTGTTGTGTCCCACCATGGAGGTTGTGTCTCGTGCTGGTGCACGGATCCAGTGTACAATAAAGCCTTTATCCCCCTGCGCTGCCTCTCCCCCGTCCAGCTGGGAATTAAACAGTGCCGGCTATTCGGGTGCTGCCTAATAAATTCGGCAGCCGGGGTGGCTGTTCCTGAGCCGGCTCCAATGTGGAGCGTGCGGCTCTGCGCTGTTTGGGGTCCCCATCCTCGTCCCCATCCTCGGGATGTCCCACTCGCATCCCACACCGAGTGAGGATGAAGCCACTGAGCATGCCAAGGCACTGGCTGGGCATCCGCGGAGCTGCTGCCCAGGTCCCAGCGTAATTCGGGTGATTTTAATCATCTGCATTAAATTCCCTTGACAGGCTCTTTACATAGAGCAGTTCTCTGTTGTCAACCATCAGGCGTTTTATTTGTTAAATGGAGGCAAGTTGCAGCCGGAGGGGGCTGGATCCTCTCCAGCCTGGGCTGGCGAGCGGGGCCGGGTCCCAGCCTGCGTGTGGCCACCGGACGGTTTTGACACTGGGTTCTTCCCAGTGCACGGTTGTGTTTTCTGCGCCGAACCATCCTTGGGGACCTTCATCCCGGCTCCCTACCATCCATCTGTCGGGGCCCAACTACCCTGCTTTCTGCACCCCCTCCAATGGCAAAAGCAAAATAGGCTCGCAGCTGGTTTGTTATTCCTGCCTGGATTATTCCTTGCAAGCAGGTTGGGATGATTTAATGGATTTGATTAGAAAAAGCTGGCTCTGTGCTGTATTTATGTTGGTCTTTGGATTCCCCTTGCAGCCTTGCCCAGGCAGGTCTGTGCGAGCCGGGATGGGGACGGTGCTGCCTGTGCCTGGGGTCCCGGCAGCCGCCCCGTCTCACTAAGCTATTTAGGAAACCTTTGCCCCATCCCTGCGCGGGGGTCCCGGGGCTCGCAGAAGCTTTTAGAAGGGTTTGTTAGCTTAATTCCCGCTGCCTCACCTCTCCCAGCTCGGACTGCGTCCGCCCAGGCTGAGCTGGGCTCGGTGCTGCTCTGGGCCTGGTGGCACTGGTCGGGGCTGGTCGGTGCCGGGGATCATCACCCGTTGGTGCACCATCACCCCCGCAGCCCGCGCTGCCCCCATGGGGGGTCCCGCTGCCCCGTGCAGGGGCTGTGTTCACTTCTGCATTTCGGGGTGCCCCTTGCACCGTCCAGGCTGGTGGGATGCCCCGAGTGGGTGCTTTTGCAGCTGGCGCTGCCCTTCTCCTCCTGATAGAGAGGAGATGCCGTGTCCAGAGAGGGGCCTTCCCAGGGAGGATTTTTGGGCTGCCCAGACCCCGCAGGCTGGGGGGAGCTGCCTGCGTGCAGGCAGGGATGCGTGTCGGTCCTTTCCCAGCGCCTGTCCCCTTTGCAGCCATTTAAGTTCGGTGCCGTGGCCTGTGGGGAGAGCCGGGGGGGCCAGTGGGGAGAGTTTGGGGGCGAGTGGCCACCCGGGCGATGCTGGCTGCATGCTGATGCTGGCCGGCGCAGGAGGCGACGGGAAGAGCCGCGGCTCTGCCGCCAGCGCCGCGGCCCCGACATGCCGCGGCTGCCGCGTTATCTGTCCCCGGCAGAAGGGAGGGCTCGGGGGAGACGCGGCGAATGCAAATGAGGGGCTGCCGTAACCAAAATATCTGGGGTGACAATAAGGTGGCAGGAGCTGCCTCCTGCCAGCATGCCCCCTCGCACTGCCGGACGGGGGGAGAGCATCGCCGGGGTCAGCTGCAGCAGCCCAGGGCCCCCCCCCCAGTGCTGGGAGCACTGCCTGTGTGTGGGTCATGCACCCACCCAGGAGCATCCCAGGGGAGCTGCGTCTCAGTCCCCCCGCCGCAGCGATGGCATCCCCCTGCAGCCAGGACAGGATCCTCTGGCACGCGGGGCTCTTGCCGGATGCCGTGAGGAAGCCCATCCTGGGATTATACAGGCTTTTCCCACCCCTTCTTTCACCCTGCACATCAGGGGGGCCCTGGCATTGTTCATCCCCCTCCATCTCCACCCACCGCAGGGGCTGGGGGCTCCCCGGCAGCAGCCGTGTGCGGGATGCAGGGATGCTCCAGGGACAGAAGTGGAGCTGGACAGGTTCAGACTCGGGGGACTGAACCCTCGAAGAAGACCCAGGGGGAAACAATTGGCCCACCCCAGCTCTGCCCTGGCCCCTCACAAGCCCCCTAGCACCACGAAGGTGTCTGGCACCCATCAAAACTCCCCCACCACAGCAGTCCAGGGTGGGGAGGAGGACACACAGGGTGGTGTGGCCATCTCCTCTCCCCAGCCCCAAAATCCTGGCATGGCCTTAAAGGCCGGAGGGGAAGCAGAAGGCTGAGGGGCAAGTCCTGACCCCTGAGGGACACAGGCTGAGGATGTCCCCATCACCGGGGCTGTGCCCAGAGCTTTGCACCTACAGGGCCACGCATGGGATGGGCAGGGGGTGGCCGCCCAATTCCCCGTTGTTGGGAAGGGGGAATTACCCTCGCCATTGCCTCCGTTTCGGGGCCGCGCTCCCCGATGTGCTCGTTAGCGGCAGAGATCAATGTTTCACGCATGCTACTTCATTATTTATAAGTTGGAGCCCTCGATCCTCTGCAGGAACGCGCGTCCCCATCAGCTCCCAGCTTGCATTTCCCCTCCCTCCCCACACCGGCAAAGGGCCCCTGGAGCCCTGCTCATCCCCCGTGGATCTGCTCCTCACCCAGCAAGGGAAAAGCCCAGGAGTCCTGTCTCTGGGCTCTAAACCCTATTAATTTTCTTTCCAGCCCAGGGAAAAAAGGAGAAACCCAGAGGATAAGCTTCCTCTGCATGTCCCAGTATGGCCCATGGGATGGAAATTGGGGCTGCCCCATGTAAAAACAGCATTAAACCTCAGGACAGTGCCCCGTGCTCGTGAAACCCCTTTTCAGGGGTCGGTGCAGCCAGGGGTGACGTGAGCGGCCGTGCGTGGTGCAGTGCAATGTGCATTTGCAGCTTTTCCTTCTCACACCCCTCGAGCCCGTCCCGGGGGAGAGCCACGTCCCCCGCTCCTCGTCACTGTCCTGCTTCAGGCCCCAGTGGCCGAGCCCGGCATGGGTGCTGGGAGCCCTGGGGCAGAGCGCACGGGACATCCTCAATAAACTGCAGAGGATTAAGACCTCTGGACCATTTCCACGAGGCTCCGGGGCTGAGCTGGCACTAGGGAGAATTGAGTTTGACATGGAGATCATGCCGCTGCCTCTCGCATTGGATTCTTCATCCTCTACCCTGGAAATACCGAGTGCACGGAGGAAGAGCAAGGGAGGGAAAGGGAAAGGTCTGGAGCAGCCCCAGCGAACCCTGACCACACTCCTCCTCTCCTCCTTCCTCCTATCTCTGGAGCAATGCAGGAGCTGATGTGATGGAGGACAGATCCGGCAGCATCTTATTGTACCCCGCTGCACCCCATTGCACCCTGCTGAGCCTCCTCAGTGCCCTTCGGAACCCCACTGCACCTTGGTGAACCCCACTGCACCTTGGTGAACCCCACCGGACCCCACCAGATCCTGCTGTGCCCCTCTGCACCCCACTGTGCTCCTGTACCCTGCTAAACCCCAAAGCATGCACCTCTGCACCCCAAAGCTGCTCTGCACCCCTCTGAACCCCCTGCTTAGCCCACCTCACTCCAGCCGGTGTGTGTTGGGGGTCAGCTTCTGCCACCCTAGCAGCATGGTGGCTTTCCCCCCCCCAAAAAAAAAACCCTCATGTCATGGAAACCTGCCCCATTGGTGGGTACTGGAGGACACCCACCAAACCAGCATCCACGGGAGCTCAGAAGGAGGGGTGCAACGGGGCACGCTGCTGGTCTCAGGGTACTCAAGCAGAGGATGCTGCTGGTCTCTGTGCTCTGCCTTGACCCTCAGCCCCACGGGACCCACGCCCCAGCACCCACCGGGGGACACAGGCGTCTGGCCCGCGGCACCCCATGGCCCCACTCGGAGCTGTGGCAGTCACAAGCCCGGGAGACCCACGGTGAGCGGAGCTCCCCCGCGGCGCAGCGTTAGTGGGTAATCATAGAGCTGGAGTGAAAAGCATCTCCAACACAGCTGGAGAGACCGGGTGCGGGAATTACTGATGCCCAGATATTTCCTGGAGCTTTAGACAGTTAATAAACAAACCGCGTGGGCCCATCTGGCTCTGGAAAAACAACTTGGGGGCCACGCGTGGGCGGCAGGGGTGGCCACTGGCCCCAAATAACACCGTCCTCCCAGTTTGGGGCCAGTCCCCAGCAGCACGCCGAGCCCCGGCAGCTCCCACCACAGTGCCTGACGGAGCCGGCACGTTTACAAATTCTGTAAGACGTTCAAGTGATTTATGTAAATCACTTTTTAAAGCGACACAGGGGCTCCTAAATAACTTATAAGCGTTTGAAACTGCTCGCATGTACCCGTTATTTCTCAGCGGCGGTTCACCTCCGGCATCCCGGCGGTTCTCCCCGGGGCCCGGCTGCGCCATCCCCACCTGCATCATCCGCAAACTCCCGGCTGGGCTCACCCTCCGCATCGACCTCTCTCTGCTGTCGAACAACAGCATCGTTTGACCACAGAGGTTACATCATTTTCCAGACGAATGAAGCAAACCCAGAGGGACATGGGCTGCCTGGTGCAAAATAATTGGAGGTGATGGAGCAGAGGAGCAGGCACGCACGGGACCGCAGCCGCGGACGGGACCGCAGCCGTTTGCTGGTGGTGACTCGGCTCTCCCGGGAAGCACAGTGGGTCGGGAGCCCCCCGACTCTGTCGGCTCATCTGCAGCTCGGAGACTTTCAAGTATCATGGTATTTTGCTCAAAGCAAATCATCCAGAAAGCGGCCGTGAGCCGTTTAGCCCTCAGGCGCGGATCAGAAACGCCGACGAGCGTTGCTCCTTGGCTGCCTCCTTTCCCCGGCTTCACCCAAGCTTTTCCAGACCCGGCCGCCCGCGGGGTGCAGGCAGGAGGATTGGGGATCCCTTGGCTGCTTGTGGCTTTGCTCACCCCATGCTGATGCTGACGTGGGGACAGCAACTCTTGTTTGAAGCCAGTTGCATTTCACACTCGTTGTGTAGCGGGACAATGATGCTGTGGTGTGACCCCGGCGCTGTTGCGGCATGGGAGCAGTGCCACCGAACCCACCATGATCTTGGCCAAGCCGGCACAGAAGAGGATCAGGAATAAGCGGGCTGAGGACATCGGCGCTGGGCACGGCACGGCGGGAGGCTGACGCGTGCCTGTGCCTCGCAGCCTCTTCATTAGCAGCTCTGCAATGGAGAGGGTAAATCATTTAGCGCCTCGAACCTCTAAGCACTGAACAACATCGCTCCTTCCCGCCCCGGCAGGCAATTAGGAAAGGAGAGAGAAGGGCGAGGGAGGGGATTGTGCCCCTCTGCTGCGCTCTGGGGAGACCCCCCTGCAGTGCTGCCTCCAGCTCGGGGGGTCCCCACAGCAGAAGGCCCCGGAGCTGTCGGAGCAGGGCCAGAGGAGGCCCTGGAGATGCTGGGAGGGCTGGAGCCCCTCTGCTGGGAGGACAGGCTGGGAGAGGTGGGGGGGTCAGCCTGGAGAAGAGAAGGCTGCGGGGAGACCTCCGAGCCCCTTCCAGTGCCTAAAGGGGCTCCAGGAGAGCTGGGGGGGGGACTCAATCAGGGAGGGAAGTCACGGGATGAGGGGGAATGGTTTGACACTGGAAGAGAGGAGATTTAGATGAGGTATTGTGATGAGGGAGAAATTGTTGGCTGTGAGGGTGCTGAGCCCCTGGCGCAGGTTGTCCCGAGAAGCTGTGGCTGCCCCATCCCTGGAGGTGTTCAAGGCCGGGATGGACGGGGCTCGGAGCACCCTGGGCTGGGGGGAGGTGTCCCTGCCCAGGGCAGGGGGTGGCACTGGATGGTCTTTAAGGTCCCTTCCAACCAAAACCATTCTGTGACACACAGGATCAGGATCAGGCCCAGCCGGGGGTCATTTAGTCCCTGTCCCTGCCCAGGGACAATGTCCGGCCCCAGCAGCATGGACAGCCACGCGGAGCCACGGTGCACAGCAGCACGCAGAGGTGTCCCGCACACCCATGAGCACTTTGCACACCCAGACGCACCGCACACACCCGGAGGTGTCGTGCCAAGAGCTCAGAGTGGCTTCAATGCACCTCAGGCCATTCCTGCTCCTCTTGCGATGCCTTTGCACATAAAAAATCATTAACAAATGAATTATTAATTATTATTAATAAGCTTTAATGGCATCTGTGGCTGCTGGAAGAGATGAGAAGGCTTTCGAGTGCTATCCAGCCGAAATGGAAGGAAGGATGTCACGGCTGCGGACAGGGTACCCTGGGCACGGTTGCCCCATGGACACCGGCCCCCAAGGGAGCCGCAGGCTGGAAACACAGCCCCGGACCACCAGCCTGTGGGACTTTTCCAAATGGTTCCCGCTTAATCGCCCTTCGATCATTATCCTGAGCAGGCGCGAGGGACACGGCGCCTTTGCTGACTGGGGGTATTTCGAAGAATCTGCCCAGGAAACCTCCTGGTGCCACTTTCCCTCCCCCCGATATCGAGTGGGGAGATGCTGGGGTGGAGGGGGACAGGTCCCCCACGCATGCGGAGCCACGCAGGAGGCCCAGATCTCCGCAGGGAGATCCGAGAAATTAACTGTCTCGCAGCCTTTTGCCTTGGTTTTAATTTATCTGGCTTTTTATAGGCGCCTTTGTTTTATTGCCTGCAGAGAGTTTGGCCGGAGCCGGAGCTCTCTAAGCAGCAGGCATCACTGCTATTCCCGAAACAACCATGACTTAAGAAGCTCCTCACCATCTCAGGCTCTTATTTATTTATACGGGCCCTGACACTTGGATATTATAACCTTTTATTTATTTTTTTTTTTTTTTTTTTTTTTTTTTTAAGCTTTATAGAGGGTTTGGTGCATCCGCATCCAGGCTCTTACCGTAAGGACAGAGACGGGGTGCGGGACGGTGCTGGGGCAGGCTGCTTCCCACCCTCCCTCCAGTTAATTGGGGATTTTAAGCCCCCTTCTCCTTGCTCTCCTGGCAGCCCCACAGCCCGGCTAAGCGATGGGGAGACCCATTCAGAGCAGCCGCACGCCGGGGCTGCGTGTCCACCCTGCTTGGATTAGATTAGATTTGAAAACCGTGATGTGAGCAGAGCCAGAGGAAGCGAACGCAGCAAGAAAACCAGATAGGAATACAATTTCCACCACCCCCCTCCCCACCAATAAAACCATCGGGTTGAATCTGCTTGCACGAACTGTCTGAGCAATTGTGAAGGATGTCGGAAAAAATTGCAACCTGCTTATGGGTAATTCGTGATCGGCAGGGAACGTGGAACAGCACTGGGATGAGTGTCCGCACAGAATAATCCCAGCTGCCTGGGAATTAGCGGCACCTCAGCAGCATCCTCCGCATCCCGCAGGGCAGGAGCCAGCACAGTCCCGGTGACCCCTCCACGGCACAAAGGGACACCGCCAACGGGTAAATCACCCGGAAAGCTCTCAGCATTACAAACTGTTTCAATTATAGGAGAGTAAATATATCCCCAGCGAGAAGGATAAGGTGGCTGTAGGAGCCATCACAGGGGATGCACAGCGCAGGGCCCGGCCGCAGGCACGCACTCGGCGGCCAGCAGAGCTGGGGGGGTCCCGGCTGAACCCCCCGGGGACCCCGAGCCAGTGGGGCTGCAGGTGGTCTCTGTGCCCAGGGCAGCAGCGCCAGCACCCAGCTGGGAAGCGCTTGGCAGCGCCTGGCCCAGGGAAGCTTTGAAAGATTAATGGAGTTTAAATGGAAGCGTTTGGAAAGGAGATAAGGCTCGTCTGATATGAAATCATATGAAACAACGGGAGCCAGGGAGGCCCCAGGTCCATAATGAAGTCCACTTAGCGCATTACTCACCATAATGTGCTTTTTATTAAAGTCTTGCGCTGCAGATGCCGGGTCTGCAGCCGATAACCTGGGGCAGGATGGCACAGGGACCTGGAGCACCCAGCCCCTCCACCCTGAGCCCTGTCACCAAAAGCAGCGGGGACGGAGCGTGCCAGCCCTGCACGGTCCCAAAAAAAGGACTTTTGGTTTCCCATTCCCGGTGCGAGCCAGGGATGGGGCTCCTGCATGACCCAGCGCCGCAGCATCACTGGTCCCCACGGCTGGGGCTGGGCTGCCCAAGCCCGCGGGGACGGGGTGGAGAGGAGGCGGAGGTGGGGAATAATACAGAGGAAAAACTCCTTTTTAATCATCAATTTTTCTGCATTAGAATGTGACATGCTAATCCACTGTGAAGCGTCTAATCTGGGGGATAAAGGGCCGGATAACACAAGCTGCGCCCGGCTTGGCTGGCGGAGCGAGCGGAGGCAAGGTGGCAGCATCTGATAAGGGGCGGCAGGATTAGTCCCGGCAGAGATCCCGTCCACCCAGGCAATCCCACCTTGCTCGGCTGCCCCGACTCTGCTTCTCACCAGGGTCAGGGATGGTATCTGCAGCAGTGGAGCCATCCCGAAGCGGCTCATCCTGCCCAGAGCGGCGATGGAGGCACTGCGGGTGCCACCACCAACGTCTTGGCAGCTCTGGGAGCTGCAAAGCACCTTCATGGGCCAAGGCACATCGCAAACCCGATTTTTCTCCCCTCCGATGCGATGCACCCGGCTGTGCTGCGGGAGTGGGACAACCCAGCTGCGGGCCGCCCCATCAAACATCCATCCCCCAAATCCTGCTGCCAAAGTTGCACCCCATCTCATCCCTCCCCACGGGTCAGCTCCGGGCACGATGCCGGCAGCTCGGCCCCGGCTCGGCCGGTCCTTGGCAGGGATGGGCAGCGCCCGGTTACAAAAGCGAGCGGGTCCAGCTCCCGGGGCGCTTTCTGCGACAGCCTCCCCGGGGCTGGGCTGCCGCTTGCAGGCCTGGGATAACAGAGCTTGCAATGTTGTTTTCTCCTCGCCTCCTCGGGGATTGGTTTATCTCTATGAATAACTCCATCCCGGCTTTGATCTCCTCTGCCATTAAAGCGTGACAGGCTGTGAAATGTGCTGTTGCTGCCGTCAAATCCCCCTCCCGCTTCCCCCCCCGCCGCCTCCGTGCTCCCCTCCGCTCCGGGGAACCTCCTTTCCCGGGCCCGTGATGAGCTGCAAAGCATAGAGCAGGGCCGAACTGCCCCGGGACAGTGGCCAAACACTATTCGGGAGCCAGGAAAAAACAGGCTCCTTCCACCATCCCGCATCCCTCGCTGCAGCCGGGAGGAGGGCATTGAGCATCCCTGGACCGCAGCAGTGGCTCGGGGTGTGGCGGCATCATCCCAGCACGAGACGCCACGGGGGCTGATGTCACGGCTAATTATAGCATCCCCCGTCCCTCTCCCCCGCCAAAGCTTTACCTGAGAGAGGGTAAAAATAACTCCTGGCGAGGGAGGAGCTGGAACAAGCCCAAGGACTCCTCCAGCATCTCCGAAACTTGCACAAACCAGGACAGCACCCCTCTGCCTGCAACGTGGGGACATGGCCACGGTTTGTCCCCAGTTGCAGGGTCAGGACATGCTCCCCTGGGCGCCAGTGCCACTGTTCTCTTGGCTGCGACCGGCCCCGGTCACCTTCACCCCAGCTCAAGTGTCGGCTCTGGGACAGGCGGTGGTAACCGGAGCTGGGACAGAGCTCGTCCTCACCGCCCCGCGCGGCTGCTGGGAACCGGCCCCGGCACTCTCCGCAGACTGTTTAAGCCAAGTGAGGCAGGTTAATGGCCCCGGCTGATGATGGAGTGTTTTCATTACAGCATCTCCCTCTCCCTGATGCAATTGCTCCCAAGAAGACACATGAAACCTCCCCATGCCGTAGGATCGGGTCAGCCCCTCGCTCACTCCATCAGCAACTGTCCCACGGGGCCCCGGGCAGCACCGCTCGCCTCTCAGTGCTCTGCCAGGGCTAAACAAACCTCTTGAGGCTTCTCTTCCACTTTCCTTCTTCTCATCTCCCTCCTACAGACATTGCACAGAAACTCCCTGTCCCAGAGCTGGGGAACACCAGAAATCCCACCCTGACCTCAGCCAGCTCGCACCTGCTCGCTCCCTGCCAAGAGCATCCTCTATGCGTGTTCCCACAGAGATCCTCCCAGCTTGCTCCCGCAGGGCTGAGCCAGCCCAGTGCTCCCAGGCCCCCTCCCGGGTGAAGCCCTGATGCCTTTCTAGCCCAGTCCTGCCCACGGTGCAGCTGCAGTTCGTCTCCCTCAAACGCAAAGGTGACCCGGTCCCCATGGCATGGTGGCTCCCAGCCACCCAAACCGCCTCCCTGGTCCCACTTCCCAGGATGAGTTTCCAGCTCAGACTCGCTGGGTTGCTCCCAAAAGGCACAGCCTTGCTCTCAGCTTTATGAAATTTCATCCCATGGCTCTGGCGCTCGTCCCCAAGGTCACCCACCCTACCTCCTGGGTGCCGACAGTGTCCCCAGCTTTGTGGTAACTGCCAGCGTCCCTCCTACACAGGGGCCCTGTTGGGAATATTGAGCTTGGGGAGCCCCAGGGTGACCCCTCGAGGGACAACCCGGTGTCACATCATCTGTCATCGTCTTGGCTGAGCCTGCCCTGGCAGACATCCCCAGTGCATGCCTTGCCCGCTACACCGGCATCACTTGCTCGAGTAGAACAGATAACTTTGCACTGGTATCAGATCAGGTTTGTACAAGTCTCCTGGTTGCATTTGTGCCCCGGGTTCGGTGGTACCCGTGTCCATGAGCCAGGATGTGCTCAGGGACCGGGGGCCCCATGGTGCATATGGGGAAGGAGGAACAGCAGCTGAACCGTCGGGCTGGGGCATGCTCATCGCACCCAGGCATCGGCCAAAACCTCCTGTCCAGATCTTGAGCATCGAAACACTGCCGTATTTAGATGTTCCCTTTCCCCTTGGGCCGGCGATGGCGACTGCGGTGCCGGGATGGGGCTGGAGATTGCTCTGTGGTCACATTGGATGCTTTTATGAAGTGCTGAGTGCAGGAAAAAAGCAAACCACAAGAAGGGGCTGTGCTGCGGCAGGGCTGCAGGGAGGAGACGCCTTTGCTCCCAGCAGCCAACCCGGCCATCGGCTCCATCCCACCACCTCACGGCAGGGCTGCCTCCTCCGGACCCCCAGCCCCAGCCGGCTCCGCAGCAAGAGGCCTGGATGCCATCCGCCGGGGGTGAATCGCTGTGGGAAGCACGAAGTGACATGTTGCACGCTGGCGGGGCTCGGCAGAAGGCATCATCACCTGAACCATGGCAGTGCCCAAATCCTGCTAAAACCAGCCCTGGCTTGGAGGAGGACGGACCTCGCACTGCTTGGGACATCGCCTTCGTCGGATGCTCCCATGCACACGCTGCTGCCCTGGCAGAGGGAGATGAGCCCGCAGGGATGGGTGCTGCCGGGGCAGGATCAGCACCGCGAGAGCTTGGGGACCTTATAGCATCCTTCCGCCCCCGCTGGCACCACCTGGGCGGGCGCTGCAGCAGGAGGGTGTCACAGGCGTTTTGGGAAAACCTCTGGCTCCAGCTGCCCTGGCAAAGAGCTCGGCGAGCCCGGCATATGGCGGCTCTGGAAACAGCCCGGCACCCGGCAGGGAGGCCCTGGCTGGAGCAGCCGGTCGGGCTGCCAGGGCTGCGCTGCCCCGCGGCGAGGACGGAGGATGCGGTGTGGGTACGCAGCACGCCGGGTGCCTGCGCGCACTCCCGTGCACACCCGTGTTCACCAGACCCGGCAGCCCCTCAGGTCCCCCAGGCAGCACCGGGAGCTCCCAACACATCGGTGCTTCTGGAGCCGGCGACGTCTCTGCTCCGTCCTGCCAGCCACAGCCGGCCGGTCCCGGGGGACCTGGGGAGTCCGCAGAACCGCCCCTCGCTCCTCCTCTCCTCCTCCCTGCTCCTGATATACCCTCCTCTCTCCGTCCCCTCTGAGCATCCCTCTGCTCCTCTCCCTCACTGCTGCTTGCCTCTCGCTCCTTTTCCCTTCTCCGTTTCTCTTCTCTGAACTTGCCCCTTCCTCCTTCCCTGCTCTCCCCCAGCCCCTCTCACCCACACCCCGGGGAACCGACCCACCATTGAAGACCCCCAGGCTGTGGCAGAGCAGGGGCCAGGACCCCCACACCGGAGCCGGGACCTCCACGCTGGACAATGCCTCTCCAGATATTCTGCACCATCTCCTTCTCCAGTGAGGAAGGACCAAGAGACGCTGCAGCCACCGGGAGGGGAGAGGATGGAGCAGACGAGTTCCTGTACGGGCAGGAGGAGGATGAAGAGGAGGAGGAGGACACGGGGGCAGCCACAGACTTCGTGGCCTTTGCCAGCAGCTGCACGCTGCATGGGCTGAGCCACATCTTTGTGGAGGGCAGCCTGGGCGCCCGGCAGGCGCTCTGGGCGCTGGCCTTCCTCCTCTCCCTCTCCGTCTTCCTCTACCAGGTGGCCGACCGCATCGTCTACTACCTGGAGTACCACCATGTCACACTGCTCAGCGAGGAGGACAGCCCCGAGATGACCTTCCCCGCCGTCACCTTCTGCAACATCAACCGTGTGCGGGTCTCCCAGCTAAGCCACGAGGACCTGCTCTACCTGGCCCCCCTGGTTGACTACGAGCCCGGCATGGAGCTGGGCTTTGCCCCGGCTCAGCCTGACCTCGGGGATGAGGACGAGCCCCTAAATTTGTATGGGTTTTTTAACCGCACTTGCCACCAGCTGGAGGACATGCTGCTGAGCTGCAGCTACCGGGGCAAACAGTGCGGCCCCAGCGACTTCGTGGCGGTGAGTAGCCCCAAGGCAGCCGGGCACGGGGAGCAGCTCCGGCCGGCATCGTGTCGGATCAGGCACAGTGAGTGACACCGTCTTTGTCAGCTCACTTGGGGACAGGCTGATATTTCAGCCCTGTCCGCTCCCTCCTGGGCGTTTTGCTGGAGTTGGGGACGGCACCGGCTGTGGAGACCCTCTGGCGGGACACGGAGAGCAGCCCCAGGGCTGTGCTTGCAGAGGAGGTGCCTGGCACCTCCATCCTGGCGTCACCACCGCCCGTGGGGAACCATGCGGTCTGCAGCCCACTGACCCCACATGGCCCTTACCCGGGCTGGCAGCAGCTCAGCGGCGTGGGGACATGCCGGCTGCCGGAGCTGGAACGGCCGAGGAGGGACGGGGGGGTTCAGGATCGCATCCAGCCTTCTCCTCTGCAGGGATGGAGGAGGGTTTGGTGGAGGCACTGGTGCAGGTGTAGGGCTGAGTGCCGCCATCTCTGGGGCTGCTGTGGGGTCTGTGGGGTTGAGGTGCTGTAAATCTGCAAAGTGTCTCCTCCGAGTCCGTGCCATCCCTGTGCCTCGGTGGGCAACGTCTCCTCCTCTGCCAGGGCAAAGACGGGCAGTTCCAACAGTGAGAGACACACGTAGGGCAGGAGCCTGGGTGGGATGGTACCCCCAGGCTGCAGACGGCCGTGTTTGGGGCTGGTGATGCCCTCCCTGCTCCACGCCGTGGTGCCGGCAGCAGTTTGGTGCCGGCAGAGGGGCCCCAGCCTCAGCCCCGTGTCTTCTCCTGCAGGTCTTCACCCGCTATGGGAAGTGCTACACCTTCAACGCGGGGCAGGACGGGAAGCCCCGGCTCATCACCATGAAGGGGGGCACCGGCAACGGCCTGGAGATCATGCTGGACATTCAGCAAGACGAGTACCTGCCAGTGTGGGGGGAAACAGGTAACGCATTGCCCCAGCGGCTTTGCCAGCAGGTCTGCTCGGTCACCAGGATCCCAGGGTGCTTCTCAGCCCCTTCTCATCTCCCCACCCCATGGGTCCACGTCCCTCAGGCTCCCTTCTCTTCCCTCCTTCCATTTCTCATCGCTCCGGGTCCTTTTCTTTCCTTTTTCCTCCTTGTCTTTGCTCTTCGCCATGGCAACTCCCCATCGGTTTAGACAAGCAGCCATCGCTTGTTTATAAATAGAGGCAAACACTTTCCCTGCCGTTCTCCCCGGGTGCTGGAGGGTCAGAGGCGGAGGGGACAAGGACACGGTGCAGCAGACAGGGATGGATGAATGGGCACAGGAAGGAATGGTTTTGCCCAGGGGAAGGGTGGGAGACAGAAGAAATGTGGGTCTCTCTTGCAGCGGGGCTCGGTGAGTCCAGCACCACGCTCACCCCGCTTCTCTCTGCCGCAGATGAGACCTCGTTCGAAGCCGGGATCAAGGTGCAGATCCACAGCCAGGACGAGCCCCCACTGATCGACCAGCTGGGCTTCGGGGTGGCTCCTGGCTTCCAGACCTTCGTGTCCTGCCAGGAGCAGCGGGTAAGGACTGGGGGCTGTGGGGTGCTCCCTCCAGCCCCGCTGTGGGACGCTGAGCCTCCTCCCCGTGCCCCCATCCCCTGCCCCCATGTCGGATGGAGAGGGGGACTCGGCCCCGGGGACTGATGCAGCGAGGGTGTCTGTTCCCCCGCCACGCTGGGGGCTGGTGGGCTTCTCTCCTCACTCCTGGCTTCTGCCCCCTCCCAGCTCATCTACCTGCCGCCTCCTTGGGGCGACTGCAAGGCCACGGCGGGCGACTCGGAGTTTTATGACACCTACAGCATCACTGCCTGCCGCATCGACTGCGAGACTCGCTACCTGGTGGAGAACTGCAACTGCCGCATGGTGCACATGCCAGGTGAGCCCCGCGCGGGGAAGGGTCCGGCCCCCACCAGGCTCAGCCCTCCGACGCCGTCCCAGTGGGAAAACCTGCTTTCTCTCTCCCCCAGGCGATGCCCCTTACTGCACGCCGGAGCAGTACAAGGAGTGCGCGGATCCGGCCTTAGGTGAGGCTGCCCGGCCCTGAGGGACCAAGCTGTGGGTGTTGGGTTTCTCCATCTCTCCATCTCCTTCTCTCCCTGCCCAGATTTCCTGGTGGAGAAGGACAACGAGTACTGCGTCTGCGAGATGCCCTGCAACGTGACCCGCTACGGCAAAGAGCTCTCCATGGTGAAGATCCCCAGCAAAGCCTCCGCCAAGTACCTGGCCAAGAAATACAACAAATCGGAGCAGTACATCGGGTAATGTGCTGTGGCCACGGCGATGGGGCGGCGTCTTGTCCCTCCATCCCAAATCGCAGCGTGATGCGGCTTATGTTTTACACAGGGAGAACATCCTGGTGCTGGATATCTTCTTTGAAGCCCTGAACTATGAGACCATCGAGCAGAAGAAGGCGTACGAGGTGGCCGGCTTGCTGGGTGAGTGTTGGTGGCTGTGCCAGGGACGCTGCGGCAGCACCTATCCGGCATCCCCCAACAAGGAGGTCACATGTCGGCCCCATATACCACAGCCCTGTGTTATGGTTTGAGAAAGCCACAACAATTTATTGTCATTTAGACAACTATTCTATCACCTGGGGACCCCTCTACACCTGGGAAGGGGAATCGGGGAAAAAACAAGGAGACTCGAGGGTTGAAATATAAACAGATTTAATAGAATAAGACTAGATAACGAACATTAATAACACTAGAGAACCAATATAAAATATACAAGGATTATCCTCAGCCCATTCTATCAGTAGAAGCTGTGCGCTCCCCGCAAGGGACAGCAAATGTGGGACACTGAGCGCCGCAGCTTCAGCAGGAAGGGAAGGGCTCAGGGCTCCGGCACTGGGGCAAGGAGTTCTCAGGGTCACCGCCATTAAGGAAAGAGAGAACTTCGCAGCAAACTTTCTAATTTATATTGAATGTGCCATTGATGGTATGAAATAACCCTGTTGGGCAGCTTGGGTCAAGTGCTCAGGTCTTGCTCCTCCTCATCCCCGCACCTGGCGAGCTTGAAAACACTGAGACCTTGAAACCCACATCTCATAGCTGGCTATAAAGTAAATATTTTCACAAATTTGGACACTAGAGACTTCTAAAAGTGCAGTTTTCCCAAGCATTAGAAGAGAAATTAGTCCTGTGTTGCTCAAACCAGGAGACCCTGTTCCCAAGGCAGCGGGATGTGCTGACAGAGTGGATGCCGAGTGGAGCACCCGCTGCCGTGGGCAGGCACCAGTGATAGCGGTGACGAGTTCTGCCCTTTCTCTGCTCCCTCTGCCAGTGGAGGCCGGACTCACGCCAGCCTGATGGCTTCTCTCTCCTCTGCAGGTGACATTGGAGGGCAGATGGGGCTGTTCATTGGGGCCAGTATCCTCACAGTTCTGGAGCTGTTCGACTACGCCTATGAGGTGAGTGTCTCTGCCGTCCCCCGGCTGCCGGGGGGGCACAGGTTATCCTGGAGCACCGAAGAGCTGCCCATGAGCCCCCAGGGCACTGAAATTTGGCTCTTGCAGGTGATCAAGCACCGGCTGTGCCGGCGGGGCAAGTGCCGCAAGAACCACAAGAGGAACAACACGGACAAGGGCGTCGCGCTGAGCATGGACGACGTGAAACGCCACGTAAGTGCCAGGCATGCCACGGGAGCTGCTGGTCCCCTCGTGCAGCTCAGAGGCTGCCCCAAATGTGTCGGGTGTGGGGGGGTGTCACCATTTTGGGGAACGCTTGGGAAAGGAGCAGAGGCACCAGGCAGAGATGCTGTGGGGGACAGGACTCACTCTCTGCGGGGGTCTGGGTGAAACCTGTGACCCCAGCATCCTGTCCATCCTCTGCCCTGCAGAATCCCTGTGAAAGCATACGGGGCCACCCGGCAGGCATGACGTACGCAGCCAACATCCTACCTCATCACCCGGCCCGGGGCACCTTTGAGGACTTCACCTGCTAACCGACGTCTGGATGTACAACCTGAGCTACCAAAGCCCTCCGGAGAGCTGCCCTTCTCCCTGCGAGCGCCAGTGGAGACACACATCTAGGGGACCTTGCTCCTCGCCACGGTGGGACACGGACAAGAGCGACGGCCTCGGATTTCGGGGCAGGCGGTCGGGTCGGGTGATGCTCGAACCCGGCGCGCGGCCCCCGCGGCGGCTGCTCCGTGCCTGCCCCACTAGTTCAGAGACTCGAGGACGCTCCAGCCCGGCCATCCTCGCGGTGCGGGGAGCGACACGCACAGCGGGCTGGGGCACGGGCCTGCCCCGTCTCCTCCCCTCGGCTCCCCTCGGCCTTTTTAACTAGAAACCCAGAAGCCAAGAAGAAGCAGCCATTCAGCCGCAGAGTCTCCATCCACAGCCCTGTCCGTCTGTCCGTCCATTGTCTCCATGCCCATCCTGCTCCAATGCTTTGGCCGGCGCTTGCTGGGACCCCTGTGCCCAGCAGGAAGGGTCATCAAGGAGCCCCACAGCGTGCCTGGCAGCGGGTCCGGCAGTCCCAGGAGAGCCTGGTTGTCCCCTGGGACCACGGTGGCCCTGCAGCCCGTCCTCTCCTGAGCACTCCTGGCCACTCCATGCGCATGAAGACGGGGCACCTCCACCTCTCCAAAATGTCTTCCTTGGCACCCTGCCCCAGGGACGGCAGTGCCCAGCCACCGAGCTCGCTGGCCAGCCACGAGCACCAGAGGGGACTCGGACGAGGGGCGCCACCTCGGCACCAAAGACCACGCTGCCCGGGCACTCTCCCTCGTCCGCATCGGGTCGGGTGACAACGTGGTCTCCCTGCCTGTCTCTCCTGGGCTCCGCACAGCCTGGCCAGTGCCAGCCCTGCCCCCGCAGTCCCTCCTGTCCCCAGGGAACCTGGGGCTACCCTGTGCAGCCCCCAAAAACAGCCATCCTCGGGGAGAAAGGCAGAAGGAAAACTCCTGGCCCCCATTTCAGCTGCAGCCACCAGCCCGGCTCAGCCAGGGGCACCGCGAGGGACAGCCCCTTGGCACCGCTTCGGCCGGGCAGGCATAGGAGCCCCAACACCAGAAGGGTTCATAGGTTGAGGGACACCCCATGGCACAGGGTGCTCTGGTCCACAGGACCACAGGCTCCCACTCCGCTGAACCCCCCAACAGCAGCTGCCCCCGGGCACCGCGAGCCCTGGGCATCCTCGGGGCCTCTGTGGCCTCGCTGCCCTGGGACCGCCACTGCCCTCTCCCCGGCACGCAGAGACCGGCCCTGGCAGCTGGGGTCCATCCGGCCGGCACTGGCCGAGTCTCTGCTCCCCGGGCCCGCAAGCGCACGCCATTTCGCTCCAGGGTCAGTGGAAATTGGCCTCCCCCAGCCCCACCAGCCCCCAGGCCCCACGCATCAAGCAAGAGCCCTCCCAGGGCTGAAGTGCTACTTATCTTTAAGAGCTTTTGCAATAAGTCTTTTTAGTAATTATTATTTCTAAATGGCAGTTTTGTTTTTATTATTGTCATTGTTATTATTATTTGCTTCCTGACCAAAATTAGGAACTGGGGGTCAGTCCTTTGTATCCAGCAATCGCCCAAAGATGACGGGTCGGCCACATCCATAAATTTTCTTATGGATTTTTCCTAACGTTTCATTGCAGTTCATTTATTTATTTTCTTTCTTTCTCTTTCCCATTAAAGCTTTTAAAGATGGGGCTGGGATTTGACCTTGACGCTCACCTGTTGAAGCATACACTTTTTTGTTTGTTTCTATTATGTCATCTGCATTTTATATTTCTTATATATAATATATATGACTATATATATATGTGTACATATATATATATATCTCTATATATGCATCATATCAGTGTAGATACCCATCTAGTAGCATTTAGGCCTTGTTCTTGTGCCATTTTTTTTCTGTTACTGATCTCTGAATGCCTTCAAGTGTATAAAGTGTTGAATTCTCTCTGGTATCTGTACTATGTACACACATTTTCATAGGAAGCACAATAAGATGACAGATGCATTGTACATCAATACCTGCTACTCTTAACGATGATATAAAGAATGATATAACTCATGAACACTGAGCCTTTCTCTCTCGCGGAGCTGCTGGGAATGCTCCCCAAGGAGGCAGGTGGGGACGGCATCATCCCAGGATGTTCTTGAAGGCATCACCGAAATCCTGGAGCCAAGACCAAAAGGAGAGGGGGGAGGATAAAGCTCTGGTCCAGACTTCCAGCACTGTCTTTAAACACGCACATGAATACCAGGAACATCAGAGCTGATGTTGAACAGAGTCACATTAAAGCCTCCCTTTGCCAAGTGCTGTGCTAATGTGAGGATTGCTGTGGGTACCGCAGCAGCTCCAGCATCCCTGCCTGGTCCCGCGCTGCCATGTGAACACGCCCCGAGGGACGCTTTAGGACTGGAGGATGGGAACTGACTTTTGCTCTCAAGCAGGGGGAGGAGAATTAACATATGCACAGCTGCTAATCTTTGACAAGTCTAACACTTCTGTGGTTTGGGACAGACACCTGAGATTCAGCAGAAATGAGTCACTAGCTTGAATATCACCTGTTTTTAATTTAACCAAGTTAGTAGCAGTTGTAGCACAAGCCATATGTAAACACACTTTCTGTCCTAAAAATTTCCAGCTACAACAAGCAAAAGTATCATGCCAGATCCAACACCAGGCATCCAAAAAAGCCCTCAGGATCCCATGGAGACTGAACAATAGTGAGTGGGCAGTGGGCAGGGAATACTGAAATGCCAAACTCCCCCCAGTCACTTGGCTCTGGCCGTGTCCCCGTTGCTCCTGGAAATGGCAGACGGGTGTTTTGCATTTAAACTGGAATGGTCTTACTGCTATTCTGGTCCTTCTCTGCCAGAGCTGGTGCTGCAAAGGCCACAGGGTGGGCTTTGAATAGGAGCAAGATAATATAGCTAAGCCCAGAAGGGAGTTAATGAACCTAAATTAATTGCAGCCAGCCACTGTGAGTAGCCAGAGCAGCTGACCATGCCGGCTCCCTCCACACTGGCATCCGCAGAGGCTCCTGTTGCAGGGGGCAGGCAGTGACCCCGTCTCCGCAAGCTGTAATCTCTTCCACAGCTCCCCATTAACCTGCCGGGCTGTGCTGGGAGCAGGTCACCCCATCCATCTGTCACAGCCTCACACTGCATAGGTGCATCCCCAGCCTCAGCGTGGCTGTCTGATGTTTCTGCTGCCGCTGGACGCGATGTCTGCAAGTCACAGCCCGGAACGGACTCACAGAGGAGCTGCCTGGACCCCAGAGGCAGCGCAGCCAATGCAGTTCCTATGTGTGTACGGCGCGTAGCCAGACAGGACACCAACGTGAGCAGCTCTCAGATATGAAGTGGAAAAGCTGCACGTTTTCAGACTCAAGGCTCTTCCGTGCACACGATCTGTGCGCGGCAGGGCAGAGTACGCGGGTCGGGGAGCTTCAGCCTGTTCGGGATGCCGGCGGCTCACGGATGGGCGCACTGCGTGTAGGCTGCACGGGGCTGGCAGGCTGCAAGGTGCGTGGCACAGGCAGTGTGTGTGCATCCACGTCTGTCACTCAGTGGTGCGAGACTCACGCCGTGCACAAGACAGGGAGTTAATTACATTTCACAGAAAGCATCTCTGACGATCCACACGAGGACGAGGTGTGACACACCTAGGCCTGAGATGCTGGGAAGCACCTGCTCACATGCTGCTGTGTTTACCTCGCAGATCATGTGGCTGCTGAAACCCTACAGAGCAAGGATTAATCATGCAACACGCATAAAACCACGGCAGAGATAGCATCACCTCTTCTCCTCCCTGGCAATAATTCCTGGTTACCACTCGCTCAGTGCTAAAGCTGCCAGCAGAAACAGGCGCTGAGATATAATTACACAGTCCTGGATGCTGCTCGGCTGCCTGGAGCCAGAGCCGTACTGGTTGGGGAAGAAGGTTTCAGAGGAGCTGCCTGATGCCAGCAGGTGCAGTAAAATGAAGGTGCACGGGTAGCATTTCGCAAACCATTTCCACTGGGAGGAGCAAACCAACCAAACCCTCAGGGCAGAGAAAAGGAGAAAGGACAAGTGTAAGCAGACGCTGAGCCAAGGAAGCTGGGGTTATTTTTTCCTTGTGTGTCTTATAAAATGCACCTAGTACCAGGGGACAGAGAGGACTGGTCAGAGAGCATCCCTGGGGACAGAGGACTGGGGTCGCTCCCAGCTCAGCTCATGCAATGTGGGGTTGCTCAAGACCCCGCAGCTCACCTGCTCCCTGTGCCAAAGTGAGCAGCTCTCTAAGTCGCACTTCCCTCTCTCCACTTCTGAGGTTCACCCTTGCCTTCCCTCACTCTCACCCCGCTTCGCTCTGCATGTCCCTCCCAGGAGGGCCAGGCAGCTTTCCTGCCTGCCCAAACGGTTTCTGCCAGGCTTTAAGTCTCAGTCAAAGTTGCATCTGAACAATACGGAGCAGATAAGTTCCACTGCTCTTCCTCTCCATGAATATTTCATAAGGCTGCCGGGCGCCAAGTCTGTTGGAGGTGGCATTAAATTAACTGCACGGACACATGGATGCTGAGACAACAGTTAATGGCTGTGCTCAAAGCTTTGTGTTTTTCATCGAGGATAGGAAATGCCGTATCTGGCAGAAAAGGTGCCAACGCATCCCCACTTCTTTGCTCGGTCAACAATGCCACGCACTGTACAGGACAGCCTCCAAAATGACCCATGATCATCATTAATTGCTTAATTAATACTTGTGGCGTGACTGCTCACTTGGGGTTTTTCACAGATTAACGCTGGCTGGATTTGTGTCCCTTTTCTCTCTGAGCAACTGCAAGGGTAAGTGCTTCGGGGAACAGGGAGCTTAATGCTAATACTTGCAGAAAGTGGCCTTTAATTCTAACACCACACTTTCTGTAGCAACCCAAGACACTGTGAAGGGAGACAGGAGCCCTTTTCCTGGGTGCTCAGCCTAAACCTGAACAAACTGACTTGATTTATGTCCATTTATACTCCCATAAGCTCACATCTTAAAATGTTAAGATGTTCTGGTGAGAAGTGCTACTGCCAAGTCTGCACATTGGAGTCCTCCATCCCCAGGACAGACAAAGCCGCCTTCTTCTGAGCACACCCCAGAGCAAAGGAGGCTTCAGGACCAGCATCTCCCGCAAGAAGCACACATTTATAACAGTGAGTGCTACAGCCATGGCCTGGTAAGCCTAGGACTGACACCCCAACCTCAACTCCAGGGCAGCTCTGACTGTAACAGCTCCTGTGCAGTAACTCTGGGGACGGCAGGGGAAGTCAGCCAGGCTAAAGATGGAGAGCAGAATGAGTGCAATGTCAGCTGAGGCAGGTAGGTTCAGGTAGAGTCCCTAAGCACGCTTGAAGGGACCTCGATGGCTGCCAACCTGAGGATTCAAGGAGCTGCAAATTCTCTTACAGGAGGTTTTGCAGAGAGAGGGGAGCCCCCAGCACCCAGCCCGCTGCTTCTCCCACCCTGCTCCCAACACCCACAGGACCCTCCGCTCCCCCGTGGCCCTTGCACCCCCCACAGGCTTCCCATGAACATTGCCCACAGCACCCCTAAGAGCAACCTTCATGGGCCCTTCCCCAATCCCCAGGACCTTGCCCCAACACCCTGCGTGCCCCCATATAGCTTCAGAACCCCCTGAGGACCCTGCACCCCCCCCAAATACCCCCACGGCCCCAGCACCCCCTCAAGACGGGGCCCAAACACCCCCAGGACCCTGCACCCCCACAAATACCCCCACAGCCCCAGCACCCCCTCAAGTCTGGGCCCTGCACCCCCCCCATATACTCCCATGGCCCCAACACCCCCAGGACCCAGCTCCAGCATCCCCAAGACCCTGCACCCCCCCATATACCCCCATGACCCCAGCACCCCCAGACCCTGCACCCCTCCCCCCATATAACCCATAGCCCCAGCACACACACCCCAGGACTGGACCCAAACACTCCCAAGACCCTGCACCCCCCAAATACCCCTGTGGCCCCAGAGCCCAGCTCCAGCACCGCCTAGACTCTGCACGACCCCAGTCACCCCCATGGCCCCAGCACCCCCCAGGACCCAACACCCCCACAACACTTACACCCTCCATATACGCCATGGCTCCAGCATCTCCATATGCCTCCATGGCCTCAGGACTCTGCACCCCCCCACACGTACCCCCATGGCCCCCGCACGCCCCACACCTCCCCTGCCCCTAGCGTGGGCCTCCCGCCGGCAGAGGGCGGCCGTTGCGGGCGGCGCCCCTCTAGCGCAGCCGCCGCGCGGACTCTCTATGGCGCACATCCGGTTCCGGCCCGCTCCCCTTTGTGCTGAAGAAGATGGCGGCGCGGGCGGGATTCCAGTCAGTGACTCCCAGCGGCGGCGGCGGTGGGGCCGCTGCTGGGGCCGGCGCGCTGGGACCGGGCACGCCGGGGGGGCCGGTGCGCATGGGCCCCGCTCCGGGGCAGGGCCTGTACCGCTCGCCGCTGCCGGGAGCCGCCTACCCGGTGAGACGGGGGAGGGGCCGGCGGGGGCGCGCGGACCGGCGCTGCGCGGGGCGGGGCGGGAGGGAGCGGGGGCGGCGGGGACGGGGACGGGCTCGGCCTCTCCCGGTGGGTGCTGGACCGGTTTTCTTCCCTCCGCAGCGCCCCGGGATGTTACCGGGCAGCCGGCTGGCGCCGCAAGGCCCTTCCATGGGGCCGCCCGGTTACGGCGGGAGCCCGGCGGTGCGGCCCGGGATGGCGCAGGCCAGCCTGGACCAGGCCCGCAAGAGGCCGGCGCCGCAACAGCTCCAGCAGGTGCAGCCGCAGGCCGTGCCCAACCGCAACCACAAGTAAGGGCCGGTATCCCGGGGCAGCGGGAACATCCCGGGACATCCCTGGGCGTGGAGGTGTCTCAGGGCATCCTCGGGCGTTGGGGTTATCCTGGGACAGCGGGGACATCCTGGGATATCCCTGGGCATCAGGGTACCTCAGGGCATCCTGGGGCAGCATGGACATCCTTGGGAATTGGGAACATCCTCGGGCATTGGGGGCATTCTTGGGCAGCGGGGACATCCCTGGGCATCAAAGCATCTCAGGGCATCCCGGGGCATTGGGAACATCCTCGGGCACTGGGGGCATTCCTGGGCAGCGGGGACATCCCTGGGCATCAGAGCATCTCAGGTCATCCCAGGATATCTCCAGGCATCAGGGACATTCAGGGGCATCCCTGGGAATTGGGGACATCCACTGGCGTCCCAGGACATTTCTAGGCATTGGGGACATCCTGGGGCATTCACGAGCATCGGACCATCTCTGGGCATTGGGGACATCCTGGGGCGTCCCCAGGCATCAAGGTGTCTGAGGACATCCTGGGGCATCCCCAGGCATCAGGGACATCCTGGGGTGGCCCCGGCCATTGGGGTGTCTCAGGGGGATCCCCAGGTGGGGGCACAGACATGTTGCCTCTCTCCCCAGAGGCCCCCTGGGGAGAGGCTGGGTTTGGGGGTTCGGGCAGGCACCCCCAGAATTGGAAAGCGAGGGGTGAGTCCTCGCTGAAGTGGGGACTGTGCGGGGCAGCAGGACGCGTTGGTCACTGACGTGGTGATCGGCTGGCTGCACTTAGTGGCACAAAGCTTTTCTGTCGGGCTGCGTGCGGGGTGCTCTGCCTTCCTGCCGCGCCTGGGCTTCTCATGGCTGCTTCTTGTTGGGTGGCTGAAAGGGACGTCAGCTTTCTTGTGCAGCTCCTCTGGGAGAGGGGGGCTTCCAGCAGATAAAAGAACAATGTGCAGCTGCGAGACAAGAGCAAGTTTGTTACCTTTTTGGCAGTATAGTGTGATGCCTCAGCATAATGTGATGCCTCGTCTGGAGAAAAGGAGGCTGAGGGGAGACCTGAAAGTAGGTTGTAGCGAGGGGGAAATCAGTCTCTTCTCCCAAGTAATAGGCGATAGGACAAGAGGAAGCGGCCTCAAGTTGCGCCAGGGGGGGTTTAGGATGGATATTAGGAAAAATTTCTTCACCAAAATGGAAGAAATTGGAACAGGCTGCCCATGGAAGTGGTGGAATCACTGTCCCTTGGAGGTGTTTAAAAGACACGTAGACGTGGTGCTGAGGGACATGGTTTAGTGGTGGTTTTGGCAGTGTTAGGTTAATGGTTGGACTCGATGATCTTAAAGGTCCCTTCCAACCTATACGATTCTATTCTATAATTCTAACACTGGTAATTAATCCCTTGATTTAAAATGTGTCTCATAGAAAACTCAATCTAAAGCTAATTGAGGCTGGAGAGTCACTTTCGTTAAGCATTTTGTCAGTACGCCCTTTCCAACATGATGTCACCCCGTTTTCGAAGCTCTCGTAGGGGACGTGAAACGTTCAGGTAATCAGTTTGTCACACTGCCGCAGGGTTCCTCAGCTCTGCAGTGCTGGAGGCCTGGCAGGGGCTGTGGAGAATAAAGAGCCTGACTCTGCGCTGATGGTAACGATAAGTGCCTCTGAAAATGAGAGCCTGGGCCGAAGACTGGCATCCAGGCTGAGCGCACTGCTAATACTGCAGCACTGAACCAGAGAATAAGCCATCGTCTTGCTCCCTTCGTGAATGCCTGCAGTTAATTTGCACAAAGTGGTTGCTATTTTAATGCCTGAGTGTGCATCTTCTTCCTTAACAGCGCTAAAAAGAAGAAGATGGCTGACAAAATTCTACCTCAGAGGGTGAGTGGCACATACAGTTGCAGGCTGTGTTGATACGAAGCAGACTGAAGTGCAGGGGAGCTGACGGTGATTTGCATTCTTGATTGGCTCTAGATTCGTGAACTTGTGCCTGAGTCTCAGGCCTATATGGACTTGCTGGCCTTTGAAAGGAAATTGGACCAGACGATCATGAGGAAACGCTTGGATATCCAGGAAGCTTTGAAGCGACCCATTAAGGTAAGGGAGGGCTCCGTTCATGGTTATCATATGCAAGGTTTGGAGGCTCTTACTTCGGTTAAGACAGCAGGAGGGCACTGAAGCTTGGGTCGTGTCCCTGTAAGTGTGGCATGTCAGGAATCTTAATGCTCCAGACATAATCAAGGAGTGGAACCAGAAATGCTTCTTTCCTTGCTCTCTGTCCTGGGAGAGGTGGAATATGAAGCAGCTAAAAACATTAAGCTTAGTTTTAGCAAAATGTGAGACAATAGTCAGCCCTTTATTTCAGAATTAACACAGAGCCGATGCTTTTTCTCTTAGCAAAAACGAAAGCTACGTATTTTTATCTCAAATACCTTCAATCCGGCCAAGTCGGATGCAGAGGATGGTGAAGGAACAGTCGCCTCCTGGGAGCTTCGGGTGGAAGGACGGCTGCTGGAAGATGTAAGTGTGAAATACCCAACCACAGAGGTGACTTTATGGATCTGGAATTGGCGATGAAACCAGTTTCTTAGTGTTTGAGAGTGTAGCTAGGGGCTTGATATCCTCCTTCATCTCTGTTTTCCAAGGAGTCTGATGGTGAAGAGATCGAGAGCCCAACTTGGAGACCGATGGGTATCCCTATGGCAGGACATGAGTTATACAAAGTTCTTATAGCTATAAGAATTAATGGTGAGAGCAGATCAATGGCACTTGTGTACCCTGGCTCTGAGAACCAGGGCACTTGCATTGTATGGAACTGCTGAGTGATTTAATTCCTGCAAGCTCATTTTTAACTCCAGTCTTTCACTGTCTGACTTGGAACTTGATTTTCAAGCACGTGTTGGTGAATTTAGATGTTCAGAACTTAAAGCAATGCTGTCGTGCACGGTGGCTGTGCTTGAGTGCTGTGACTTGCTGTCCTAACACTTTTCCTTCCTGTGTTGCTTGCAGTCTGCTTTGTCCAAATATGATGCCACCAAGCAGAAAAGAAAGTTCTCATCCTTCTTTAAATCTCTGGTCATTGAACTTGATAAAGACCTGTATGGCCCTGACAATCACCTAGTAGAGGTGAGATTCTTTTTGCTGTATTACCTCTAAAAACGGGTTGGTGGTTCAGCAGACAGGGTTTGTATATCACTTGTAACTTGAGAGGTGGGGATACTTAAAGCTTGAACAAGTGGCTGGGAGCCAGGAGCTCTTGAATTCTTATCTTAGCTTTTCTTCTGACTTGCTGGGGGTCTGGACACTTGATTCAAGCTGTAAGTGGAAATAAGGTGAACTTTCTCTAGGTGGGTGGGATTTACTGGCAAGCTTGTTGGGTGCCAAGCAGCAGGAGCAAAGGGAACCAAGTGTGGGGGTGCTTCTAAATGCCCTCTCCTGTTTAGTGGCACAGGACTGCTACAACTCAGGAGACGGATGGCTTCCAGGTGAAGAGGCCAGGAGATGTAAATGTGCGCTGTACTGTCCTTCTGATGCTGGATTACCAGGTAAGATGTCAGGAGAAATTGTGTAGGGCATGTACTGTTAGCTGTGTCTGTGACCATCTCACCTTTCTGTGCTGTTTGTTTCAGCCTCCCCAGTTCAAACTGGATCCCCGCTTGGCACGTCTCTTGGGGATTCACACTCAGACCCGTCCAGTGATCATCCAGGCATTGTGGCAGTATATCAAAACCCACAAGCTCCAGGACCCCCACGAGCGGGAGTATGTCATCTGTGACAAATACCTCCAGCAGGTAACGGTGTGGCTGGAACATGTGACTGTTTCAGCTTTTCTTTGTCAGCAGCCAGTGACTGCTGGCACTGAGCTCCCCTTCCTTTCCTTAGCCCTGTGTTTCTGTCACAGATATTTGAATCTCAGCGGATGAAGTTCTCTGAAATCCCACAAAGACTTCATGCATTGCTTATGCCCCCAGAACCCATCATCATTAATCACGTGATCAGGTGAGACTTTTCCACTTGACTTTGTATTTCTAGGAAGAAGAGTGGAAGGGATGGATGAGGCTGGCACAGGAAGACAATGTAATATGTTCTGTTCCCGTGTTGCCTGTCATTGTTTCTTTGTACAAGAGCAGTCGCCTCTTTCATTTACCACATTCCTCTCTTCCACAAGGCACTCCCACGTTCATGCTGTCCTTTGTGTTACACTTCTGTAGATAGAAATCTGCTTGGAGCAATCCTTGTGCTGCAAAGCCATGAGTGGAGCTTTGCTGCTTGGTGGTGGAGCTGAAGCTGACACTAGCTTGGCATGTCCCTGCCTGCAGTCCGTATGCTGCATCATTCTAGAGGAGCTAAAATTCGGTGCTTTTTTGAGCTACTCACTTATTTTGGGTTTTTTCTTGTGGATGCCCCTAGTGTTGACCCAAATGACCAGAAGAAAACAGCTTGCTATGACATTGATGTGGAGGTGGACGATACCTTGAAAACTCAGATGAATTCGTTTCTGCTATCCACAGCCAGTCAACAGGAAATTGCTGCTCTGGATAACAAGGTAGGAAGAGCTCCTTCAGGTCTGCCCGCCGCAGTGCTGGGCAGGAATGTGTCTCTGGAGCAGGTGAGCCCTGAACAGGACAGGAGCTCAGCTTTGCTCTGTTGTGCATTTGGAAGCGGGAGTGGGGTCAGCCATGCTTACAAACAGGTGGCTTTACCCAGAAGCGTAGTTTTAAAGCAAATGGTCAGTGGGAAAATTGGTAATATTTAGAGCAGGAAACTGGGAATTGAAAATCCTATCTGATGAGTATAACTCAACCAGGGAGTACAAGAATTTGCTGGGTTTCTTGACGTTTCTGTCTGACTTTTTCCCCTGTTCAGCATTTTAGTTGCTGTGCTTATCTCCTTCAGATTCATGAAACAATAGAGACAATTAACCAGCTGAAGACCCAGCGTGAGTTCATGCTGAGCTTTGCCCGAGATCCTCAGGGCTTCATCAACGACTGGCTACAGTCCCAGTGCCGGGATTTAAAGGTAAAAGCTTTGTCTTGTGTGGAAGGTGGATCCAGTCACACACTTCCCTCATTATAACCAGCTCCCACAGAGAGAGAGGCAATTTCCTGCTCAGAAAGCAAGACTAGAATTGGAGTCAAGCGTAAGAACCTGACCTGACTGTACTGGAATGTCTTTGAGGAAAGGGGAGGGGGTGTGGGTTTGCGCAGCACAGCCAGAGCTTTTGCACTCCCTGAACTGTTCTGTCCTTTGTGCTCTTCAGACAATGACTGATGTTGTTGGGAATCCTGAAGAGGAGCGTAGAGCTGAGTTCTACTTCCAGCCGTGGGCTCAGGAAGCTGTGTGCAGATACTTCTACTCCAAGGTGAGCATCCCCGAGTAGGGGTCCCCCTCCATACCCAGTGGCTCAGCGTACCTACTTGTCACTCCTTGCTGCCGGTGGAAAGTGGCAGTGCTAAGCTTCACTTGTAGACACTTCTGGTGCACCTTGGTCCCAGTTTGAGTTTACCCTTTTTTCAGCTGGGTCCTGTGTTACTCGGATGCTGTGCTGCTGCACCATCTGAGTATGTTAACGCTGCTATTCTGGCATCTCTTGCAGGTGCAGCAAAGACGGCAGGAATTGGAGCAGGCCCTGGGAATCCGTAACACATAGGCTGCTCCGCTCCTCCCCAACCAGAAGGCATCACGGCTATTTGTGGAGACAGAGAGCTGCAGAGTATGCTGTTGAGGCTCACATAATCCCACTCCGGCAGCGAGGCCCGCGTCATTATTCATCCTGGCATTGTCCCTGTTGGGGCAACTCCCGGACACCTGGGGTCTTCTGGGGTGTGGCAAGCAGACAGGCTCCAATGAGCACACATTTCTACCTGGTTTTCTTCCTGACTGTTGCCTTGTCAGTCCCAAGGCTCCAGAGAGCCTCCCCTTGACTCCTCACTGCCTGTAGTGTCCCCAGTAGCCAGTACGACTGCTGACTTGGAACCCTTCTCAAGTTCAGAAACCACAGCCCATTCCTCCCCAACTAGCATCTAGTTGTGGCACATGAGACCTGGGTCTGGGAAGCCTGGATCTGTTGTAAGGAGTTCTGTGGCCGGTCTCTTCCCTGCCTCATTTTATAACAAGGTGCCAGGAGACGTAGTGGGCAGGATGCCATGAGCTGACATACCTCCCTGCCCTTACTCCCTCGCTCGGAGGGTGCTGCTGCACTGGGCTGCCTCACAGGTCACTCTCCTCCTTGAGGAAGTTACTGGACTGTGTAGAGAATTGCTTCTTCCCTTGTCCCTTTTTCCCTGCCCGTTCCCTTCATATTTTTGACAGACTGTCCTAGGCAGGGCTCACAGGGCAGCTGAGGCATTGGCTTACTGCAGGGCTGTGGAAGCATTGGAGTGGTGAGATTTCTCTGCACTTCCAAAGACGTACACTTGCGGTGCCAGCAAGCCATCTGGCTGTTTTCCCTGTAGCAGGGAGAAGGGATGCAGCAATCCTGGTGGAATTGTGCAGGGGCGCAGTGTTGTAGGCTCATTCCTTTGGAACATTTATCCTGTGTCACTTGGTGTGGGGACCAGAGGCTCCTTCGTGTGGATCTGAGGGTGTAACAGGACACTCCTTGGGAATGGACGTAGCTCCAAGCATATATGCGAGTTAGCAGGTGTTTCCACACTGAAGCTCCTGCAGTTTTTAGTCCAGTTTTAGGTTCTGGGGCTGCCATAAAGCCCAGCATGGTTCAGGAATGTACAAGTAGATTTTCTCTACCATGGGGAGTAGCAGCCCAGATCCCTCTTTAGGGAATGAATTACTAGTGAACTAGTGGTCAGGTGTAAGAGAACGGCTTCTCTTAACCCGGACCTCGGTATTTCCGCTCGGGACTGTAATGCAAATGGACTTGAAAGTTGGTCATGTTCTCTTGGAATAGCTGCAAAAACATGTTACTGACAAACCCCCTTCATCCCCACACCCAGCTTTGGTGTGGTTGGGAAGGTTGCTATGAATTTGGGAGCCTGGGTGGCCCTGCTCCTTGTGTCTGTGTTACTACATGTCTGTGAGTAATAGACTCTCGACTTCCCTTCTCCTTTGCCCCCTTATGAAGTGGCTCCTCTGTGGTACTGGGGTGAAGGTCTTGGTGCTGATGAAGCAGCCCACTGACTCCTCAGGGTAATCACACATGAAGGATGCTGAGTACTGCGTAGGCAAACATAGCTGTTGCAGAATAACTGCTTTTCTTAACTGAATATTATGTTTTTTTCCATGGACCAAATTTTTTTTTGTACTGTATCCTTGTAGACGTCACCCAGTTTTAATAAAAGCCTCCTGTGAAGGAAGCTGTCCTCCCTCCTCCTGTGCTGACAGCACGCTTTCTCTCAGCAGCTGCCTTGGTGGATGACACTTCATTTACTTGCCTGGGAAGGGACAGGATTATCTCCACTCTTTTTTGTTGTTGTTGTTTTTAACAAAGCCAATTGGGTTAAGAGATGGGAGAGAAAATGTTCTTAAAATGTTCTTCATATTTTGGCCTTTTATAGAGAGCCTTTCATATAAGGATCTCCTGGCTTGCAGAGTCTGCTAAGCCTTTGCAAAGTGCTTTTGTGGTAAACAAGCAAAGTAACTTGAGCAAAACTGGAAATCTAGTGGCCAAGCTGCTGATAAAATCTAGACAGGCCAGTTTCCACACTCTGCTGCCTTGCAGAATTGTGACAGCCTGTTACAAGCCCCATGGGAGTCAGGCATAATTTTGAGGAAACTATTAAAGTTTACATAGAAGGTTTTAAAATTATGCAAAAGGGGCATTACTCTCTTCACCCTCTCTTGTTTATAAAAGTAGAAATGCAATGACAGAAAACCTGTGAGCCCTTGTTGCAAGGGGAAAAGATCTCCATGTATGGAAGAAAGGGCAGTTTGCCTAAGGTCAGGCAGTTAGTGCTGCTGTGTGAGGCTGTGAGATTAGAGCAGGAGTTGTGTCCTGGGTCTGCAGCCGGATGGTTCATATTTCTTACTTGGGGTGGGGGGGAATAAAATGCTTTTGTGCAGAAAAAGGGAGAGGGAGGCTCAGCAGTCACGACTTCCAGTTCTGCTGAGATTTGGGATGTGAGCTAATTCACTTTCGCTTCAGGGGAGTGATTTGCATCTGCAGTGCAGCCCCGCATTGCTGCCCACCCAGCTGCAAGCACTGGCCGTGCCCGGGAAAGCAGCCGGCTCTGCTGCCCCGGGGCTCGGTGCCCGGTTCCCCCGAGGGCAGGCGGGGCCGGGGGCGGGACGGGGCCGCCCCTGAAAATACCGGCCTTGAAATACCAGCAGCGGGCTCAGCGCTGCGCAGTGCCCCGGCTCCCAGCACCATGGGTGGCAAGAAAGTCTGCATCGTGGGCTCTGGCAACTGGTGAGCGCCTGCTGCCCGGGCACCCGGGTCCCCATTTTGAGCACAGCGCGGTCCCCGTCCTCCCCGGTGCCCCATGGCACCCAGTGCAAGCCGTCCCTGTTTCACCAGGACCCCCAGTGACCTGAGGTCCACTGGGCTCTCTGGTGCCAGCGGGCTCGGTGCCCACTGCCTACAGCTCTGCTCTGCCCATGCAGGGGCTCGGCCATTGCCAAGATCGCCGGCAGCAATGCGGCGCAGCTGAGCACCTTTGAGAACCAGGTGAACATGTGGGTGCTGGAGGAGGAGGTGGGCGGCCGGCGGCTCACCGACATCATCAACACGGAGCACGAAAATGTCAAGTACCTGCCAGGGCACAAGCTGCCCCACAATGTGGTGAGTGTGGCCCGCCGGCAGCCTCTCCGCTGAGCGCAAGGTCCGGTGCCGACAGCCGGGCTCTCTGGTGAGAGGTAATAAATAACTGCTGGTGTCCTGGGCACCAGTGTGTGAAAGCAGGGGATGCACCGGGCTGCACGGGACTCAATTACACCCTCCTGGTGACCTTGATCTGTGCTTGGACGAGCTGCAGCCCTGGCTGCTCTCGCTGCCCACCTTTGCCCCAGCTCTGGCATCCCACAGGCTGGGCTTGAGGCCATGTGGCTGCCTGTGAGCTGGCATTGGCAGTGCACAGAGAGCCCAGGGACATGCTGCTCTGCGGCTGTATGCTCAGCCCCTTGGCTGGCACTGGCCTGCTGAGGTCCCCAGAATGACCCCAGCTCATGTGAGACCACCTCGGGCTGCTTTTGCTCTGCTCTGCTCTGCTCCAGCCCCCCTGCGCTGGAAGGGGACCTTGGGACAGTGACTTTGTGCCCTTACAGGGAAGCCCCCAGCAGTTGCTCTCAAGCCCCTGCTCCCCTTGTCTTGGGTTCAGGACACACTTACTACAGGCACAAGTCCCCAGTGACAGTCGTACTCTCTTCAGGTAGCAGAGCCAGACCTGCTGAAAGCCTGTGCTGGGGCTGATGTCCTCCTCTTCGTGGTGCCCCACCAGTTTATCCGGAAAGTCTGTGACCAGCTCAAGGGCCACGTGAAGAAAGATGCTGTTGGGATGTCACTCATCAAGGTGTGGGCAGGAGGAGCGCTGCCCGGGCAGCTCGCTGGGACACTGGGCCAAGGGGGCCGAGCTGGAAGCAGCCTGTCTCGGAGAGGCTGCAAGGGGAATCCCGGGATTTTGGAGCAGAAACTGGGCTCTGAGGTTGGGGGGGGGGGGTGTGGGGAGAGTGGGAAGTGGGGGCAGAGTCTTGATGGGGATTTGGTGTCGTATCACTGGAGGAGAAGGGTTGAGGGCGTGTGGGGGATCTCAAGCGCTGTGAGGAGTGGGGTGCAGCTGAGCGCTGGGGGCTGTGGGGATGAGCCGGAGCACTGCAGCACTGGGAATGACAGGATTGGGGTAGGAGGCTGAGGTCTCCGGGGGGCAGGTGCTCATCTCTGTCACTGGTTGTCTCTCAGGGGGTGGATGAAGGACCAGATGGGCTGAGGCTGATCTCAGACATTATCCATGAGAAACTGGGAATAGAAATGAGCGTCCTCATGGGGGCCAACATCGCTAATGAAGTGGCAGATGAGAAGTTCTGTGAAACAACCATCGGTAAGGAGCCAACATCCCTCCTCATTAGCAGCCTTCGTTTCTGACGAGCAGGAAGAGGCAAAGGGGTGAGCACAATGCAGCTCAAACTACCGCTGCCTAGGGTGAGCCGGGCCTTTTTCCCTGTGGAGGCAGTGAGGCTGTACAGGAGCTGGATGAACTCATTCGCAGGGTTACGATGTGATTGCTCACTTCATTAAAAACAGAGTTGTGTGTCTAAAAGCTCCTGCCAGCCTGAGCATCAGGCAGTCTGCCTGGCACAAATGAAAGGGGTGGATGCAATGAGACCCTTTAGGAAATACCGTTCCTGCCTTCATTTCCTTGGGCTTCAAGAGACGTTCACCTGGATCTCATGTTATTGCCAGCCAGGGCTGCTTGAAAGTTCATCTGGTGACTGCTCCTGACATCCTCCACACTGTTTGTGAATCGTGCACAGCAGCCAAAACCAACAGAACGGTTTGCTGGGTTAGAAGTTATGGGATTCAAAGCGTCTGTATTTTAAACAAAAGCAAACACACTGTGCAGGAGGCTGCAGAGACTGGGCAGGTATAAGCAGAGCACACAGACACGCTCTCATGCAGGGCCCTGCAGGAACAGGGAGAACAGCAGTCTTCAAATCCAAACCTGCAATCTCTGAAGATGCCTTTAATCTACTGGGCATGTCATTTCTGTCTTGCTTGACACAGCAGTAGGGATTGTCCCCATCTTATGGGAATTCCAAGGTTGCTTGCTTATCTGCCAGGCAATGTGTGCTTGGCACTTGGTGGACCTGCAAATGTTTAGCAACTTCCATCAGTTGGGCAATAGGTTCCTCTCGCTGCACCAACTGCAAGGGCTACGCTGCAGGACTGCACCACTGGGCAGGAGAGCAGCACAGTCCTGAGGGTCTCCTCCATCACCTTCTTCCTTCTCTCTTTGTCTCATCAGGCTGCAAGAACACACAGCATGGGCAGATGCTGAAGGAGCTGATGCAGACCCCAAACTTCCGGGTGACGGTGGTGCAGGAAGCTGACACTGTAGAGATCTGCGGGGCTCTCAAGGTGGGTGAGCCGCTCCCTGGGGTTTGCAGGTCTTGGTTAGCAAAGCCTGCCGTTCCCTAGGGCCCTGCAGGGAGCTGTGGGGAGGAGGCTGCCAGCTGAATGAACTCCACTAGATATTGTGCTGTGGCTTGCAGAGACCTTTGAGTCAAAGGCCAGATTTTGGAGGGAACTGTGGATGTGTCCTGTTCAGCTGCTTGGAGGGATGATGATCACTGGCATAGGCAGGAGCAGGCGGGAGCCTGTGCTCGGGATCACACAGGCAGGTCATGGATACAACAAAGCCCTGAGCTCTGTTGGGAATAGATCCCTCCATGCTGTTGTTTTCCAGAACGTTGTGGCTGTAGGAGCTGGTTTCTGTGATGGACTTGGTTATGGAGACAACACAAAGGCTGCCGTGATCCGTCTGGGACTGATGGAGATGATTAGCTTCGCCAAACTGTTCTGTAAGGGCTCTGTCTCCCCTTCCACCTTCCTGGAGAGCTGCGGGGTTGCTGACCTCATCACTACCTGCTATGGCGGCCGCAACCGCAAGGTGGCTGAGGCTTTTGCCAAGACTGGGAAGGTAAGCAGAGCGGGGAGCAGGCAACACTGATATCTGCATCAACCTGCTGAGCTGGCAGCAGGATGGACCCAATTAGAACCATGGCATCCTGCCTTCACTCACCAAAAGCCACAGCCTGGCTCCAGGGAAGGAATGTGGGGTGGCAAATGGGCTTTTAGGGTCCAGCTCTGTCACTCTTGGGTTGTTTCAGTCTATCGAGCAGCTGGAGAAGGAGATGTTGAATGGACAGAAGCTGCAGGGTCCCCAGACGTCTGCTGAGCTGCATCGCATCCTTAAAAGCAAGAACGTAGTGGAGAAGTGAGTGCTCTCATCTCTCTTGTCCGCTCTTTTGGGGTGGGTCTGGGATCTTTCCTGCAGCTGTGGGAGAGGAAGCCCACCCAGTCTCTCCGCTGTTCAGGTGAATCTCTGCACTGCCCACATCAAACCAGCTGGGCAGGAATGGCCTGTTGGATGAGGCACCACGCTGCTGTCCCACCTGCTCCTGCCCAGTGGTCCTGCATGTCACAACAGAAGGTGTTCTGACTCTGCCAGCTCTGGTGACAGTGCAGGGGGTGACTTTGTTCATCTGCCCACAGGTTTCCCCTCTTCACAGCTGTGTATCAGATCTGCTATGAGGGCAAACCTGTAACTGATGTCATCAAGTGTCTCCAGAACCACCCTGAGCACAAGTAAGTGGGCTCTGCCTGCAAAACCACTGATCCTGCCAAGAACAGCGGAGAGCTCCTGCCTGCACCAACTTGCTCTGATGCTACAGCTTTGTAAGGAGTCCACATTTCCTGGGAGTCTTTGCAGAGCACTGGAAGGGCAGAGTTTCCCTTTCTCAGCCCTGGACACTGCCAGCCTGAGCCTGGCATCTGCGCAGAGGTACCTGCTGATCTCCCTCTCTCTTTGAAGGGTTCATTTAGCTTCTGCTGCTCTCTAGGGTCTGCCCTGAGTGGGGCTGAGCGTCTTCCACCTTTCACTTTCTCTTGCTGTGATGGATTCAGTTCTCAGAGAGACTCTGCCAGGTCATCTTGATCGATATAGGTGGTGCAGGAGGCACTGCCTGGGAGGACAAGCTTTGCTATTAGCCCCACGGGGCTACTCTGCTCGCTGCTGTTGCTTTTGGCTTAACTGTCTCGTCGAGAGGGCACAGTTCCCTGCCAGGCTCCACCAGGGCAAGTGAAGCTCCTAAGGAGTTTCAAAGGTGCTGAGAATCACTCTTTCTAAGAAGCACCAGCACAGAAAATAGCATTCTTTTCCACCCTGCCATGTGCTGTTTCCCCAGCCACTGCCAGCTGCTCCTGACGAATGGTACGGCCAACGTTTCACATGTGAGGGCAGCCCCAGAGTGAGACTTCAGAGCTTGTTTAGATTTTTTGCTCTCACAATCAAACCTGGCCCCTGCTCCCAGGGAACTCCCCTGTTGTCACAGATTTGCCTGCACTAATTCCATGCCCACTGACTCTCCCCAGGCAGCCTCTTTTCCCTCCTATCGGTTTGTCCTCTGGCTGGCTTTGGCAGTGCCGGGGCCAACTGCCCCAAAGTCTTTCTGAGCAGCTGGCAGGCTGTGTAGCCCTTGGCAGTCTACCTGACAAAGCAGCTGGGTCATGTTTCTTTTAGATGAATGATCCACAGCAGCTTTTTGCCTTCTCTCTGACTTGCTTCAGTCTATGCCTTAGCCCGGTCTTTGCTTGTACGTGGCTTTATAGGAGCTAAGAAAGCAGGCTCCACACTTTCCCTGCTGCCCCTCCTGTGAGGGTGCTAGAAAGTGCCCGCTGGCACAAGGGGCAGCAATGGACATGTGATCCGCAAGAGGTACAAGACCTCCAACATCACAGGAGAGGACAGAGGTCTCATGCCTTGTGTTGTGCCTTTGAAACTTGCCCCTTGTCCAGCCGGGTGCCACGTGCCTCTCTGGTCCTCTGAAGCTGGCTCCCTCTGCTTGTGTTTGCTCAGGCCAGCGTGTCCAGCGGTTCACTGATCCCTGTCTGTGCTGGCAGGATGGAGCTGCTGCAGGTCTCGCTGTCTCCCCCCCCATTCCAGGTCCTAGTGCCGCTGACTATCAGTGTACTTACCAATGTTTAAAATAACAATAAACTTGGAGAGGAGAGGGCAGACACATTCTTTGCTCTGTGGCTCTGGTGCATCATTGGTTTTGGGTTGGTGCCTGCTGGATTTGCTAAGAGGGCAGAACAGGGCACTGTCAGTTCCCTCCTGGCTCTGCACCCTTGTGTGCTGTCCCAGAAACAGCAACAATGCCCCCGCAGGTCACTGTTCAGTCACAACATAACACAGTGTCCCACTTGCTTTTTCTCAGCAGCGGTTCCAGTGTTAAAGTTTGGCTGTAGGACAGAAGAGGGTTGCGATTGCAATGCTGAGCTGGGTACACACTCCTAACTCTTCTACCTGGGGCCTGCAGGAGTCGGGCCAGGACCCTGCTGTGCCCCATGTACCCCAGGCCTCCCCTTCTCTTGACATCTTAGCTTCTTGGGACAGGCTGTGTTGTTTTATTCATCTCTTCCTAACTGCTTTTCCTGGACTTGCCTTGTCCCCGTCTTTCTTTGAAATGCGTCTCGTACTGAGTGACCTTTCCAGGACTGTTAGCCCTCCACTCAGCCTCTTGCTAGGGGAATTTAATCTGCTGCCACTGCAGTTGTTTCTGTGCCTTTTATTAGACACGCTTTCTCACTAGGCACCCTACGACCTTTAAATTCAACTGAGCTATTGTACAGAAAGTAGCCAGCATTGGCTTCCTCTAATGAGGAACTTTATGGAGGTTAGAGGGAAGATAAAGGAAGTCCAGTGTGTTCCTGCAGGGCTGGCACAACTTCTAGTTCCCGTTGTCTTGAAGTGCTTCAGGAATCCCAGTTCAAGTGTTTGAACATGAGGCTCAAACAGGAGAGAGGGTCTCTGAGCTCTCCTCCCAGGGCCCCATGCCCTCTCTCACCTTGGCTTGCTAAACTCCAGCCAGCATCTGCCTGGAGCTGCAGCAGGATCCGGAATAGTGGTTTGGACTTGCATTTAGCTGTTAGCTCCTCTGCTGTGAAGTGCTTTGTGCATCCCTCCTCATGGGGGTTTCTTTGGCGCTGTGTGCTGCTGGAAGTGCCCAGGCCCCTGCAGGCCCTCACCACATTTGCTGAAGGTCCCAAGTCTCAGTGAGGGTGGGGGGTGCAGTGCATAAGCCTCTTGCATTTAGGCACCCCAGAGGAGCGCATGAGCTATAAAAAGTCTTCCCTTTGCCATTTGGAGTTATGTTCTGCAGCCTCAGCACATCCAGGCTCTGCAGGACTCTGCAACCGCCAGAGCTGCTGCTGTGCAGGAGGAAGGGGGGGGGGCGAGTGGCCAGTCTCCTGCACCCTCAGTGTTTGAGCGAGGCCACGGTGCAGAGCTGTGCTGGGGCACCACTCTTCAAATGTCAGCAAGGAGCGTTGGGAGGTGCCAATGGCTGCTTTTGGAGGCACAAGGCCTCCTGAAGTCCCCCTGAAGCAGCCTCTCCGGCGGTGAAGGCAGGCTGGGCCCTGGGGGAGGATGAGGAGGCCTGTGAGTGCCTCAGGGCTGGCGCGGCCTTCGCTCCATCCCGCCTGCAGCCGAGGACCGTCCTCTCAGGGCTGATGGCGCCTCAGCCTCGCGCAGGGCAGCCCGTGGTGCGCCTCACGGCGCCAGGTCGGTCTCACGGGCGGCTCTGAGAAGAGCGGGCGGCCGCGGCCGTGACCCGGCGGGCTGCCGTGGCGGCCTGAGAGGAAAGAGCGGCGGTGGCGCCGCCCCCCGCCAGGGGGCGCCGCAGCTCCCGCCTCGGCGGACTATACATCCCAGCGGGCAGCGCGGCAGCCACGTGACGGGGCGGAGGCGGGGCGCTGACCGGAAGCGCAAGAGAGCCGCAGGCCCGGGATACCGGAGCCCGGGGACGCAGGTACGGGGCGAGGCGGGGCGAGGCGGGGCGGGGGGGCTCCGGGGCGGGGGAGGGAGCGCTCCCGGCCCTGCTGACCGCCGCTTTCTGTTGCAGGTGTAGCCATGGTGTCCGGCAAGCAGCTGGCCGACTTGGGCTACAAGGCCTTCTCCGGCTCCATGGCTCTGCTGACGGTGTACGGCGGGTACCTGTGCGGGGTCCGGGCCTACCGCCTCCTCCAGCGCCGCCGAGAGCGGCAGGAGGCCGCCGGGCCCGAGAGCTGAGGACGACCTGGCACCCGGTACCGCGTTTCCCGGCTGGAGTGGAGGCGGGAGGCGGCACCCCGGTTTCCCCGGGCTGGGTCGGCCCTGAGAGCTGAGGACGGCCTGGCACCCGGTACTGCGTTTCCCGGCTGGAGCAGGGACGGGAGACGGCCCCCCGGGCTGGGGGAAGGAGTCAGAACACAATAAAGGCGTGTGGAAACAGCCGAGTGCAGTGCTGCGTGGTGTCTGTCTGAACCCGGGCCCGTCTGACCTCAAAAAGGTGCTTCTCAGAGGCCCAGAGTCACAGAAAAGGGGGCTATAGTCTCCTTGATTTTATTTTCTAGAGATGAAACACATTAGCCACGTTTCTGAAGCATCTTTTAATCGGAAATAAGAGTAAACAATGGTATAAAACAGTAACAACTCAAGAAGTTTCCAAAATTCTGCTCATGATTGACACACAGGTCTTCCATTGCCCCCAAGTACCATTGAGTAAAAATAAAGAAGCAAAGCCCGTGGTGCGGCTGCCTTTCCAGCCCAGTGATTCCTCCGCCTAGTTGCAAAATCAGCGCAGCAACGTCCACTTCTCCCTTGGAGTACAGACGAACAGGACTGAAACATCTTATTCTGTGGAAAGTTAAGCACAGCCCACCAGTACTGGTCTGCCCTCAAGTCCTAGCTTGGCCCAACTGGAGACCAGTAGGTCTAGAAAAGTCTCAAAACCACAACTTGCTACAGAAAAAAAAAAAAATTAAAAGGCATGTATTGTGATAGTTGTCTCAGGGGCAATAAACCACCCCCCTCCCCCATTTCAGAAGGCTGTAGTCAAGACTTCAGAGGGGCTTGCAGCACCAAAATAGGCAGCAGACGCTGGCCTGGTCCCTCGTGACAGCAGAGATGTAAGCTATAACCTCCTTAGCATATAGCACCCCGATGGCAAGGTAGAGTGATGTTTCTGTTGTAGCACAGTCCAATTCAAAGCTGGGCTGTCGTCCGGTGCGCTCCCAGCGGGACTGAGAAAGTCTCTGCCGCAGCCAGGGTAGCTGGGCTGTGGAGCCACGGGCCCCTGTGGTCTCCGTGCTCTGAAGTGGCTTCTGGAGTGCATCAAGGAGATCTGCTGAACCTGCACTGGAGCAAACCGTCACTGAAATGGCACCGTAACCCTCCTGCGGTCGGCAGCCAGCCTAGTCCAAACTTGTTCCGCCTTGAGTTGATCCTAGTAAAAACCAGTTTGTCACAAACAAAGATACCTCCGCAAATATCGATGGGGCTAAGATTTAAGTACAAAATGGCTTAAAGTGAAATCTGCAGCTTTGTTTTTGCCCTAGTCATTGGCTTTATCCCTTCTGTTGTGCAAAGCCTCTGACTGGTCTGGATTGTGCCCATTTCAGATTTGCAGGAGGTTTCTGGGGAAGGGGTATCTTGATTAAAGATCACTTGGGAATGTGGAGCTCAACACATCTAGATATTTAAAGATAAGTTCGTGTTTGCTCAAGGCCAACCCACAGCCTTACTCCTCTTCTGTCCACTGGCTACTAGCCACGTGGCCATTAATGCGGTTGGAGCCGTTACTCGAAGTGCTGAAAACTCCTTTTGTGCTGTTGGAAGTCACATCCTCCTCTTCAGAGCTGCTCTCTACATCGCTGCGGTCATCTTTTGATACCTAAACATTTCAAATGAAATTTGGTAGTGGAAAGGGGAGAAGGGAAGTTGAAAAAATACACAGAAAACAGTAGTTAGAAGGTTGTATCCTTGTGATTAACCAGCTTCAGTCAGTTACAGTTACCTTATACATTTGATCCTGAATCACTTCAAACTTACAAGGAAGAACCTGTCATCACATACAGAATGCAAGACACAAACACTGAAAATGACAATTTGGAAATACCAGTTCTGTTTTCCAAACACTCTGTACATCTGTGAAAGCACTACACTTTTTATGGCTCTCACCAGATCAGAGGACACTATAGATCTTGGGTTGTTCTTGTCTTCCAAGAGCTGCATTTTAGGGTGGTTAAAGGCCGCTTTTGCAAACAACAAATTTGTTTCGAATCCAGAAACTTTTTACACCATAATCAGCAGCAGGTATGATGACAAAACCCCATGTATATATCAGTTTTAGAGAGAACATTTTGTCCTACAGGGAGCGGGTTTGGTATTTTAAAAATTAACCAGCTGTATTTATTCCATTACTGTCTGCACAAAGTGCCTCCCATTTTCACAGCTCATGGTTCATACATGAGAACTCATTCACAAACAAAAGCCTGTTTGGGCAGTGGGCTGTAAAACAAAGACAACTACCTAATCCAGCAAACAACCGTTCAAGAACAGGAGGAGCATCTCAGCCCAGAGATCCAGATCTGCGTTACAGAGTTATGGCCTTAGTGAAAAGATTGACTGCAAATCCAGCTGAATTTGATTTGTACGTGGGATTTTGAACCTGTCAGAGCAGATCCAGGCGCACATTGCTGCCGGCTGCTCGGGGCGCCACGGGAGGGCAGTGCTCCAGCACCGCAGAGCCAACAGCTCCAGAAGGAGAAGGGAAGAGCTCACAAGCCCGGCCCTCACTGCAAACAAGCACCTTGGCTGGTGGCGGGGTGCCAGAGCCCTAACCTCACCAGTGCCGAGCAGTGACTGCGGGCATGGCCCGTGCTTGGCATACCCCAAGGCAGGCTCTCCACGCTTCTGCTCTGCAACTAATAGTCCTCATTTACTTAATGTGCAAGCACTTTGCGGCTAGCACCTTTCCAAGGATTTCAAGATTTGATTCTACTCTGCTTGCTTCGAGTCAGGGTTAGGGCTTTCCAACAGCACCAGGCAGGAAGTTTTTGAACTCAAGGGAAGATCTGGCAGGAAGCCAGGTAAAGTTAATGATCTCCAGGATTGGTTTTGACAGGCCTGTTGGATGTACTGGCTTCTGTCTGTTGCCAGAACTTTTTGGTATCTTTCCCCACTCTCCTGCTATGTTGGAAGTTCAAAGGGTCACTGGAAGGAAGCAGAAATCCCTCGAAATTTTTCCCATTATTTGTGGGACAAGTGACTGTTCTACTCCTTTTCAGAAAAAGCATTGCGCTTCTCAAAATTTTTCCCATTATTTGTGGGACAAGTGACTGTTCTACTCCTTTTCAGAAAAAGCACTGCGCTTCTCCTGTCCTCTTCCACTCAGCAGTGTTAATGAACACTAAGGACAGATAGTAGAGTCTCTGTGACTGTATAAAAGCAAAAAGGTGAAGGTCATGCAGCCAGCTGACAGCAGATAAGAACAAATCCCAGGACACTGCTTTGACATTTGGGAAAACCTGCATTGTAGCATACTGTCAGAACCAGCACTGTATCAACCAGGGAGAGGAAAGTTTTAAGAGAATGCACCAGCCATCTAAAGCTCCCAGACCACGGCTTTGCTTTTGTCTTAGCCTTGAAACAGACACAGATGTGTTTCAGTAAACAAACAGAAGCATAGATCACACTTACATGCAAAAGATGAAACTGTCCAGCTCCAATCTGGCACAGAGAAAAGGAGTGAGAAAAGAATGAAGAAGACAGAGCTTAGAGTCCTTTCTTTGGCTAGGTCACCTGCACAGGAGAGAACCAAGGAAAGGAAAAAGACGTAGATTTCAGGATACAGAAACAGCTGCACAGACAGAAAGTAAGACATTCGCAGTAGCAGCTGTGGGGAACAGATGAAAAGATCACGTGCATACTCTGAAACATGCCTTCCCCTGACAATCAGTGCCACAGACAACTACGATATAAATATTTTTCAAGGTTACATTCCATGTGCAGGGGCAGCTAAGAAGTTAAACACAAAGTAAAAAGTAGAGTCATGAGAGAAACTCAGATCAGAGCACCAAATACCTGATTTAAAAAGCATTTGTGCTATGAAATCAGCTGTTGCTCTGGTAGCTGCAAAGGAAGTGGCTTCTCTTGATGGGGTGGCTGGGTGTCAAATTAGTTCCTAGATTGGCTTGCCCTGTCTCATGCTACTTCAGCTGAACTACACCTTTTTGCCTGGCAACTGAGGTTGCAGCCAGAAGTCAGCACCGTTCACTCTCCGGGCAACATTTGCTGCTAACCAGCTGCTGTAGTTTCACCCTCACTCTCCCCAAGACTCCCAACACAAATTAAAATTAGAACACTCAGACTGAAGCTAGACTGCACCCCATTAGCCCAGTGACAACCAGTAAACTCCACTGCATTTCTGATAACCCTTTCTCCTCTGCATGCCACAGCTCAATGCTTGGCCTCCACTGACGGCCAGGAGCCTGCGTTGGTGCTAACAAGTGGAAGACGCATAACCCTCATCACTTCCCAAGAACCATCTGAAGGTGGAAAGTTGGAAAACATCCTATATGTTCAAAAAAAGAGCCTACTGCCACCTTAAACTCCAAACACAGTGTATAACAAGTCTGTCATCATCACTATTATTACAACATCTGAACATACTGGAAAATGGTGTTATTTCCCCGCACGGCCAGAACAAAGAGGATAACATCCCCCCCTTTGTATACAGCTGGCAACTCAAGTCTGCAGAGCAACCAAGGTAAAAACCCTACCGTTCTACAAAGCACTCCTGATGCAAGTCCCTCGAGAACTGGGACCAACCCCCACTGAAGGGCCCAGTTTCTCATGATTGCTTCACAGGGTTTGTAGGGAAGAGGACCCAAAACAGTCACCAGCAATCTTACCTTTCCCCGCACGAGGGCCTTGTAGGCAGTGCGAATGATGAGATAAGACCAGATGATATGCAAGATCTGCAAGGTTATCAAAAGCCCATTGAATAGCCACCATGAAGGATAAGGACCAATCAACTCCCAGCTTTCAAACAGGGTTGTATTCAAAATCCTAAAAGAGACCCAGAAACACATTACAGATCAGCTGTGCTGGTAACACGGCTTCCAGCTCTAAATTAAGATGACTGGCCAGATGCACAACAGTTTGTATCTCATTTAAGCATCTGTTGCTTTGCTCCTGTCAGCGTGGCGATGCAGCTAGTCTCTTGCCAGAGTCGGGAGACAGATTAAAGCTAATTAGAAACATTTGAACTGAGCAACAAACAGGAGAAGATGTGAATGTTCTGCAATTTGGTTACACATACAGATCTGCTGCCAATTTCCTTCTCAAAAGCACAAGCATTTATAATAACTTTACAGGAAGTGATGTCAAGCTGCACTTGGTCATCAAAACAACAGTTAACATATTCATACTTGGGCAGTCTTCACCCATATTTAACTATCAGGAAGGAATTTTGTTCCCAGTAGACCTCCCTCCCTGGGCGCTATTCTCTTCCCTCAGATTTTTATGGGTTCCTCCTGCCAAGCTGGAGGACTAGAAACTGCTTTACGGACAAAGCTTTGTGCTTTCTTTCATTACTGTTTTGCTGTTCTTGTCGCTGGGAGTTATTGCCAGTACTTAAGTAATTTAATAAACACTTTAGATTTTATGAAGTAGAGAGGTATGGAGAGACCTTTAAAGACATCATTAATTTCACATAGCTTTTAACATTTCACAAGAAAAGAAAAACAAGTCTTTCAAAGAAGAACCTGAGTGCCCCAACATGCAGCTACAGAAACATCCAACTCAACTAGTTTAGGGATGAGTTAAATGCAATTCCAGAGATCTGTTGATGTTTTATACTACTAATTAGGGAAGGGAATCCACGTGAAGTAAATAGCATGGGGTCTGCAATACCGCTGCAAGTTTGCCAGATTTCTCTACAAAGTTAAGGAATTACATTACAGACAGTGGAAAATACATTAAAGATTTACAGGACTGCTGAGCAATAGCATGATGCAAGAGCATCACCTCATGACAGACAACAGCAATAAAAACAATTACAACTATCTCATCTGTCACTGGAAGGAGCCTATGAAGACATAAGAATTAAAGCTCTTCCTTATCCAGACTCCTTTGATGCATTTACTGGAAAACAAGCAAGAGCTTTAATTGCAACCCTGATACCAAAGCGTAAGTATTGTTTCTGCCTACTGTCAAGGCACCCAAAAAGAATGGGAATGCACGCTGCCCATTGCCTAGGAAATAAATATATGCAGTAAAACTGAAATTAACTGAGTAATAATCAGGTGTAACCAAATTTTCACCACTCTTTCAACAGTAACAAGAAGTGGATAACAGCTCATCAACAGAAGAATCTCACCAAGCCTGACCTATTGAGGTGAGAGGGAATCGCATTATAGGATGATTAGCCATAAGCCATTTAACCAGGGTTTTACCCCCCAAGAAACCCAAGACCTAGTTCAGGCCCTGAACAGTCACGACACAAGGATAGGACACGAGTGTCATAAGAATCAGAAACTGTAACGATGACTAAGCCAGATACTCAAAAATCAAATTTAACTCAAGAGATCATGCCTCATTTGCAACTATTTCCAAAACTCTTAAGAGAAGCAAACAACCCTTCAAGTCTTTCAGAGCAGATACTGGCTGACTTGGCTCCAGCTAATAAGCACTGTCATCACTTTGCAGTAGGAAGAGAGGGGCCAGCTGTGCATTAGGATTCTAGTCACTTTTCACACTCCCTCAGCTGACTGTTGAGAGGTTTCTTCACATGCCTAGTTGAACGTACTGCTCCAAACAGTACTTGGGTTGTCTGCAACTGCAGGCTGCCTTGAGGGACAGGCTGGAATGCTTGCAAGAGGTCCAAATACAAAGGCTTTGCTTAAAGGATTGGAAGAACAAACAAGACCTTAACAGCTCAAGGTGCTTACCAGAAAGGATAAATGCCCAACCGTGTAACAATGAATACGACACCAAAGAGCATGAAGAAAGCATCACATAGACGTTGGTACTTGGCATAATTGGCTAGCTTTGCAGCCTAAAAGAGACAGGAAATATAAGAATATTATTCCCTTTGTGCACTCATGTAATTACCAGGCTGTAGAGCCTCAAAAACCCTCCAGCCATCACATTTGTAAGGAGTTTGGAACAGTTAGGGATTATTCTCAGCACTAAAGCAGTTATGAGGAAAAGCTGACAAGGCAGGATCAGCAGCACAAGTTTTATGGCATATTCAATGCAGTTTATCAAGAATGGGAACGTCGGCTTGCTCCCCTGAGACCGCACTAGCATTAGGTACACAAAGATTTGAAAGGAAACTCACCTCTAAAAGGAAATCTGATGCATCATGGAGGCACAGCACCAGAGTCCCAACCCGCACCATATTATTCATATAAGAGAAGGTAATGAGTCCAATTGTAGCCAAATGATGGACGAACATAATCAGGAAGTCCTGGAAACAGAAAAAAAAAAATTAATGAAGACTCTTTGGCTGTCAAACAAATACAAAGGTTTGGAACAGAGCCACAAAACTGACTATCTGGGGTCACAGGATTACTTCAGTTCAGACTCTGACTCCACTTTATACAAGCACAGCTCATCACACAACATCAACCGCCATCACTAAGGGTTCCAGAGAGGTCTCTCCCAGCATTTGTGCTCCTGTGAAGTCAGAACTCTATATACAAAGGTACAGCACAGTCTCTGGCACACACATGCAAGGTAAGGATAAGTATGCCTGCAGACCCCACTGCAAAGATTGACAGGACAACATATGGCCCTTATTTTTGGCTCCTTTTGGTTTTACAGTCATATTGCTAGTCCTTTCAGCTCTTGGCACAAATTTTAAGTACGCTGCTGTTACTGTTGTCAGCATGCAAAAGCCTGCCAGAGCATAGCAGGCATGGAACACAGGATAACCCAACAGCAAGAACTAGGCCACTTCATTAAAAAAATGTTTACAACGCAGATACATTAAGGGTTGGTTTCCAGTCTAGCCCCCTGGGTACAACACTTCCATGTCAGTGTACCTTACCATGATTGCAGTGGGGAATGTAATCCACTTTGTTAAAGTCAGAGTACAAAATTAAACATTATAAACAGTATCGCAGACACTGCTCATCAATCCCTTTCTGCAGCTCCAAGATATTCTGTAGTGCCTCATCTGCTAATATTTCAGTACTGAAAAAAATCCCAGTTAAACTTTTCTTTTTGAACAGTCAGTGCAAGAATTGGGATAATTTCCCACTTTGCAGTTTGTATAACAGAAGCAATAAACTATGATTTACTATTAACTGTTTTCCAACAGCAACAATAAGCCAAATCCTAGAACGTAGCACAATGGAATTAGATTCCAGCAATTAAAACCAGTCATCATTCTGCTACACACACAGATGAAAAATTACTTTCAAAAAAACATTTATTATTGCTTTATTGTTTGCCATTTTCTCACCCAGCTCAACAAGGTATGCTTTGTGCATCTCATTTTCATGTTTTCTTCAAGCCTTCTAATTAAATCTATTTTTACACAATGATTTGACAACTTTTTATTGGGAGGTATCGAGTGATTCTGTTCTTTCCCCTGGAAGGTGAAAGGGACTCTCAAGGATATACCAGGTTGCGTATCAGGCTTGCTCCTCCCTTTCCCCAGGACTGGGTAGTGATTACAGAAGGAGACAGGCGGCACAGAGATGCGAGTGAGGAAGAAAATACAGTTATTGCTATGCTTTAGCTTTACTGGCCAGGCACACTCACATTTTTTTGTTAGTTCTATCTATTTAGCAAAGTGGTTAATGCAATTTTGGTTAATCTCACCTTCCGTTTAATGTCTGTAAACTGAGAAAACATGAGAGACCAATAGAAGGCCAGCTCCAAGATATAGTAATAATAAAGCCTGGATGTTAGAGGCTGGAAAACAAACAAAGATAGCACAGTTAGAAGACAAAGTACTTTAAAATTTACATTAAAATAAACTTTTTCTTTCCTTCCCATCCCACTCTGTTCCTCCAGAATGCTGAGGCATAAGTTAAAAGATCCAGAATTAAGGTTTAGTAAAAACAAGCTTAAGCAACAGACGTCTTACTCTAGGCTTAGTCACACAAACACACTTGAGTGTTTGAGCTTTATTCAAAAGGAGTAATATTCCCTTATCAATATTTACAACTCATACTGCAGCCTCTTGGATTAGGAAAACCAGGCACTGAAGGAGACTGGTTGGCCTCTACACAGTCATACTTGCTGCATTGTGGAAACAACAGTGTAAATAAATCACCGGTATAATTTTATGCATAATTTTACTTTTCACTTTTAATAATCTTAGCAGCAAGTACACATAACATGAATATGAACTTAGTCAGTTCTAGCTGAGGAAACACTGCTGTTGACAAACCTAACCAGGATCTGAAGACATGAAGAGTAAATGCCATCTTTGTGCCTTCCAAAAGGGATGGCCGTTCACCCACTAGAAAGCTTACCAGGCTGCAGCCTGTGCAGCATCCACCCCGCAGAATAATGAGACACACTCAAGTCTACTGAGTTTCAATCCGCTACCATTAACAAAAATATAAAAGCTGAAATTGTGCAAAAAGTTGTAATCTAGTAAGTGTTTATCTCCTACCTGAAAAGGGTAGTTGTACCAGCATTGTCGTGTGTCCCAAAACCAGGGTGCCTAAAGGCAAAAAGATAAGTTATTATTCTACTGGGTTTTTTCTTCCCTATCACCTAAGGCTGTTGACCCCTACAGTACTGTTTCACTGAAATTTTATCTTGATTCTATCATTCAAGCGAAATTTATTGTAAAACAGCCTAGCGATTCAAAATACTCTTTCTGCCGTCAAAGGCAAGTTATACTGCAATGGAAATTCAAAGAATGAATAATCATACACCTCTAATAATAATAAAGACCCAAAGAGATGAAGCTGTATCCCTTCAAGAGGGAGATAACAAAAAGACAAGCAGCTCTCCATAGCAAAAAATCCCAACAGTTCTGTCCCAGTCTGGGGTAACAGGACAAATAAGTTTCTAGTATTTCCATAATAACCGATCTGTGTAGAAGTTTTCCTAGAGTGTAAAGAAGGTCCTTGAACAGAAACCCCAGGATCTCAAATAAGGGAATATAAAGATGCCTATCACCACTAACCCCACCTTGTTTTAAGATAGGTGCAAGGACTGAAGAAGTGACACAGGTAGTCACAGACCCTATATTTCAGCAGGACAGCCATAACCCTGCTGCATGCCACACAGAACAACAAGGGGGTGGGGGGGTGTGACAGACCAACTCACCGTCCAGAGAAACCTGATTCCATAAAAAAATATACTTAAATAAAATGTAAATCTCCACCTAGGAAAAGAAGCAAAAATTAAACTTATGAAATAGAAATAGCTTCTGGTTAATATTTGTAACAAAAACTGGAACAATTGTGAAAAAAAAAAAAAAAACCACAAACCAATTCTGACACCTGAAAAGCTTTCACCCACCAAATGGTAATCCTTCACTTGTAAACATTTCATGTAAGGATAAAACTATTTTAGAGTTTTCACACCACACACGAGATTGCATCAACAGCCAAGTTTGAAATAAAGTTCAGACTGAACATGCATCATTCATATGCTTTAATATACAATAACAAGATAAGTCATTGTTATCCAGAAGGTATCCTAATATATATATTTGTCCCTCTTACCTTGTGGCTTTAAGTAGACAAAACCATACTGGGGGGAAGAATTAATATGAAGAAAGTTACTGGAAAGGAAAGAAATGAGCACAGAAGAAATAACAAGTCAGGAAAAAAATATTCAGATGCTACTACACTAACAGAGGTAACTGCAAGCATTCAGAAAGAAACAAAGAACAAAAGAATGAACTGAAATGAAAAGAACAGGAATCCAAGAAGTGTCCGTGTAAGAGTATATACATCATTGTGTAAGCCATAAGGTCATTCTGTCTGGGAACAAAGGCTGGTCTACAACACAGCTGTGCAGACAGCAGACTTGTCTTCAGTATAATTACTCAAGTTGTGCACATGCATATGCACACATGCACACACATGCACACTGAAGTGCTACGTTTGCATTAAGGACCTGGTCCACTATCTAAAGCTGCTCATCGTTGCCAGGAATAACTCCTGTACATGTGTTCTCATCTCTCATGCACATATACAAACTATTTTAGAATACTTGAATTCTAAAAAGCCCTCCTGACTTCTTTAATTTGCTTACGTAAGAATTTATCTTCCACCAGCCAACCCCAAGACACTAGTTTAAATTAGCAGCTGACCACAGTTTCAGTTAGAAAAGAGAACATACAGCTGGAGCTTTAAGACGAAGCCACATCTTGGCCTCTGCACAAACATACATGCTCTCACAAAATTTAGTGAGGGTGGTGGGTTTGTCCTGGTTCCTCCGATGACGAAACCAGCGCTGGATCTTTCGAACATCCCAGTCTAGCTGCTTTGACAAGCCTTCTAACCTTTTTCCATCTGGAGACTGAAGGAAAATGAAACAAGTGTCATTTCTCCTACTTCTCAACCTACTTGCAGTCCGAGACCCCCTCTGTACTATGACAGAAACGATGCACAGGTAACAAAACACACACACTAGGAAGGCACTACGTACAGACTAGAAGCAGGAACCCATTGCCACAAACATTCATTCAAGTTCAACCTTAATAAGCCACTAATTACTTAATTATGCAGAATGCTTTTGGTTTAACATTTCCTCATCTATTTCATCATTTGACAGCACATTATGACAAAGAATGCAATTGTTCTGTTTCTCAATTTGAGGGGAGAAGCTTTCAAAATGTCCTGTCCTACCTGTTAAAACTCACACATCAATTCAAACAGCCCAGAACTCAGGAAGATCAAAGTTGAGTACATTTAAGGGTTGCTACTCACTGCAAGTTTAGCGAAACTTTAAAGTAAGAGTTTAATACATTAGATATTTGTATATTCCAAAAGAGCATTGTAGAGATGCTATTTCCATTACTAAAGTTTATAAATAAAATTAAATTTGAGAACTGAAATAATTATATGATAAAGAATGTATCACTGTTCTCTGACTGGAAACTCTACTGGCAATTTATTTGTTTGAATAATGTCATAAATGGATTTATAAGAGACAAAGCGAACTAAACCTGATAACTACCTCTAAAATGGCCCAGGGGTGAGATAAGCCACATTAGTTTCAGACCAGTGTCCTTTTAACAAGCTCCGCCGGGGAGCTCTTACAACTGTAAGATGATAAACACATTTTACTACTGGAGCTACATACAAACCCAAAAACTTACGCAGAAAGCTGATTTAATAAAGAGTCACCAGGCTGTCCAACTGAAAAGCAAAATCATCTGTCATTTGATTTTCAGCATTGAGACCGTGACTTTCCTGTAATTGCATCGCAGCCAGATCTCTCTGCACTGTACCAGGCTTTAATGGTTCGGGCTACCTGACACTCCTGCGTTGGAAGTCAACCTGCCTCAAAGGAGAATTTACAGAGCTCCGATTTCAGAACAGCAATGAAATCTTCCCCCTGCATCAGTGCCACCCTACATTCCGAGTCTCCAAATCCAACAGCAGACACAAGCCTACTGATACAGTTTAAGGCAGCTCTGTTTTCATAAGCTACATAAATTTTGCACAGCATGCTTCCTCATGGGTTTCCTAAACATTAATTTTAAGGACGTCCCCTACATAAAAGTCCTCCCCACAAACGGCAGCAACTCATAGGGACTTTTTAATTCACGCATCATTCCAAATGCCTCCAAACATCAATGTTCCCATGAGGCTAGTTTTAGTAAGGGTTTCATAGAATTTCCCTTCCATTCACTGAGCATTTTATCTCAGAATGAAGTTCAGCATCGCCAAATCAGAACATAAAACCTTCCATTTCATTATCTTTAATGAAAATCTATCATGCTGTCTGCATGGCTTTCACTGTCAACATTCAATAGAGTACAGAGCATGTGGAATTCTGCAATTCTGAAGTGAAGGGGCACTCTCAGCTTCAGTGAAAGAAAGGCCATGAAACAATCAAAAGAAACACCTACTGTCAACATTAGATGTCCTACCCTTTGTCAGGGCACACTTCCATCGACTAAATGCTTTCCTTAAATAACTGACTTCTACTGTGACAGCTGTTGTCCAATTCCACAGTAGACGGCAAAAGTAAGAGGAAGGCATTCACACAGCTGGCCAATAAAACCAGCAAAGGAGCAGATCTCAAGGAAAACAGCAGCACTTTTCCAATAGAAAGTGAAAGATAATGGGAAATTTCTTGTTAAACCAAGAATTACCAGCTGTTACAGGAGTAACAATTTGGACAAGGCAGGGAACTAAAGGAAGAAGCCTCACACCTTTCTAAAGAGAACATTTTTTTATTCAAAAAAAAAACATTCTTCTATGCACAAAAGCGTAGGTCAGCCATAAAGAGAATTTACTTTGCTACCAGAAGGACATGCCAGAGGCAAAGTAAAATAAGAAACAGCATGCTCATTGTGCATGCACAGTGTGAAATGCATGTCTCTCAAACTGGGAAAGTGGAAGCAAAAAGCACATACCCCCCTCCTCCCCCGGTTCTTACTTATAGGCCTCCATTTCTAGTAGAATTCGAAGCGTGACTCACCTTAGTGATGGATGTAAACACTTTCTCTAAAATTGCATTGGGCTGGGCTCTGTGAGGTCCACTGTCTTGAATGCCAAGGTTTATGGCACATGGCTTGGCAATAAACCTGAAAGAATTCCAGAGAAAGAGCGAGATTAAAACCAGAGATCTACTTCCCTCCTCTGCCTAAAGCACAAGGACCCTGACTTGTCACCAACAGCAAAAACTACCCAAAAAGCTTTTGAATATCTCCACTCACTTTGCTTAAAGAAACTTCACAGGTGAAATAGTATCTTTTATTAGTCTAAATGGTAATTGCAGACAGCACCTACAGTACACACATCTAAAATGAAAAATTAAATCTTAATGTCCTTGGCTTGTAAGGATCAGAATGTGTGATTCTCATTACGCAGAAATAAAATAATAGATCACTGATAGGAGTCCTCTGCAAACAGAAATGCTAGTGCCCTTGTAGCCCTATAAACAAAATGCTTTATTTCCAGAATGCACCTTGGTGTCACTTAGCTCAGAAAAAAAGGGAAGTTCAAGTGACACAGTTCCTAAAAGACACGCATTTTTTTTTCAGGGTTTTTTTTTTGGTGTTTTATGGGGTTTGGTGGTGGTTTTTTGTTTTGGGTTTGTTTTGTTTTTTGGTTTGTTTTGTCTTTGAGAAAAATAAAGTGGCATATTTCCTTTGGGAGAGCAAGGAAGATGTAAGAAGTCATTCAGTTTGAAAGACCCAAGATCTCAGTATCTCACTCAATCCTCTGTGCACTGCATATTCCAAAAGCTGATCTAACACTACGAATTTTATAGCATAGACACTCTGAAAACAAACCTGGTGTTGCAACTAAAATGAATATATACATGTTCAAAAATTACTAGGTTTTGCTGTACCTTTGTGTCAAAATGGGAACAGGATTCTAGAGGAAATGCATGTGTTACCTGAACATGTGAACCGTTTTCTCTCCTGTTGGTGGGCAAGAGAGGTGGGTTTCAAGAAGCAATTTTTATTATTTTTTTAATCAATTATTTTGAGAGAAAGCAAAGAACCTGTTTTTGAAAACCGATTCTGAAAAGGACCCAACATTTGCATCATTAAATCTGTTTTGCTTCAAAACAGAGATTGTTGCAGAGACAACTGAATTGAAGACAATAAATTCCATATATGTATTCCATTTAACAGACTCAGAGCGCCATCAAGCAGAAAATGCTGCTTTTTCCGACCACTACATTTGTTACCATTTCTCATGTTTAAAAAGAGAGATTGAAATTCAAGAGAATCACAACTATAAGTGTTCCAACAGCAATCATTCTTGGGAGTACGTTGTTAGTACTTCAGTAGCAAACAGCTACGACTGGGTTTAAGAACAGACACAGGTTGTGGGGTTTTCCCCTTGAGAAAATACAGATCAGCTCATGACTAATCCTAAAGGAACTCCCCTGCTCTCAGAAAATACTAAACAACTAATAGACGCTGTGGCCCCAGGTTTCACTGTCCTGCCCCATTTCTTCATATGTCCTGTTCAACAGTCAAAGCTTTAAAAAAAAAAAAAAAAAAAAAAAGGAAAGGGTGATTTCCTTTTAGCTTGGCTCAAACGCCTCACTGCTTCCTCTATGATCTAGACCACCAGCCAGGAATCATGTTCTGATGTTATGAAACATTTGGCTGCACCCGCATAAAAGTGTGCATCTTCGTACTCTTCTTTCCTACAGGATATACCACAATAACAAAGACATACACATGTGCAATTACAGGATGCCAAATATTTTTATTTCAATTTTCGGGACGGTGCTTGCAGCTCTATAAAAAAAAGAAAATACTCAGTTTGGGTCAGTTTCTTCACCTAAGAGAGGAAGCCTGAAAAATCTGAAAATCTGCACATTCAATTACTTTATTATTCAGGAGAGTCTTCTTTTGCTTTAAGAACAAGTAACGAAGAGAAGGAATGGTTAAGAAAGCTCACAGTGATCCATACAAAGTTTTGGCATTATTCTAGAATTCAAAACCTGAAGCATCAAGGAAAGAATAATCAGCGTTTCCTCAGAAAGAAGGATGCAGAAATAATTCAATTTGGGACCTAAAGATTGCAGAAAAAAACAACAAAACTCAAAACTTCTCTTGAGTAGTAGGCTTCCTTCACTAGCAGGCATAGGGAAAAAATACAGATGTTTCCAGAAATTGGGGGGGGAGAATAAAAATCAAGAGTAAGCCACAGGCTACAGACACAGCACAAGACTCAAGTTACTCAGTCAAGCATGCAGGTGACCAAAGAGCAAACCGAAAAAAAAGACCACCCGCAAACATTTCTAGGTGCACAGAAGCAGCCAGACATCAACACCAGCAGACAAGTCACAACAGCGGAGGTAGTCCCAGCCACAGAAACAGGAAGGAAAAAGGATCGCAGCAATGGATTTCATTATTTTTAAGGAAGTCTAACCCAACACCATAATGTAGCTTCTCTAACTCCGCAAGTAATGGCTTCGTGCAATGGAACTGCAAATGACAACTGTCCTTCCGCAGTGCTGCCTGGGCAGCCACGCAAGGGGTTTTTACCCAGGCTGGGCACGGCTGGCTCATGCTCAGAAGTCCACTGAGCGGCCAAGGGCCAGGTGCTTTGACCAGTTACTACCTTGCAGGTAGACTATGAAGCAAACGATCAATCCTGTTGCCAGTCAGAAAAATATTGAGATGACACGAACATCCTTTGGATGCCCATTAAGGAAAACTCACACTTAAAACCTCCATGGCATGTTGTATTTTTGGCCCCAGAACAGGTTTTCAGATGTGCAAGTTTTGCACTGTATCCCACAGAGAAAAAAATCTGCATAGCAACAGCAGTTAAGCACCAGAGAAAAAAAAAAAAAAAAAAAAAAAAGCTGCCCATATAGTAGGATTTCCATTCTTGGGGATATTCAAAACTGAACAGCACAAGACCGTGAGCAACTTGAATTGGCTAAAATGTTGGCCTTGCTTTGATGAGAGGATTGGACAAGGTGACCTCCAGAAGTCACTTTTAATCTAAATTATTTTATGATTCTACAGAAATCTTAACTGCAGCAACTATTCCCAAGGTCAACTTACTGCCACGCCTTCCTAGCAAGGAATTATCGTCACTCAAATACCCATATTACACTTTTCTGAACAGGTATCTGCTCAATGGCTTAAGTCATACTGACCAAGTTACCTTCTTCACACTAGTTATCAAGGTGGACTGATTTTGAAACCAACACCAATTTTCAAGCACCCAGACTCATACGTTACAACAAATATTTCTCAGGCCTGTTCTACTTCATAAACCCAAAGGCAGAATCCTTCTTTATGGAACATTCCAGTTTGCCTAGTGACTCCCTATTACAGCTCTGAAAAGGAAGAAAAATATGCGAAATAGTAATATTTATAAAGTATGCACTCAAAGTAAGAGCTCATCTTTCCAGAGCCTCTCAGTTTCACTGTGTTAAGATTAAACCACCTCATTCCGCAACTGTTCCTAATATTCCAGACAGACCTGACAAAGTAACATCTAAAATCACTTTTTTGTTCTCCCCACTTGAGCACAAGCTGCAGATCCCTCCTCAGACCTGTAAAGTAACAGGCACATCTGATACTGGAGGGCAGCATTCCAGTGTAATTATAAACACATCATACGAATAACAGGCTCCAGGTTTTTGCAGATACCTGGGATTATTCTTTTTGTGCCTGCAGTGGGATAAGATGTGTAAGGAGAAATAACAGCAAGTATAACCAAGAAAAAAACAAAACAAAACAAAACCAAACCCAAAACCAAACTCATGGGCAGAAGTCCTTCTTTATCTTGTCTGCACAAAAATCCACCCCCCTACCACTGAGTCAGGGCTTTACCTTCCTCTACGAGTCTTGCCTCATCTCTGTAGTCATATACTTCCCACAGACAGTCAGCCTAATATTTTACCAGCATTGTGATGGAAAGGTTAATTTATAGGAGCATTCACTAACAGAAATACGTGTCAGTATTACAAGTGTCAGTGTCACGGAAGCACTTCCTCACACTGAAGATCTACAGCAAAAGGAGAGAGAAAAGAAAGAAACGAAGAGAAGCTAAAACAAAAGAGCTGCACAAGCATATAATTCAAGTTCTGAGTCATCAAGTCCGATTGCCAACTGTGTGTCAAGAAAGACATTTGACACAATCATCCCCAAAGCCTGAATCGGGGTAAATGCACAATGGGATTTTACCAAGACAAATCTGAACTTTCATGACATGTTCAAAGCAGCAGGAGAAAAAAGGAAAGCCTTTCTTAAAAAATGTGGTCTTTTAAAATAAACATACTAGAAACTGCCTTAGATGTTGCTCTCACAATCTGCTTTCACTTCAGGATACCACCATTGAGACACACGAGCAAAGACACAGCTGAAAAAAGGAACAACCCTCTCAGGAACCAAGCCATGGTCTCTAGGTTTTACTGTGTAGGCAGAGGACTTAATCTGTCATTTGACTCCTCCCTAAATTAACACCGCAAAGGAAATTTCACAAACCAGGTAGACTTTATCAGGATAAAGTAGTTGCTACCAGGAGGACTGTGTTACCAGGTGCGGTAGGATGCACTGTATCTCTCCTAACATCTCATACTCTCGAGAAAAAAGAATCTTTTGCACTTCTTCCCCAGACTAAGACACCTGGACTAAACAGAGCTTGGAAAGCGAGGAGACCTTCTTACAATATCCCTTTCAGGGGTATCATTCTGTCTCACAGCTTCCTTTCCGTGTCTGCTGGCAAGCATGAACATTTGGCTAAGATCAGCAGCAGCACACCAAGCTGAGATGAGATTCTGGCACTGCCACGTGTGTTCCTGGGTCCTCTGCGCTGGTTTGAACTGCCAGTACTTTTATGAAGCTTTTTTTATTATTATTATTTGGAGGGCAGAAAGATAAGATTGAGGAAAAAAAGAGCCTTTCAAATTTCTCTCCTACTCTGCTGACCTGCTTCATTTTTCTCCTCAGTTCACCCATTTTTTTACTTCACCCCACCCCCCTCATTCATTTCTGAAAGCTCAAGAAAATTCACACTTCTTACAAAAAAAAAAAATCCCACAAAACAACAAACTCGATTCCTACTCGCTTTAGTCCTACAGCCTTTTTCACGCTTAGAAATACTTATGCCCTTTCAATGTAGACATTTAAGATTGATTTAATCTCTAATGAACTACCTGAACGGGAATACAAGGTATCTTGGTCTGCTTCACCCAACGGTATTCCTAAATAAGCTGCTTTACTAATTAGCATCTATGTCACCCACACAGCCTGCCCTGCGTGTGGCTGTAAGAGATATACATCGCAGACAGGATAAACCTCTGCCCCAGGGAAGAGGTAATATCATATGTTTATGGATACTCAAGTAAATGAGAAACACTGTATGACACGTGTTTATGGGCAGATATGATGATCTGCACGCACTTGTGCCCTGCCTGAGATGCAGGGGATCCACAAACTGTTTAATAATACACTAGGCCATGTGAACAAGCCCTATTTCCTCATCCAGGAACTCGCAAGGAAAGTACAATAGAGAGACCAGCACCACACACAAAAAAACTGCAGAATGGCAGCAGCCAGTTTTCTCTCACTCGCCCCACTGAGGTTCTCCTGGCCAAGAGGATAAATAAAAGAGAATTCCCCCAACTTTTTTCTTGCACTACCTCACCACAAGGTACCGCCAGCCTGGGGAAACAATGCCAAGGGAGAGAGGAGCCCAATGGGTGTTGTATGTCATGAGGGACACAGCATGGTTCCTGGGTTACACAATACAATGATAGATTCATCTAGGTTGGAAGGATCATCGAGTCCCACTGTTAACCTAACACTGACAAGTCCACCACTAAACCGTGTCCCTCAGCACCACATCTACCCGCCTTTTAAACACCCACAGGGATGGCGACTCCACCACTTCCCTGGGCAGCCTGTTCCAATGCTTGATAACCCTTTCAGCAGATAAATTTTTCCTAATATCCTAAACCTCCCCTGGTGCAACTTGAGGCCATTTCGCCTTGTCCCATCGCCTATTCCTCAAGAGAAGAGACCGATCCCCCCTCGCTACACCCTCCTTCCAGGTAGTTGTAGAGAGCAGTAAAGTCTCCCCTCCACCGCCTTTTCTCCAGGCTGAACAACCCCAATTCCCTCAGACGCTCCTCATAAGTTCTCCAGACCCTTCTCCTTGTGCTCCAGACCCCTCACCAGCTTCGTTGCCCTTCCCTCGACACGCTCCAACACCTCCATGTCTTTCTTGTCGTGAGGGGCCCAAAACTGAACACAGCATTGGAGGTGGGGCCTCAGCAGCGCCGAGTACAGCGGGCCGATCGCAGCCCCACTCGTGCTGTCCGCGCTATTCAACATTCCCTTTCCACGCCAAAAGAGCCTCGAGAGACGCCGCGGGCGGGGAGCCGGCCCCGGCCCCCACGGAAGGCCTCGACGCTGCCTGAGGGGCGAGCGGGGCCCGGCCCGCCCCGCCTCAACCCGGCCCGGGGGCCGCCCGCCGCTCCCCCCAGGGCAGCCCGTTGCTAAGAGACACCGGCGGCCTCGCCGCGCGCTGGCCCCCGCGGCGGGAACGGGCGGCGTCCCGACCGCCTCAGCCGGCGGAGGGCCCCGCCGGCCCGGGGGAGGCCGGCGGCGGGGACGGCCCCGCGCTCACCTCTCGAAGAGCAGCCGCACGGCGAAGATGCCGAGCGCCAGCGGGAAGGCGGAGAGGACGTGGCCCGCCCGCGGGTACTGCAGACCGCTGCCCGGCGGACCCGGCTCCCCGGCCAGATCCGCCCACGTCACGTTGTGCGGTAGCCAGAACCGCTCGTTCCAGAACCAGGCCCCCAGCGCCGCCGCCGCGGCCGCCGCCATCTTCCGCCGCCGCCTCCCTCCCGGCGGCCGCAGCTGAGGCGGCCACCGCAGCCGACAGGGGGGCGGCGCCGAGCGCCAACCCCGCCCCTCCGCTCGCGCCGGCCAGGGCGCATGTGCAGGCCGGGGATGGAAGGGCGGGATTTCTCCGGGCCACGCCCCCCGCGCGGACCGTTAGCTCGGAGCAGGCGCAGTGCGCACTGGTGAGGGCGAGGCGCGCGCGGCCCGGCGGTCGCTGAGGGGAGGCTGCTCTGTGAGGCGCTGCTGAGCCCTCGGGGGGGTTCCAGCACAGAGACGAGTTGTTCTGACTGAAAAACAAGTCCTCAAGACAGTCTTTAATGGGGCCTAAAGCACACGCTCTCGAGGGGAGTCCGGTCTACCCCCCGGGAAGGCAGGCCCCGAGCTCGGCCTGAACGCCGCGGAGGCGGTTGCTACTCAACCCCGGTAGATACACCACCTCCCGCTCCCCTCAGGCGCAGGGCTCCTCAGAGGGGCTCACGGCCTCTCTCCCTCACCCCTGAAGGGAAGGGTCCCAGAGCTGCCAGCAGGACAGTGCAACTTAAGTTTATGGCGAGATACCAAGGACTAGTTTTACTAATATTGATAGCAACGTGGTTTAACGTTTAAGCACAGAACAGAGTGTGAGAAGTACGCTGGTGGGCAAAGTTAAAGATATTCCTTCCAGCTTTTAAAACGTGCAGAAAAATGTGTGTTTTAGCTTGGCAGTCTTGGCATGAGGGTTACCAAGTAACAAAGCCCAGCCTTTGTGTAAGCTTTTCAATTAGGTTCTCAAACTCCATAAAGGTGGTCAGCATCAATCTTCCTTGTATATTGTAGCAAGTGATCTGTCTTTCATCTAATAGCTCTTCTGGCATCTGTCCAGTCGAGAGCAAATTAAACGGGCCATTAAGCACTCAAATACTATGATAACTAATACATTCAAGGACAGGTTGGTTCATGATGCGTTCACTTTTTTTTAATCAACAACTTTATTTAAAAGCACCACTTGCACTAATTTCTCCTTGAAGATCTTCAGCCAGTCTGAGTGAACAGTAAGGGTCCTTATAACTTAGAGACTCACAGATGCCTCAGATTTAACTAGAACTGATGGCGTAGAACATAACTGGGTCACCACAGCCAGTATTGCTTTAGTATCACGTAACTGGGGATGCATTGTAAAATTCAATTGCATTTCCTAAGAAACAAGTAGTAGGCATACTCAATAAATCCAAGTCCACAACAAATACACTTCCCTTCCTTTTCAAATACACACTTTCCAGTCAGAAATATCTCCAATTGCTAAGTAATTTAAGGAAATCTGATGCCAAAAGGATTGTGTTAGGAACAGATAAAGGTTAGAGAAAGCTGCGTGTGCTTGCACATCAGTTTTCTTAGTTTTGCAATACCTCTGTCTGTACAAATCAAGTCTTACTTCTTCCCCCAAAAGAAAGAAAAAATAGCAGTAGGTTGTACACCTCATGACATGCAACTGCTAATACCTTCCAGCTAGATAGCAGGCTTCTCTTCCCTTCTCTGTCCCTCCTTCCCCTGTACATGTCATACACAGTGCATCTTCTTATGCTGCTGCAGGTCATTTACTGCATTTCTTCTAGGTCTTAGCCCCTGTCGATCCCAGCCAAACCTACTCAGGCTTAAGTGAAGATAACTGCAACACAAAGAAGCTTATAGGAAGGGGAGGTAAACCTTCAGTTGTCCTCCATGCCCGAGAACCACCTGAAGCCAGAAATGGAAGTGTGAAATACCTGCACTTCCTTATTTCTTTTGCGGATCCCGTGCTAATCCCTCTTGCCCGTGCTCTTGCAGAGAGCTCAGTCTGCCCATTCAACTGTCAACCAGAAAAAAAGTGGACACACAGTGTCACCTAGTGGCACTAGAAAAGTCACTGTCTGGTCTCCAGCTTCCAGTGAGAACACTGGTATTTCACCCATCTTTTCCCATGGTCTTTTTAAAATGCCACCTCATTGTAAAACGACTATGAATCCAGTCTTCAGACTTAATTTTTAATGTAAATGACCGAACTTTATTGAAGGTTTTGTAGTTAGCAGGACTGTTAAGAAAGCAGAATATTTTACACCTCAAGTATAGTTAAGAGCTAATTCTCATGAGAATACAGTACAAATAGAAGCTAATATAAAAGGGCATCCTCCTTTCACTGTTCAAGATTTCATTATTTGTAAAACAAATGAAGTCAAGTTTTAAAATGTACTAAGCTTCAATGCTAGCAATCAAAGTTTCACTGTTCAGATGGTTTTATTCCAGAGATTTTGCAACGCAGCATCATTTCACAGCCATAATGAAAAGATTTACGGCAGCTTGATAGAAGTAGAATTTCAAAGTTGTCAAAAAGCCTTAAAAATATTATCTGCAGCTTAAAATGAATGATGATGAACTCCAAGTTAAAAAAAAAAAAAAAAAAAAAAAACAAAAAAACAACCCACTTCAAATGCGTATGAAATGCAAAAGTAATGCCCTGCAGGCTACTGCATAGTGTTGACTTGTCCTCAAAGAGATATGTCAGTCAGCACAGCTTCTGGATAAGCACTAAAATACATACGTTCCAGCAACGGGCACACCATTCCAGTCGCATGGAGAAAAATAGAGTAGGGAGTCTTCACAATTGATCATAGGCAGTTTTGAGAAAGAAAAATCACATTGCACCCCGTTTAAGATGCTTTAGTTGTTGGATACTAAGGACATAAATGTTTTTATTATTAAAAAAAAATAATCCCAGTTGTGCCCTTTATACGTATTAAAGTGCATTAAGTTACGATTTTTAAAGCAGGCCAGAAAGTCCCTTTGAAATTGGTCCCTAAGCACTGCAGTAGCATTTGTAGTGGTAAACATAGTGTATTACAGAAAGCCTGTTTCACACCACCATTGTGAGGAGAGCGAAATTCCGCAAATTGTTACTGAAATACATACTGAAGCTCAAAAAGGGTAAGACAGTAGGAGTACAGAACAGCTCTGTTCTCGTGCTGTGGACAGAGATTACCTGTTGAAGCTACCCCACAGCCACATACTTGTTTCCATGCACCTAAATAAAGTCTTTGCAGGCTTCCAGAGTATTTTTCTAGTTGAGATAATTTGGACATAGGATTCCCTTAAAGTCGATGTGCAGTATAGCATCGCTTTCATGGAGGACAGCTGTTTGTTAAAGCTAAAAAACACCAATTTAAAAAGGCCCAGCACCTTGCAGCAAGTTTTCTAGTAAAAGGCCAATTTATTCTTCATCATCTTCTTCATAGTAACGATTCCTTTTGATCTGTTCTTCCACGGATAGATCTTCCATATCTTCACCCTCCCAGAAACCAACATCTTGGGATTTGCGATTCTGGGTAGGAGATGATTCCTTAGCAGTCACGACATTGGCTAAGCTGGAATGTTTTGGAGAATTTGGTTCAAGGAATTCTTCATTTGGAATTTCCTGCTCTTCCATAGCGTGTTCTTCCTCATCTGTCTCTGCATTCACCTGGCCATTTTCTACAAAGTTATGCTCTACTGTTTTGATACCAGACAATTCCCGTTCTTCCTCTACTTGTTTGTCTTCAGCATTCCAGATGTTCCTATTCTCAACCTTCTTCTCCTTTTGCTTTTTGTCTACCATGACCTCTCTCTCTAGTTCCTCACTTCTTTTCAACATGTCTCTCTCTGCCTTAGAAGAAGATGAATTCTCTGTTTTATGGCCTTTAACAGACACTGTTCTAAACGAGGCTGCGACTGTAAAGGGACGACTTCTTTCCTTCAGTGAGGAAGATCTTCTTAACTTTTTGAGATCCAGATCCACATCCTCCAGCACATCTGGCTTGGAAATCTCTTCTTCCGGAGGCCATTTGGGTTTGAACACTTTGATGCCCTCATCTAAGGCACTTCCTTGAGTACTTTGGTCAGATGGAGGCGGCCAGGCAATCCGGAGCTTTTTTGTTTCTGCTGGTCTCTCTTCTCTTTCGGGCAAAGCTGAAGCTTTTGCTTCCATACTTGCTGCCAGAACTCCTACTTTTGCAATTGGGGCATCCTCTACTCCTGGACTTTGTGGACTTTCGATTGCATTTACACCATGGACAGTTTTCTCCAGGGATTCTTCACATTCCGTTTTGCCTGCCCATAATTCCTTATGCTGTTTGTGTCCAAAGCCTTCATCATAATTGCCTTTAGATTTGAAGAGCTGATTGAAATGCGGCTTGCAGTAAATATTCCCACGCAGAGATGCATATGTCCCAAGGCTGTTCAGGAAAACATGAAGTCAAATATTAGCATTCTGTGTCTCAGCCATCGAGACAAGCGTATATTTTAGTTATGTTACTGAAGAGATTCAATTTCAGTCTTCAAACATGTTTACAAAAGACAAGCTTACAGCTTTCCCAAGTTTATATGGCCTTCTTTTCAAACATCAGGAGTTCTTTACAAAGTTGGACATTATATTTTTCCCCACATAAAATTACATTAAGGGTTTAAAAATAGACTGCATCAAGTGCACAGGTCACTGGCAGAACTAGGACTGTATTACCACTCCTACACCCCTCTCCAATTTGCTGGATTATGTTTGCCTTCAGCTCAGCTAAGCCTGAACAGCATCTTACTCAGCTGCTGAAGAGGAAAGCTACACTTCCCAGACGGCAGCCAAATGGAGCATTGTGTTTACCTGAGTTTGCTGTTGCAATAGGAACAGCGGAAACAGCTGATGTGAAACACCTGCTGGTTGGCAAAGAGCCTTTCCATCGGGTACACAGTCTTCTGACACCCAACACAGGTTTCCTTCATTGGCAACTGAAATTTCTACGGGAAGAAGAGAAAGCTTGTTAACTGGAAAATGAATCAACTGCTAGGGGACTTGGCTTGGGTTCATGCACGGCTTCCAGAGTTCTCAGAAAAATTGCAGCGATTCACTTTCTGCAACTCCCTGCTAATTATGGTAGAGTGGGTTCTGGTGGGCAATGAGTGAGGAAGAGGCTAAGGCAGGCCCACAGGATTGCTGTGGCTTGACAGTGAGCCAAGACTTTGTCCCAGTGAATTCCACAGCTGAAGCATCACAAGTTGAGCAATGGCTGAGAAGGAACAATGAAAATACTAGAACTCAGTTATAACTTCGACTGAGCCAGTTCCCAAAAAGCTGTCTAATCTATTTCTGCAACCTCAATTTTTCTTGATAGGAAATTGATGAAGAAATGTTCAGGTAGATCAGTCAGATTACAGACTTACCAAAGTGTAAAAAAAAAAAAAGTGTAGACAAAGAGCTGAAATAACCTCAAAATAAAAGGTAGAGGATGGGAGGGGAAAGGAGTGGAACAGGCTGCTCAACAGTTTGAAATGATCCACTTTTGCTAAATGCTCTCCTCCCTTAAAGAGGAGGAAATAGCCTCAGCACAGATGCAGGCAGCAGGAAACACTTCTGACTTCATTTGTAAGCAATTCCAGTTCTATCGCAAAGAAACTGTACTCAGGTTTCGGGACACGCAGCTCTCAAACTTGCTTAAGACTTAGGGCTTTGAGGTTAAACAGTTAAAGTTATTTACGTGCTTACTAAGAGAATTTCCTGGGAGTTTAGCGCTAGGGTAAACTTAAATGCTAAGGAGTCAAGTGTCACTGCTGTGGTGTACGGCAACGACTTCAGATTTTGTTTTCTGACAGCATCAAGGAAGCAAGTACATTGTCCATGAAAACAAGGTTACTTGATGCCATTCACTTCTTGGAATCTATTAAAGGTTGGCCAAGAGGGAAAACACTTTAAAGGAAAAATTAAATAACTTACAGTTGAAAAATTGGCCGTCTCGGGCTGCATGTTGATTACAATCGCTTTAGCAGCAGGGTAAAAGAATGCCTAGGCTCCATACCATGGGTCTGCATAGACACATTAATACTATAGCTTTGCTTTGATAAAGAATTACCTGCTACAAACTCACTAAAAAGCTTTAAGGAAAAAGATGATGGCTAAAGAAAAAACAGGAAGGTCACAGGAAGACATAATTGCAGCAATTTATTTATAACAGACTAGAAACAATAGTTAGGCAATGAAAGTTACAATACGTGAGGAACAGATTGCTGAAGACAGAGCCAGCTGAAGTCAGTTTGTCACAACCTTAAACTTTGCTGCCAATTTAATTCCAGTTCAATAGGTATTTCAAAATTTTTTTAAGGCATTGCTTGAAGTTATAGTAGATTAAAGTTCCAATTATGACAACAGCTTGACCAACAAAAGTTCAGAGTTCCTTTTGAAAAAAATCCTCAATTTCTAGGTGCAGCCAAAACTGCATAGAAATTCTGAATTTTGAGTCACTAAATGCAATCTCAAAAAATGAGAGTTTACCAATGCAAACAAAAATCTAATCATCCATGCTCGCCACAGGGAGCAAAGCTTGCCCATCAAAAAGTAACTCTCCCCGAAAGCTTAGTTTTGCAAGATGACATTACGGTGCTGGCATGCGCTTCTGCAATGCACATCCCCATCTACGAAGAAGAACTTACTTGTATAACAGTGAGCCCTATGTCTGATGGAGAGGCGTTTTGGGGTGTGAAGAGAAAGAAATTCCTTTCCAGGCATACTACAAATAGGAGCTACAGGAGGAAGGTGAGGCCCAATAAATAAAAAAACTTGAGAGAAAGCTGAGAGTTGAGCTCACATTAGGAAGGAAGCAGAAGGCAGGAGTAGAGGTTAGGAACCAAGAACAGGACACAGAAGCTGGAAGAGACAAATAGGAACCTTACATGAATAAACAGCATCTGGGTTTCTATCTCGGCAGTGCAGCATCTAAAGCAGTAACACGGCAGAGGACTAACATGATTCTAATAATATAAAGAGATAGCACAGAGGACCAAGACACACAGCTTGCGTGTATCTTGTATGCTGTAACAGACCAATTACGAAAATGTTATAGGCAGGTCTAATTTCACATACTGGCATTTATACTTCAGAACACTAGGAAGCCACATCTCACTGGTCTTCGTGAGGTCAGTGCTGTTCCTCTCAAAGATGGGGAAAACAACAAAAGCACAGTTGTTTCCTCAGGAGTGAGCCAGGAAGTCTGTGGCGGCCCAGGGAATAGGCATCCTAACTCCAGACAGCACACGTGACAACAAAGTACAGTGTGATCAAAATGTTCAGCACTGCTGTTTGCGTGTCTAATAAGATTAGCAAATACATTCCTATCCAAGAAGTTCTCCATCTGCTTTATAGCTCCTGCTAAAGAAAATATAACATTAAGGACTTGCTATTCAGAATGCCAAACTTGGTCTATGTGGAGTCAGTCACTGCAGTGCTGTTACTATAAAGTCGCTACCAACTGCGGTTACCTTGGGAACAGCTGGAAGAGGAGGGTAGAAAGCCAAGTCCCAGCCTACTAAAGGCTCTGAAGAGCAGTATCAGGACCTCAGTGCCAGTCTCTAGGAGCACTGACTTTAAAAGGGGCATAGACAAGCCCTGATACAAACCGCTTTTCCCACACTGAACAGAAACTGCCTCTGTTGCAGGGGCACGCTGTTGTAACAGCAGCAGGGCAACTCCCAGCGAGCAACTCAAATTTAGCCTTTGAAGAAAACCTGACAGTTTTGAGATGCTTTTCCATTCTGAATTAAAGTTCCCCCATGAACACAGTCTGATGAAGACAGACCAGGTATTGATAATTACTGCCAGACCATTTGTGACCCCACTGGTTGCATTAAGGCTTTTCAGTATTAAATAGAGAAGTTAGTTGGTTTTAACTGTTACTGATGTTTGAGAATAAATAGCTGCTTTACCTTCACTGCTTTTGGCGGAGATGCATCTGTCTGGCCAGCTGGTTTACAACCAAAGTTTTGCTGCTTTGTGCTGACAGGTTTCTGAACTTCTGTCTCGCTCTCCAAGTTTTGTCCAACTAAAGGAGCAGAGGAGGAAGAAAAGGCAATTACAATGACTTTAAAACCACAGAAAGCTTATCCCGTAAGACCAAACAGCAATCCTACCATCTAAGGGCTAACACGTTTCTTTTTGAACATCTACTGTTAAACCTTTGGATCTATGACCATTCTACTTTTCCAATTTACCAGGAAAGTTAAGTGGATATCTAACGGAAACTAATATATGGGGATCCAACATCTAACTTCCAGGAACTGTTCTTCATTTCTGCAAAGCGCTCACGTGTGGACTTGAATTTAGGTGTAAAGCTAAGGCAACATGAGAATGTGCTTACGTACTTTACTGAATAGGGGCTTGTCTACCTCTGGACAACACCAAAGACACTTGGTAATTGTCCTGCATTAATAAGTACTTCAGCCTATTGACTGATGTAGTAGTTGCCAGAGCTATTAGTTTAAGTCCAAATGGTGAGGAAGCTACACTTAAATGCACTCAATCGGAGCAAACAAGAGTTACAGATGTCTTAGGATTACAATTGCAAATGAACTTCTAAACCTGAAAGAAATTCTTATAAAGTTTGTGTGAGGCACAGGACAGATTTCCAACACAAGTTTTTATTGGGTCAAATTCATCATTTGACAGGACTGAGCTTAAGCATCCTACACACAACTGGGCAGAGGTAGTGCCTTTCCTCAGCCATGCGCTCTACTCTTGTTGAGGCAGGAGAACGAGAGCTTACCATTGCCATCCTCTAGACGACCAGAGTGGAAAGACAAGCTGTTATCACCTACAGAAACCTGCAAGAGAATGTTAGACAATGAACACCTTTGACCTTCAGAAGTCTGAATAATCATGGTCTGAGTAATACAACGGGCAGTTTGACACTGAAAGCACTTAAACAGGAAGAGACTGGCCACACTGAGGTGCACATGAAGCTACTTTTTGTTTTGTAAGGCACAAGGCAAGAGTCCAGCTGACTGCCAAGAATGTTAGTCCTTGCCACAAGGTAGATATCCTCATAATTTTACAGTTTTTGCAATATTCAGATCGTCTGCCATAGCATTCACACACACAAACATGGTATTTTTGTTTTCCTAAACACCTGCAGCTTGTACACCTTTATTTATTAGTCGTCAGAAATCTTCATGGATTTTGTTGAGATACCTCCCAGGTTTTCTTACTTAGAAGTCCCTTGACACCAAGCAGTACACACTTACTGGAAATCTCATTTTGACAAATCTATGACACATAAACATTCAGCAAAGACAGTACTTTTGGGAAAAAAAAAAAAAAAACAAACAACAACAACAAACGAACAGCTAAATTTTGAAAAAGCTTTTGTAGAACTAGGGTCTGCTGTTCCCAGGTTGGGACAAACATGCCTGGACCTATCTTGTTCATCCTCCTTCAGAAACAGATTCACATTTAAAAAAACCTCACAACTCTTCTAAAGAGTTGGATGTGCAACAGTTTCAGATACTAAACATGTTACAGATAAAGCTCTTGATGTGTATTTCTTTATTAAACTTGGCACTATTGCTATTAAATCAAATAGTTGTAAGTAGCTACACTGAGGAAACTAAGGTACTGTAACAAGATTAACTGGAAATCATCACTAATTCACTTTAATGATTGAAAGGTCCATTGCAAGCAACTGAAGTTTGCAAATTAATGAGGTAATGAGGAAGGAAGTTATATACATTAACATACTCTGGTCTGCTGAAAAAATAACTAACACTAGTATCCTGGGAAGTGTATCAGCATGTTCTGTGGCTGTTAAAGAATCACATGTGTCTGGCTACCAAGACTACCACGGATTCAGTGTGAAAAATGACAGAGGTGGTTAGCAAGTTTCTTTTGTTTCCTTTTTGCCAGAGGATTCCCTTTTCTGCCATTTACTACTAGTAGCTTTAATTAGGCTTATTTCCAAAGTTTGTCATGCCATTTCAAAAGGACAATCCTGGCTCTGAAACAATGTTTTTTTCAGGTTCTTTATTGCACCTGGACACCTCAAAAAGTAATTTCCCAATTACAGCTGAATACAAGAAATTTTATTCAAATCTTCCATTCAACAACAGGGGTGTATTCTGATTTAACAGGTGTTCTTTTAATTAACTCACCTTTTAGCAAAAAGCAGCCTCAACCAGTTCAACATGAAGCTGCTCAGCTGTCAGTGAGGAACAGCTGAAAGCAACAATTTGACTCCTTGCCAAGGAAGGCTGGAAAGCTTTAAAAGCCCTCCTGGCATTAGGCTGCCACGTGTTCAGAATGGCTGGAATACACAGTACCCCAATTATTATTCAGCTACTTTTATCCTGTCTGCTGTCCCCAGTTTAGTATACAAATGCCTGAGTGTGTTTTATTATCTCTAATTTAGTCTCAATTTACAGCTGAAGCTCAAAACCAGGAACAAACCTAAACTGGAATTCTCAGTTACCTTAATCAAAATTTAGCCACTAAATGCAGAAGAAACAGTGAGAAACTCCTTTTACTTGCGTCACACAAAGCTTCTCATGTTGTTTTTTTTTTTTTTTTTTGGTGTGGTTTCTTTTTTGTTTTATTAAAACGAACAAACAACCCCCCCTAAACAAAACAAATACCTAGCTGTGAATCACCTTTTTACAGTTAGGGAACATGACACAAAAAAGTTTAGGTGGCTTCAAAACCCCCACAAAACCACCAGACATTTCAGAGCTACTCAGCTACTGAAGCCAGTGAGTACAATATTGAAGGATTCTGCCACACTACAGGCATGTCATTACTGAGAAGACAGGCGAACTCTGCAAGAAAACTTAAATTTTGTCTCTAGATATTCTCTACAACTGTTTAGAAGTCTTCTACAAAGAATTGCTATCTTATAATTCAGATACAGTCTGAAAAAAAAAAAAAAAAAAAAACCACAAAACACCCCAGGAATTCTGCAGCATGTAAATAATATGTATCAGCTGCTCATATTCAATTTCTAGATGGCATGTGGAACAAGTCCATCAGCTGTGCTTCTACAACTAGCTCTACTTAAAGTTAAGTCCTTGATCTTCACCAGCATGAGCATCTTACCTTCTCCCCATCCTGACAGGAAATGGAGTCCTCAAGACTTGGTGGCATATTCTCCTTCTGCTCAGATTTGTAATTCTTGAGTTCACTTTCAGTGGCTTGAATCTCATTCTATAGAATAAAGCACTTGAAAGTTGACAGGTTCTTTTCCCCTAGCAAAGTACTTGGTTTCTATTTTTTAAAATCTTTTTTAAACTGTTTTTCTAGTATATACAGTGATAATTAAAGGAAAGGGCATAAAAATCGATATAAACTTGGTGATATATTCTAATGAAGAAAAATACAGGGCTGTAGAATTTTACCATACTCTATGAAGGTAATGCCAGCATTTTTCTAAACAACCCCTCTTCTCTACTTCCAGATTCCTGTTTAAAATCAACTCTAATTTCCCCTGCTCAATCAACATCCTCCTTTTCCCGAAATGTTAAGCTTTCATTTGAAATTACAAGTATTTCAAGACAAGCACTATCTAAAGTAACTGAAAAACACAATTCGACATAAAAGCAAATCCTACCCTTGCTTAATCAAAAACCTAATTCTGTTATATACTGAGATTTTTGTTCTTGACAAACTGACTTGTTTAAGATTTTCACAAAAGAATCTTTCAGACTTAAAAAAAAAAAATGAAATCCAGTGAAACCTCGTGTTTCTTTCATTGCCACAGGATACAAGATAATTGGAGAAAGCCTCGTGCCTTTCACAAGACACCTCTGTATCGTGAAAGAAAAACAGCCAAATACCAGCACCAGCATCTTACTGAATTTTGTAAACAAGTCTGTACAAAACCAACCTCATCTAATGGGAATGTAATTGAATGTTAGAATTTAATGTATAGATCTCTAAATATACTGTCCACCGTCTCTCCCTCCACTTCCCCTATCACTTGCAATACTACAGAAGTGATTGCTTCTCACCCTAACTCTAACCACCTGTAAAAGTGTCTATCAGTTTCAATCCAGGCCTAATTACACCACAATGCCCTCAAAATAGTTGCTCCCAAGAGAGATTATGGCTTTCCTTTGTAGCACAGCTGTGACACATTTTAAGAGAAGAGAAGTACAAATACCACACTACCATATCAAAAGAGCCCTAGTTGCTTTGTCAGCGGGGAAGGAGAAGATCCAAGAGTTATGGCTGCTACTGGAACACAGAAGCACTGCAAACATTGGCATCAGAAACCCTTGTTTGCTCCATCTCATGTGCTGCCCTTGTCGATGTGCCAGGCCAAATCTGGAAAGAGATTCTGCCAAATGGGACATCCTAAGAGCATCAGGCTGGACTTGACACTCAAGCTGAGAGCCTTGCGGATGTGCAAACAGGAGTCTCAAGAGACAGCTATGCTAAATCTCTTGCCATTAGGACATAATTTAGTGGATCAGCTACCACTCTGAGCCACAAACTGGAAAAGGCAATCTAGCAAACTGAATCCAGGCAAGAAACAGGATGCAGAAATCAGCAATTAGCAGTTAATCAGATTTGTTGCACTGGCTGCAATTACTTTCCATTCATGCAGTGACATTTACTCGACTTTGCTCCCGAGGGTTGGAGAATTAGACCCGCACTGCATATGAAATTCAGAAATCATTTCATCTGGGTAGAGACTTTTGCCTCTCTACAAAGATACCCTGCAAGCAAGCACTCTTCCAAAACTTAGAGTCATCATTTTTGGCTTTTACTTCCAGTGCAAGTTTCCTAACTTAAAAAAGCCTATCCTCTTAAGTTTATTACTCTGGCTAATAAAAGGCATACTTAAGCAATAAAAGTTCCCATCATTAAGCAAAAGTATCGGACAGTTCCAGCAAATGTACTTAAGCACTTTTTCACAAAAGCGTAGATTCTTGCACTCTCTTCAGCTGCAACACTTTACCATGAATCATTAATTGCTCATTTCCTGATCAAGTATCTGCAAAATTGGCATGGGTTCATTCACTGCAAGAGTCTAATTGGATTTAGATAATGAGTGAGAAAACTTGAAGGGAGGTGAAAAGCAAAAAGGGAGGAAAACTGACTGGAGATCCCAAAGCTGCAGGCCAGGAGATCCAGGTTCTATGCGCTGTATGACATTGATAGTCACCCCATCTTACTGTGCCTCAATTTCCCCTAGCTTATAGCTAACGTACAATACAGAATTGAGTTTGTTTTTTAAAAAAACAAACAAACAAACATGCAGAGAGCTATAGAATTGCAGAAAGAAAAAGAATGCCAGCTGTGTTTCACAAGAGCCTCAGTCACAGTGCCAGCAATTACTTCCTTGGAGAACTTTCAAGATTATTCCACGAAGATGCAAATAGTTATTTCTTCCTGCAGTATGTAGAGGCAACTCTTCATTAGAAATTACTCCTTCGGGCATCAAGTTATTTTCCAAAAAAGATGGCATTATCTTTAAAAAGCCTGGTTTCCATAAGATCTTCTTTTCAGTCTCAGGTTGGGACAAAAATTCACTTCTACACAAGCCAAAGAACAGACTTACCATAGTAGCGAGGCCTGTGGAACTGCCCTGCTTGGACACAGCTGCCTGGTACTTCGCCAGCCTATCCTTTATTGAAGTTTCTGTGAAGCGAGGCATGTCCAGGCTTTTCTTGGTCTCTGCCTTATCTGGGCTGAGTGCTGGACTAGTGTCTACAAGATGCCCTGGAAAAAGAACTACATGAATGAAGGGTAACCTTCAGGAATACCAGCAGACCCATCTACAGAAAGATTTACAAATCCCATCCCTTCACCGCTGCCAAGACCACAGAAATTCCAGATCTGAGGAGCACAGAAATGCTTCAGTCAAAGGTTTATGCTCCAAGTCTCATAATTAATCCGGCTAGTTTTAGAAGTAGTGCATTCACCAGACGCAGCATCCAGCCAGGTCTCAGAAGTAACGAGAGCAAACAGTTTTAACACTGAAGATTGTTTTGCTCTTATTGTCAAACAAAAGCAGCTGCTACAGTAGCTAAATGGAAATACACATTATCACTGTAGTGGAATAGTTGTCAAAATCTTTGGAGGAAAATATGGGAAGCGAGGAAGTCTCACCTGCTACTTCCACCCTCTCCGTGAAAATAATTTATCACATGACATGTTACAGATGAGTATCTCGAGAATAAACATGTTATGAGATAATTCAATTCAGTCTCACAGGATCATTTGAAGCATCCATTTTTATCTCAAGAGGAAAGAAACATTTGGGAGCTTAAGTCTCTGCATAGGTGCAGATCTCCTGACTCTCAGAAGTATGCCCCATTACTTGCAATACACCTTTCACTTCTGCTGTCAGATGTTAGCCAAATAGGTTAAAAAGCCAGCTCCTGTGACTGCTCTGCTATCTAACTTCCTCGTATAATGGTCAGGTCTTCAGTAATAGCTTAGTTGTTTAACAAAGAATAATAAAAAAAAAACAACCTTTCACTAGCTAGCAGCCTTGAATAACTAAAAAGTTGTATGAATCATTAAGGTCCCTCTTGGGGACAATAAACAAATGTAGTTCTTCCCATTCTCTCCAGTATTGCTCAAATAAGGACACAATGTACATCACTAAGTAGTGAGATATAATAGTAGCCATAGGCTGAAAACACAAAAGTTTGTAAATGCTTTGTTAGAAAAGAGTCTCCAAACGTATGAAAAATACATAAAGTTGCTCAGGTCATAAGGGAAGCTGTACGTACCCGTGTCAGGACAAGGTAGGAGGGATGAGAATTAAAGCAAAAAGGCAGATTGTCTTGTCTGTCCGTTCACTACTTTCTAAATGAGTTTGACTATTAGAAGTAGTTCTAGGATTGTCCTAGGATTAAGACACAAGGAAAAAAATGGGTTCCATTCCTTAACTTTCTAGTGATCTCCTGTGCCTCAGTTTCCTGTGCTTAAGGGTATAACGGTTTAAAATTCACAGCATTAAGTCATTAAATACAACGCTCGCCTAGACCTTACAGATGGAAGATGGCTGCACTTCCTCCCATTCCTGAAAGGCAAAAGTTTATTCTATTCTATTGTGTACAGTGGTTTTATTTTATAAACTAAAAAAAAAAAAAAACAAACAACCAACCACAAAACCCAAGCCATGAGGTTTACTGACCTGATATACTGTGGCTCTTCTCTCCTTGACCAACATCAAAGTCCTCCGAAGAGAGGCTGTTTTCAGAAATCCTCCTACCGACTGCTGTCTTCCTCTGGTCTCTAAGGACCTGTTAGAGACAAGACCCACCTATCAGCTGCCTGGACAAACAGAGATTGTTGCGTGTAATCCTTTAAGAGGCACAGGTGTCACTAGCAAATCTGCTTTACTAGAATAAACAAGTCTAGCAGGTGACATCTTATTTAACCAATATAAAGTTTGATCACAGAATACCTGACCCTCTCTCACCTGGAAAACACTTTCTTGAAGAGGTCAGTAGATGCCCTTTGACTAGTTAGCTTTGTTGAAAAGTCAGAGAACCACAAAGATCAGATTTTTAGGCATTCACCACTGCAAATACAAAACTTCACTGAAGATTTTTGCATTTCATACAATTTCTTTTGAAGCTAATGTTCAAGGTCATTTTATGAAATTTAAAAATCAGAAAAAGCATGAAAGGAGGAAGCTATCAAAAAGCTGCATTGGTTTTCAGCAATAGAAAGAAGAATAAACACCGTTGTAATAAAAGTTATCTGAAGTTACTTGTTTTGATTTGGATAGCTCATGCACTTGGTAGCAAATAATTCCCTAATTAGGTCTGATAAGGCTGAAGCTTAAGCAGGAGAGTGCTGGAGATAAATATTCTCAGATATCCAGGATAATCACTATCTGCAGGGCTGCAGTGCTGGACAGGGCATGTTGCAGCACTACCACACAGATGCTCTGGCTGCCTCAGTCAGATCTGATACTCATTTGTTGAAACCACCTCTCCAAAATCTAATGCTCAATAGAAGAAATTGTTAAAAGAAATTGCAGCAGCTGTGATAAATACCCATGAAGTGCAGAGGTTAATTTGACTTCATCAAGATAGGATGTTTTCACAGCTGAAAGTCAACCTATAAAATAATAGGAGGTGACAGATCTTTGTTCCCTCCCTAGGAAGGGTTAAATCACAGAGCCAGTTGGAAATTAAGATGGAGACTAATGTAGGGGAAAAGGCAGCTTTGGCAAGATGCTCCAACCACACATTCCCCCCACCCCCCAACCAGTTTCTTATTTGCTGGTCACCAAACTGAAGGAAATTCCGAAGTTTTAACAGAACTGCACTGTAAGATAATCGCTGTGAAAAATCAGCCTTCTTTGGCATACAAAGCAGCAACTTTACCAGGAAAGGAAAATGCATCTGGAAATCCTCTTTTTCCATTAGCATAGGAAATATTTTCTATTTCTGTGGTTTAAGACTTTGGTAACTTTTTTACTGGGAAAGAACTTAGCTATGACAAGTCTTTTCCCTCCATTGAGTGTTGATAGGTTCAGTTTGGGAGTGTCTCCACGCTTGTAAGGACTTGTAGATTCCTCATTCTGTGCAAACTACCCTTAGATGATTCTTATTCAGCCTACGTCTGCTTTAGTGTCACCTTCAGCCCACAAGTCTTTAGTTCATACAACTCAGAAATTTGTAGTTCAAAGGATCTAGCTTTTGACTGGTATACAAAGAACATCATAGGCAGAATACACTTGAAGACAAGATCCTCTGAGGATACAGAATGTTTATTACCCCACTTGAAACCCCCCGAATATTTTATCACTGCCCTGGGTTTGGGGTGATTTTTTGGTTTTGGTTATTTTTTTTGTTGTTTTTGTTTGGTTTTTTGTTTTTGGTTTTTTTTTTTTTTTTTTTTTTTGTGGGGGGGAACAATATGGCACCACACACATTTTTTTTGCACACAGCAGGAGTGACAAAGCTACAAATGAAAAAAACAAGTTCGCAGTATAGACAGGTGTGAAGTTTAACTGGAAGCACAGTGCATAAGGAAGTTTCCACCACTAGGAAACAAACTGCTTAATTCAAGTTATTTAGATCCAGCATCTGGGATTTCAACCTCACTGAAAGAAACCACCAGCAAGTCAAGATTGGAAACTTGTTCAGGTTCCCTCTTCTGATTCTCCTTTATTTCAGAATCTCATTTCACTTATTTTCTCTGTAGTCTTCTCCAGTAACATCATCCTGAATTGTCCTCGTGTTGAGAAGACAAAGAATTCTCAATTATTACTAAAATTATTAAACAATTTAAACATCTAAATAAGAGTTAACAAAGGGCCAGTGTGTTGTCAAACAATTTTGACAAGCATTCAGTCAACACCCACCCCCAGGAATTCTGGATCAGGGTCCAACACCTCACCTAGGTGCATGCACAAAATCAAGGTTTTCTTCCTAGTAATCAAAAACCTTCATATTTTCACCAGCAGTGAAGGATTCAATGTTAATCACAAACAGATGCTTCTGCTTGACTTGGTAGGACCTTCATGAAGGCTGGCGAGTTCTGACTTAAGAGCAAAGAGCTTTTCCTCCCCTGTACCACCTTGCTGTGGAATCCATGGCAGCAGGAAAAGTTCAGTTATCAGAGGCAGCCATCTCATGGCCGGCTGAAACAGGCTGAGTTAACGAGTACTCAACTGTCAACTGAATCACCTCCACAGCCCTGCCAGCTCCTCTCCTCCTGTCCTCTTTGCCACCTCAGACATCTACAGGTATGACAATTTCACCTGAAGAACTTTTCTGTAGAGAAGCTGTATAACACAATTATCCTCTGTCTTGAGAGTAAAAACCCAGAACGCCAAAACACAAAAGCTTTAGTTAGAGTTCAGAGATATTTCTGTACACGTCTTAGTAATGAAACCTACAAATATAAATTCAATGTTGTGTAGATTTTATAGCAACAGTTTATGTTGTGGAATAAAAAGCAGAGTAATAGGGGAAAAAATGTTTAACAAAGGGAAGATGAGGGACTTCCCCTATTAGAATCAATGGACTGACCAACCACAAGTAATTAGGGTGATTACGGCTCATGGAAAGTAACACCTTTCACATGAAGGCATCCCTGGCTCCCAACCTTATGCATATGCCATTCAGTTCCCTTTAGAGTCCTGGCTGGGCCACCATGCCCATGCCACAGCTTCTGCTGCTTCCACAGGAGATAAAATATTCCCCGTGTCTGGAAAGCCCCAAGGTTCCAAGACAAAAGAGATGAGTACAGAGGTACCACAACAGAGTTAACAGCACTTTGCCTGGGGCACAAAGAGTTCTTGGGCAAAAGACCAAATAAAAGTTACACCTATTTCATTATATACTAACTGTGTCAAATGTGACCCAGCGCATAAGGTTCGCTACACAAGACAGTCAGCTTTTGCCTTAAAGGAAAAACACAAACCAACCTGGAGACAACTTTTTAAGTACTGCAGATCTGCTTGCTCTTTCGTTTCTTCTCATCTTCCTTGTGTGTACTTTTGCTATCACTTACAGGAAAAATTCTTTAAAACTGATAAAAGACCTGATGTTCAGTCTTTGCTTAGTGCTGAACCAATTTAGACCAACATGCCTGCCTCTAACGTGGTTAGAGCATTTTTCTCCATGAAGATGCAATAAAAAAAACCCCCGCCTTGTATCTAAATTGCAGAACACAGAGCAAGATCTGAATGAATAAATGAATAAACTAGGAGGTTTTCCTTATAACCCTGAAAATGAGGTTTGCTTAAAGTGGGTGATTGAGTCAGGACTCCAGGCTCTAATCTGGATTCTTGCCGCAGGCTTACCCAGCGACCACGCACGTCATTTTATCTTTACTGCCATGAAGTTACAGCCATGTTGCTACTCAGTTTATACAGATGTTTTGTCAGCAAAGCTCTGACAGCACTTATACCTTAAGAATTAAGTAAATAACAAGGAAAATTGCCGCCTCTCCGCTGATTTTATGGTTGGACTCAATGATCTTAAAGGTCTTTCCCAACCTAAATGATTCTATGAAGCCTTGCTTGCACTTAAACCAGGGTTTATCAAAGGACAGAGTTCAGGAAAAGCATAAATGGAAGAGGCAATTGCAGAGCTTGCAGTTAGCCAAGCATGCCCCATTGCTGTAGTTGCTTCCTACCTTACTGAAAAAGATCTGTGTCCCCACAGCCCTAACCATCTTCACTGCACGTGAGGGCATGACATCCTCCTCCGGTCTTCAGGTAAATTCCCAGAACCAGAAATCTTAAAACAGGGCTTTCTAATTACAAAGATACCTCCTCCCCCCCTACACTTAAACTGTAGAGCACTTCGTGCCTTTTCCCTTCTACAATTAAAAAGTAACCAGATGAACTTGGAATAGGAACATAATTTGAACCTAACCTGAATAGTTTCACACCTACTGGATGGTATTTACTGTGTTCAGTCGGTTTTCAACAATATTTGAATTAATAAACTTGATAGAAACATCAGTTCCAGATTCAGTCAGCTCCAAAACAGTTTATTCCCCAGGCTAAGATAAAGTTACTTGAAGCCCATCTGCAAAACGGTACTTTCCTGTGGAATCCCATCTGATTAATCCTGCAGCAAGAGTTCTGAGGAACACTATCAGGAGATCACCCTCCACAGCCCACCCTTCCCATGGACGGGAGAGTGTGGGCAGCTCTCACACAGTGACAAAGACTACAAAAATCTAAATTGTGAAATTACTACATACAGCCCCAAAACGCACTTTAACACAGAGGTGCTCCTCTGAAGCCCTTAATTGTTACATATTTAAACAACTTTTGTACACAAGTTGTTTTATTTAATACTGCAAGAAAACCACCCGCAGTAAAACAAAGCCAGAAGTATAGGAAACTATGAGAAAACTGGAAAATCCACCAGCATCAAGGCCTCAGGACTGTGTTGCAAGTCACCAGCATATGCAACTCATTTTCTAGTTAAGCAATTCTCCCCGGGGACACAGAGTCTGCCGTCCACATGCAGGATCAGATTTCATGAGCAGTTGTAGGAAAAATGCAAGCCCTGTGCATTTGCAAGTCAAAACTAGTGAATGCAGGAGCTTGTCTGGCTATCTCTGCTTATTTTTCCTCGTGAGGATTTTTTTTTTTTTTTCCGATAAGAAACATTTGTTAAGTTACAAAAACGAGATAACAGCAAGGAAAAGATGGGAGTATTTCACAGTACATATATCTCTCTCTATATATATGTGCATATGTGTGACTCACATACTGATATGTATATAAAAAAACCCTCTTAACTCTGGGCAGTACTTCCATCTCAACTGCAACCGCCCGAGATTGTTGAGCTCGCTTCAAAGTTACTTTTTATTTTTTATATATATAAATATATATATATTTTACAAAATTCATGTTCACATAACTCATCTTAATCTTCAGACAAGATATAAACAGCCCCAACTTGCTTTAAAAAAATCTTAATAAATTCCATACTTATTTTTCTCTCTTAAATTGTACCCCTTTCACAAGCAAATTCACTTTTCATCTCCTATGAGCACAAACAGCCCCAACTCCAAGCACTCTGCACATATCTGTATAGCTCAAATAAGTCATTAATATCAGCTACATTATGTTTCAACTAAAACAATGAATACAATTATTTGCAGAGTCAATAGTTCGGAGCCACTCCCTCCGGGGACTTCTCCTGATGCCTGAGAGGCAGCAGCGTTTTAGTTTCTCTTACGATTTGAAGGGACAGATCCTTACCTTGGGCTGAGCCGCTTCACCCTTTTCAAACATCATCTTGAGTTTGTTCAGTGGAACACTGTATTTCTCAATCTTCCCCGAAGACTCCGCGTTTTCGCTGGCTTCAGGCTTTTCCACTTCTCTGCACTCTCTCAGACAGTTTTCCATTTTACCGCTCTGCAGCGAGTGGCTTTTCCCCTTTCTGCTGTCACCACCAGGACACTGCAGCTGGCCAGGGGTGGCTGAAGGGGCCTGTGCCACAGAGGCAGCAGCAGCCCCCAGGCTCTGCTCGGCGTCCGGGGCAGGAGAGGGGCTGCTCCCGGCTCCCTGCCCGGAGCTGGCGACCTTCTGCCCAACCTCAGTGCCGCTGCTCCGGAGCGTTTCCTTCCGAGGCTCCCTTCCCAGCTCTGGATTCTCCCACTTCTTCTTCAGTACGCTCAGATTCCCCCTTTTAAAATGAGGGGGAAGATTTTCTGCGTTCTACAAAGAACAAGAAGTTAATTCCAGTTATGTGCCTGATGAAGCATTAAAGCACTTCCTTTCTATGCGAAAGGAAGTTAAGGGCTCAGTACTGATCTCAGCTCTCTGCTTTTTTCAGACAGCTGTGAATAGTTACAACTGTGCCACATGGAGAAAGCATCCAGGACAGGGAAGGAAGGAGGGGGGAGAAGAGAAAAGTCAGGAGCTAAAGCAGGAAGTGAGCAAACAGGATGGCCTTATAAGGAAAAAGGGAGCCAAGCTCTAATGAGTTAAATGACACACAAAAGGCTTCAATCCACACATCAAGGGAAGGGGACTAAAATCCACACAACAAGGGTCTCTAGTCCTGGAACAAGCAAACAACAGCAACGCAACAGCAGCCACATGAGACACGGGTGGTGCACCAAATGCCACCAAGTCTTCCAGCTGTTTCAGAGGACAACAATTAGTAGGCCTTCCAAAAGTCTACAGAAACAGCTCTCAGAAACCACTACTTTGTTGGAGTTACATATTTCTACTATCAGTGAACAGTAGTGGTTTAGTTACAAGAGATCTGTCTTCAGTATTTTATACCATGCAGCGTAAGGCTCAAGCTAAGCACTGACAACAAATGTCTTTTTGCACCCATTTATAAATTTTGCTGGAATTTTCCTTCTATTTCACTCAATGCATTAAAAGCTCTCTGTAGGATGCACACAGACAAGTCACGAGTGCTGCCTTACCACTAGGAGCTCAACGGTAACACGTGGAGCAGTAGTACTCTTCGTATTCAGGCTCTTTTCGGATTAGTTTTGCTTACAAGTAGTTCCCTCTCCCCAGAGTAACAGATCAGCCCACGTTTGATTCAGTCAAATCGAATACCTGCCACCATTGCATTGGTGCTGCCTCTCCCTTATGGAGACCACTATGTATCAAACTCATCACAAGTGGAACAGGTCTGCAAGGCTTATGGGAATTAAACAGGATTAGCAGCTATATTAGGATTTAAGTCTCTCACCCTATTACTCTTCTGGTCACATTTTGAACACTGCTTTGCAAATTAACTTGAATCCAACTAGACTTCAAAAAAGATCAGCTCGCTTGCTGACTGTTTAAAAGAAAGTACTAGAGTTATAAGGCAAATGTTGTAATGTACTGAAAATTGCGCAGGTTTCCACAGGAACACCTCTGGACATGACACCTATGGAGTCCCAACATACTTCATAAGACAAGTCATTCTGGCTTGGGACTTGCCTGTTCCCTGATCACGCAAGCAATGAAGAAAATTTAAGACCGGAGAGTAATTTTTAGAATGCTTATTTTATCACACCTATATCCTGAACAGAAAAAGAATGACCACCTGAGAGATCAAGGCAGCAAGGTCTAACACAGACTTACCTATATATCCTCAAAATATTGCCGGTCTTTTTAAATAAAAATTAAATTGAGGATCTGCTTATAGAAAGACCTGCAATCTTGGTGCCTGGTATTTTGGCCAGGGTCCCCTGACCCCAGAACAGTAAGTGCAATGTAGTTTACAGGAGGGAATGCGAGACTGCAGCAGAGCCCAAAAGGAGGGCTCTCCCTCATCCAGTGGCATTTTGAACCCTGGAAGCCACTTCAGAGAAGATCCTCCTTAATGGATTCTACAGCAATCAAAGACATACGTGTTAGATTTTAGAGAGGCTGGCAGCTTCTTTTAAGCAGACTTTTTAATTTTGTTAAGAAAGGAAAAGGTACCACACAACTGCCTACAGCTAAGAACAGAGAGGAGGATATTCAGGTGTTGTGGTTAATGTGTTTTGCCTTTTGCTTAGGACCGAATTGGTGATTCAACATATAGCTCTGGGCGAGGCGCTTGATTTTCTTTCCTTTCATTCACACTGGGGAAGGGTAGCGGGAATGAGTCAAAAGCAAACACTACGTCTATGCCAAGTTTTCTGTAGGACACATGGCAGCAACTCCGATATTCCAAAAATCAACTGTCACAGAAACACTGCATGTAGGTGATCTGTTCTGATTGCCTGCTGTTGCTTATTGCCTAGGAAACAAATACTTACACTTCTTTTTTTCTCAGCAGTGGCTTCTTCAGCTGCTTTCTGGTACCTTTCAGAAAGAGGAAAGAGAAAAAAAAAATCAATCAGCTTTTAAACAAAATACTGAATGCTCTTGAAGATAGCTGAGATTTCCCCCCATCTCCCCCCTAGGATTCCGTGCACTTCACAAACCTATCAAACAAAACCAAAGGCTGGAAAATTAGTAGAAAATAGTACCAGAACAATGCAAAATGATAGAAACATTTTAAGTCATTCAGTGTACAATAATAGCATACATTAATATTTTTTGTTACCTAAGCACTCTGATTCTCAAATATAGATAGTTTACCTTGGAATAGCTGTATTGTTTCCACCACCCAGCTGTCTGCTGTGCCCCCTTGCAGGAATAACTCGGCTATTTATACAGCAGCTGCTGAACTGTAACAAATTACAGCTTGGCATACGCAGAAAATCTACATAAGTACCAGTTTATTTTACTATGCTGAGTTGTAAACTGCACCAATTCAGGAGTTGCTTCATGAGCAGCTGAACCATCCCAGCAGTGGAAACAGTAATCGCAGCCCTCTGAAGATAAGCCACCCTGGATCATGAATCAAAGTCCTTTAAGAAGCTAGAGAAAACTCCCCGCAATCTGCACACCACTCCACTGGGCATAAGTACATCCAGAGCTAGGAGCACACTGACCGCGCTGATTAGTACACTGCACAAGGTGATTGCACTTCGCTTTTGAAATGCACAAATTAGTCAGATGCGACAAATTTTGCCATTAGTCATCAGCTTCAGACTTTAAACAGTTGCTCGTATCAAACCAATAACTACTGTGTATCATGGGCTCAGTTCCTTCTAAGGAAAAAAAAAATTGACATGCAGATACCTGCTCTACTACTCATTTTTTCTTTATAACAATTTATTTTTTTGCTGCTGTGAATGGTGTGCTCCTATTTAGACTTCTCCTCTTGTTACACTAGAGAGTAGACAAATTGCACCCTTTCGTATTTCTGCTCTATAAGCTGCATTTACTGTACAGACTGCAATCTGCTAAAGGAGCGTAGCTGGCCATCTTTAATCAATGCAAACATATTAACCTACGTCTCTGTACTATAAAGGTTCCAAAATTTGAATGAGACATACTGAGAAAGTAAGTTTATGGAGGAAGAGAGATCAATACTGGAAGAAGCAACAGAGAGACACGTGCGGATGAAAGTGAACCACACTGGAAAACACACAAGGATTGGAGAGTCCCAGGCAGCACACACCCTGTAAGTTAGCCCGCCACAGCACACTCTTTAAGTCTCTGCTGTTGCAATTTGCATGTCTCTGACCTGACAAAACTGTCAATCTAACACTATATTGAATGAAAAAAAAAATTTTTTTTCACATACAAATATTTAGGTAACAGCAATTTAGAAAAATGATGCTCTTCACTGTGTGTGTCAGTGTTGGCAAAGTCCGTAAGTAGGACTGTGTTTTTCCAAGGAACTGACACTGCTTATGTCGAGGGACCCTACTTGATTAAGGAACAGCAGTTTGGATTACTTCCAGTAAGCCCTTTTCAAAGGATTATCAACATTTAGCAAGATGACCAGGTTCTGTAATCAAGCTTCAATGAGTGAATAAATTACCTTAACAAGAGCGGTCAAAGCAAGCAGCTTCTCCCTAGGACTGAGTACTTAAAAAGTAACTTAAAGAGCTATGTTTGCGTGAAGTCCAGATTGCAATTATCCTTCCCCTGTAGACTCCATAAAGTTTCTCCCACGCTCAAGATGTAAATACTGCAAAACCTTGCTGCACTATTAATGCAATAACCTGGGGAGACTTGGGTGCCCAAATCCCATTAAAAATCCAAGATTTCTTTGAGGAAATAAAAGCTTTTCCAGAAAACATTTCTAGGCTACCACCACTCAGCATTCTCAGTGTATAACATATTACTTTATGATTTGACTGTAACCCATCATCCATCTCTCAGAGAAAAGGGAAGGGCGATACTCCTTTTCTACACAAGTTTGGTGAGACATCGGGAAGGGGACATCGGTGAAGAACATCGCTACTGTGAAATTCTCTGATGGAACTCTTACTAGAGGGTTACAGCTATCACCTGCAGCCGTTTCTAACTGGTCCCCAATGAACTGATAAAGCATTACTGCCACCAGGCAGGAAATGCCATGCTAACAAGAGAAACCTATCTAGTTTGTGCTTAAGCAGTTAAAGACTGTTTCTGATGAAGTAAAACCCTAATGGCAATAGCTGCCTACATTCCAATACTCTGCCCTCAAAACCAAATTGCAATTTGTAGTTTGACAGAAAACATTCCACTTTGTTTTCTGACAGCAGAAAGGTTATAATTCTGACTGCTGAAACAATATAGTGTCAGCAACTAGCAAAACTTTTACCCACCACATATTAAACCAGAAACTTCAATGCCTACAGAGCTATTTTTAAGAAGCAAAGCAACTGTCAGTGAAGCAGCCATTGTTCAAGGTACCAGCTGCAGCCTACACACACAGCTCGCACTCAGCAGCCTCACGGCACTTACTTGGAGAATCTCTCCGCAAGAGCCGACGACTTATTCTTGTTGACTAGAGAAAGCTCTTTTGCAGTGATTTTCAAAGACTGTGAAGTCCATTGTCTTCTATTAAACGGGGAAGGCTCCATCTTATCACCAGAAATACCTGCTCAGAAGAAAGTACAGTGTCAGGCAATATGAATTACGTGAGCAGAAAAGTCATTTCACAAAGCGATTTGATAATAAGGTGCCATTCAGGTGCTCCCTGCGTACGAGTGCAACTGAGTGCTGATCATTCAGGATCTTCTCCATCAACTGACTTAAAAAAAGGCATCAGATTAAAATTATCATTTCCTCTGCAGATGCTATTGAGATGGTGCCCTTGATAAAACACTAGCCACAACAAAAGGGGTACGAGATAAGCCATAAGCCAGAACATAAGTAAGATGTGAGCTGTGACGGGGGAGGATGCTCACATGAAGCTCTGTATTTCCTATACACACACGGGCTCTGGGAAGCCCTAATATGCCCTCTCTTGTTCTGGTTTCTAAACCAAATGTGCTGGTATTTATGTAAGAAGGCTTGAGTTATGAAACCTAAGCGGATGTAATTCCTATGCAAACATTTTTCATTCACTCTTGCGGTGTTCATTCTTAACGCGGCAGCCGTTTCCTCTGTGAGCTGAAACAAGTCTTCTGTTCGTGGAAGCAGCTGGAAACCTCATGTTGCAATAGCTATCAGTTATCTAAAGGAATAGTTTCAACTACCCTGTCCTGCTGAAAACGGGAAGAGATTTTGTACAGCTTTTCACCACAGAAGCCAATAAGACTAAAAAGATTTTTTTTTTTTCACATACATAGTTTTCTTTTGTGGAGGAGGAAAGGAGGGGAGATTAATTTAAAGAGCTCTCTGATAAGACAAAAATAAAGCTTGTAGGGCAACGCCTTTCCTTTTTTCCTCTTTTCTTTTATCCCTGGTCTCACTCATGTCACACAATGCCTGCAGCAAGTGTGCTAACTGATCCTACAGTGCTAACATCAGGCAGGCTGTTCACTTTCTCACATTTTCCGCCAGTTTCTTTAAATGATTTGCACCACCAGGTCACAGAACTCTCAAAGCTTGAGGACAGGTCTGCTTGACCACTAGCCACACTGGAAATGGAAACACCTTAAGACAACTTGATAGAAACAGTCCATCAAATGTCAGAAATGTTGCTGAAATCCTCATAAGCATGTAACACTCAAAAATGGCAAAGACTCAGGATTCTGTAACGCCTCAGTCCAGAAGCATTCAGCAGCAGTGAGTGGAGGCTCAGTGGTGGTGTGAGCTGTGAGTCTCGGCAGCGCTGGGTCTGCGAGGTGCCCAGCTGGTGCTGGAACCAGAGGGACCTCTCCGGTGCTGCACCCTGCTGCTGCGCAGAGAGACAACAGCCCGCGGATGAACACGCTGTGCTCTCCATGGATGTAGTCTGGCAGAATGGGACTTTCTCTAACATTCTGTAATTCACCTGATGTCATGGAGAGAATGACACGCCATGCCAGTACATGTTTTTTCAAGATAGTGATTTAGACAGTGCTTTGAGACAGACAGGTTGAACTATCGTGGCAAACGAGAAAAGTTACGCTATTTTTGCTGTGATGTTGAAACACCTTGAAACTACTTATCAACGTTACATCTCCAGTTGCATCTCCCTGCAGCTTCACACTCGCATTTCCCACTTCAGGCAGCCTCTGAAATGCATCCATCGCCCCTTCCAGCTGGCAAGAGAAACTCCAACTGCAGAGTCACTTTCTGAAATTCACACTTTCTTGAAAACATTCTGCATCACCAATTTACCCTCTTCTATTCAACTGTGAACTTCTGTCCGGACTGGGCTAAGAGAAGGATGCTCTCCATTTGGCTGGCTTAAAATAGTTACCAGCCTTCGCCAACTGCACAAATGATCATCCAAAAAGGAAAAGGATCCAATCCGAATATAAGAGGAGTGCTCAATTTTCTCCCTTTTTAAAAAGCATATTGCACATGCAAATAAATACTCATTTCTGTGATTACAGGATGGAGTCCCTAGTGTCAATGCAAACATTTAGCATACAGATTTAACAAAGCCCCAGAATGCATATGCAGAATTTATAGACAGAATTTACTCCTGAAAAATATCAGTCCATGTTAAAAAAGAATTCTGAATCAGCCATGTAGTGCTACAGTTTAAACTTCTGTTTTATGATTAATCTTGTGCCAAAAGGAGATCACCTGAAGCCCCACTTTGCAGTTTAAATTGCCTTTGACCAAACAGCCGGCTCACCCAGGACAGCGCGGGGCATTCATTAGCAGCCTCCCTTGGCAGAGCGAACAGGTTCTCATTGACACACACCTTACACGGAAGGACAGTTTCAGGAAAATACCGAGAAAACAAAATCTAGCTCAATTGTGCAGAAAATGAGCCTGCTTTTAATGCCCGAGCATTCCATGGCAGCTGGTAGTGCTCACTGTTTGTGGATGTTTTCTCCCCTGTCGTGTTTTTGTTCCTTTCCCTACCGCTTTCTCCATTAAAGCCTCAGGTACATTAAGACAATCAGGCCCGTTTTGGCAAAAATCTCTTGAGAAAGGCAGCAGCTACTGCTCGGACATTCAAATGGAAAGTTAAGAAGAGTATCTGGAATGTCAGTTGCTAGAAAAGACATAAACCAGAACTCGAAGACGCCCTGAAACTTGTGCTCCCACATTTTTAACGTCATTCCACATTCTCAGCACTTCCCCACACGTTCATAGTTTCATCGTGCTCAAGCATCTCCCTACTTTGTTTGCTGCTCCTTCTTACTATTTTATACCAAGTCACTTCAGGAAATATCCCTTTATGGTACGTGTGAAGATTTAAACAAGGTCGTGAGCATTCTGCGTATAGGGATAGAGGCAGGTGACGGAGCCCGGAGGGGACAGGGAATCCGGGGAGGGAGGGAAAGACTGTCATTTGGCCACTGCTGCACCGGCTCTACCTCCGACAGCCGGTAACGTGGAGTTTAACGGCAGAATAAAAACCCAATATCTGGAAAGGTCCTGAAAGAAAAACTTCTGATGAACGCCTGTCCCAAAGCAGCACCCAGAGATGGCTGAAATGACCACAGGAGGGGACATCACCTCATCAGCACCGGGGCCGGCTGGCGGCCGGGGATCCCTCAGCCTCCCCGTACCGCCCCGGGGGTCCCTCAGCCTCCTCCTACCGGCCGGGGGGTCCCTCAGCCTCCCCGTACCGCTCCGGGAGCCCCCAAAACACCGTTTTTTTCCTGACACCGGCCCGCCCGGTCCGCACAGGACGGGGCTACTTCCTCTCCACACACGGCTGTCACGGCCCCACGCGTGACCCGGTCACAGCTCCCCCCGCCTCCCCTCCCGGGGTCCCGCTGCACAACACCGCCAGCCCCGGGCCCTGCGAGCCGGCAGAGCCCCGCGGGGACACCAGGGTCGGGGGGGGGACGGACAGACGGACGGACACGCTGCGGCCCGCCTCTGGGGCGGGTAACGGGCACCCACGCAGCCCCGCCACCGGAATGCCGCAGCCCAGCACCGGCGGTGGGTCCCCCCCGCCCGCCCCGGCCCCGCTGACAGGGCGCGCGCCCCCGCCGGTGTCCCCCCTCCCCCCGCCCCACGCACCTGCGGCGACCAGGAGGCGGGTCCCGCGCGCGCACCTGTCGCGGCTGAGGCGGCGACTGCACCTCCGCGCCGGCGGCGGCGCCGGGCAGCCGCCACGGCCCCGCCCACGGCCCCGCCCCGCCGCCTCGGGGCACGCCCCCTCGGCGGGGGTCTCCCCGGCGCATGCGGACTGAGCCCCGCCCGGCTCCACAAGGTCTTTCCTGCGCGCGCGCGCTGCGGGTGCTTCCCGCCTTTGGCCCGGCGCGCGCTGAGGGCAGCTCGATGGCCGCTGCCGCTATGAGGAAACACTGGTTTGCGGGGGGAGGGAGGGGATTCTGCTCCTCTGCTGCGCTCTGGGGAGACCCCCCCGCAGTGCTGCCTTCAGCTCGGGGGGTCTCAACAGCAGAAGGCCATGGAGCTGTTAGAGCGGGGCCAGAGGAGGCCCCGGAGATGCTGGGAGGGCTGGAGGCCCTCTGCTGGGAGGACAGGCTGGGAGAGGTGGGGGGGTCAGCCTGGAGAAGAGAAGGCTGCGGGGAGACCTCTGAGCCCCTTCCAGTGCCTAAAGGGGCTCCAGGAGAGCTGGGGGGGGGGGACTCTGGGTCAGGGAGGGGAGCCATGGGATGAGGGGGAACGGTTTGACACTGAAAGAGGGGAGATTTAGATGGAATATTGTGAAGAAATTGTTGAGTGTGAGGGTGGTGAGCCCCTGGCGCAGGTTGCCCCGAGAAGCTGTGGCTGCCCCATCCCTGGAGGTGTTCAAGGCCGGGTTGGACGGGGCTTGGAGCACCCTGGGCTGGGGGGAGGTGTCCCTGCCCAGGGCAGGGGGGGAATGAGGTGGTCTTGAAGGTCCCTTCCAACCCAGACCATTCTATGATTGTATGAAATGGGGGCTCTCTGCCCTTCCCAGCCTCTGTTCTGGGCTGCTCCCTGTGCAGGGGTGCCCTGGCAGTTGGTCCGTACAGCCCTGAGCACCACCGGGGTGGATTTGGGTTCTGGGGGCCACAGGCTCCTCCCGAGTCTGCTGAGGTGGGGGTGTAATGAAGGGCCTCGGAGCCACAGCTCGTCACCTCTTGCAGGAATGAGCCTGCACTCTGCGATTCACTGGTGTCTGGAAGGTGCTGAGTTGTAGGAAGGGCTGTGTGGTGAAATGAAGGAGTGCCTGTGCTCGGCATTGGGGTCCCCCACAGACTCGGTTTGTTTGAAAACAAGAAAAAGAGTTTTCGGCAGCCAAACTAGATAACCTGCATTCCTGAGATACTGGAAAGTTTGTGTATCTTCATTAGCATGACACAAGTTCACTCTCCAGCTAGCACAGCGGCTCCTCAAGATGTTTATCTGAACAATGTACTTTCAGGAATAGCTCTAGGTGTTTCTTCTTTTTTTCTGTGTTATTCTTCATAATGTGTAAAGTACTGAATTCCTGATTTAAAAAAAAAATAATTGCATGTAGTCAGTGCTATAGCTTAGTCTCCCTGCTGCTGCTGTTAATGAGGCCAAGAGTTTAACATGGTCTTTGTCATACCCGCAGCTCGCATCTACTTCAAGCTGTCCCAAATTCCTGGCCTTCTTGTTCTGTGCTTGCAGAGCAGCTCGTGAGCCTCCACCAGATCCCTGGACCATTAAGACAGGAAGTGACTAGTTAAAATTAATATGCTGGTATTACTTTTATGGCAATCTCGGCATTGACATGTGAAACTTACTCATTCCAGTAAAAAGCCTGAATTATGGCCCAGAAAATACATACACTTTGTAAATTACAGGCTTCATAGGTTAAACAAATGGCACAGCGATCTGCACACTGCGGGGTTGCAGGTATGTCCAGGGGGGAGCAGATGTGACATTGTTATTGGAGCATGTCAGATAAACTTATATGTGCTGTTATTAAATGCATGACTTGTACAGGAAATTGCATGTTTATCTAGGTTATGTGAACAGGACATTTCAAACTTGATTCAGTTGCCTCAGCAGAGGTATCTGCTGCCATTTCTGACACCCTTGGCTGTCCGAGACACCAGCACAGGACAGCTTGCACCCCTCTGGACTAGTTTCCCCCCTTTTTCTGGTGATGGGAATACCATGGGGCATCTCAAATGACACCAGATGCCAGTGTTTAGGCACCTTTAGCAAGCCATTCCCGCTTTACTGATGTGCTGCCTCATCCCCAGAAATTTGTTTTGACTAACAAAATATTATTATTTAGATAGACTTAAAGATTTTCAAAGTGAGAAATTGTCATCCTTCTCTATGAATATATACTTAGAAAAAGCGATCCTTTTGAGAGTTACATATATATGATGGAGTAGTTATTTGGAAATTTAGGAATATAATATATACTGCAGTAGTGCCTGTAAGTTTAGTTATCCAAGTATCAAGGGTAAAATGATGCATCTCGCTACTTACGTGCATTGCAATAATAACATAGAAAAAAAAATCAAACTGGATAGTGTAAAGCCTCAGCCTCTGTGCTGATGCCACGTGTGCAGCGTCCCCTCCCCAGCAGGGTCTGGCTGTGCTGGTCTCGGGATTGCTCTGTGTAGCAAAGGGATCTGCCTGTAGGATTAATGCCTAAATGAGGCCACGCTGTAACGTGAGGCATTGCACACAACTGCAAGGATGGGCTGAGAGGCAGATGAGAGTAGCAGTTAGAAGATACCACGTCGCCTTAATTAATTGTGTGTAAGGTTTTCAGGATTTAATTTAGAATGTTACAAACATCCTCCTGGGTCAGACCAATGTTACCACTAGCCCAGTAGCCTGTCTCCAGTGGTGGCAACAGGAGATGCTGTTTGGGCCAGCATACGAGCCAGGGTTCCTGCTGCTGTGTACCGTTTCCCTCTCCAGCATCGCGAATGCAGTAGAGATGCTAAAGGGTGCATCTTGGCCCTTTTAGCAGCCATGTATACACCTGTTGGTTGTGAATTTATGTAATCCTTTTAAAACTTGTTGATAGTCTCCACAGTTTTCTGTGACACCAGGTTCCTGACGTGTCAAAAAACACTTTTCTTCTGCTTTAAACTAATCTTGTCGTTTCAAAGTGTGTCTCCTTGTTCTTCTGTAGCAAGATTCTGTGAAAATCAAGTCTGCGTTCACTTGTTCTACCGCCTTCATGACTTTGTAAACCTCAATGAGATCCTTCTCAGCTGCCTTCTCTCTTAATTGAAGAGTCCGGCCTTTTTGATTGCTCCATATTAAGGCAGCTCATCCCTCCCCTCCTCTGGACCCTCTGTGAGTCCATCACCTTTTTCCTGAGCAACTGAGACAAAAACTGCACTCCAAAACTGCGAGTGCTCCGAGGATTTCTAGAAGAGCAGCTGGGGGGCTTTGGCCTCCCCTCAGTGTCCTGCCTGGAAGCAGCCATCGTTCAGCTGTTTTTTTGGCTGCCGTTGCACCCTGAGCCAGTGGCTTCAGGGAATGTTGATGATAGTGCCACGATCTCTTTCCTGAGTTGCAGCTGACAGCTCTGAGCACAGCATTGGTTTAAAATGCGTTTTCTGGTGGTTTGCTATGAGATTGTTGTGGGCTGCAGGTATAAAGGGTGACAAGTCAGTAAGATATGAACAACCTGTTCTGGGAAAACAATCTCAGGTGTAATTATTAACACGTTTATGGTGCTTGCTTCTTTCAAGCGTTACTTTTAGAGCAGTAGAATGCAACTCTGCTGATTTACACCAGAGAGGAGAACCCAAAGAAATATTTTCTGTCTTCTCAGTCCTCCCTTTTTGATATTTCATCCAAGTGTCTCGCTTTTGGTGTAGCAGCGCTTCCTGAGGGAGCCTATGTTCTCTGACTGATCCTCTGGTTGTTGGGGCTGCTGAGCTTCCTACAGACAAGGCCCAGCACTAGCAGATCGGGTAAGGCGGCTGCTGAAGAGACGCTCGGTGCTGTGGACAGTGCTAGGATACCCATATGGCTTTTTTTTTTTTCTTTTGAGATCTCCACCCAACCAGTGAACTTCATGTGACCCCTCCCAACAGCACCACTGGTTTGTTTAATCAGTGATTAAACTGGAATTTTACTTCCATTTCCAAACATACTCTTTCAGTCTTTACATTCCCTTTTTGTTTTATAATAAAGCCAAGGCAATATAAAAATACAACAATCATTAAAGTACTGTTGCATAACTTTACTAAGGAGGCATCACACATCTGCATTAGATGTGGTGACTTTGAGGCTGAAGAGCCGAAGCTTTAAGCCCTATAGAAATCTGCTATTCCAGTAAGCGAGAAGATACAGCCTAGGATCCCTTAAACCTAAGGGACTGTACAGGTGCCCCTGTCAGGTCCTAGTGCCCCTTCTTGACCCCCCCCATTCAGGCGGGCAGTTCAGGATTCCAGCATTGCTTCTTCCAATAGTACACGTGTCCCCTCGACAAGGGAAAACAAACCTCAGCTCTGTGAGTGAAGTACAATAAAAAATGTGTGGTGGTATGCTACAAGATCAGCACGGGGTTTTTCCATGTTGTATTCCTTTTAAAAAAACATTTCTTGTTGTCTAACCAGCAGTGAGTGCAGAGTTGCATATCCCATAGTGATTTCCCGAGCCCTTTCCTGAGTGGGAACAGCTAACCTAGAGCCCATCATCGTGCAATTCTAGTTAGGCTTGCTTTGCCCTGACATCTCTGTATTTGTTAGCATTTTGTCTTGCCAGCAGTTTGAATGCCCAAGTACTTGCTGTTGTGAGATCCTTCTCTGGCTCTTTCCACTTAGTTTGGATATCCTGAAAAATTTCCTATCATAGGTCAACTTTGACTCTTCATTGTTCACCTCTTTTTTCCAGCTCATTGATTATATTGTACGATTTCAGGTCTCGGCACAGATGCGTGCTTTATTATAGCACTACACATTGGAGGCTTATAAAGCAAAAGCTGCTGTTACTTCATGATGAAAGAATCCCAACCTCCCTCCAGTACAGCACGATTTCCTAGCTGCACCGGCAGGACAGCCTGATCTCTCCCCCACGGTGTTGCAAGCCCCTTTTTGTCTGCAGGTAACTTTAACCACGCGGTTGCTCACTGTGAGCTCTTTCATTCTCGGACAGTCAGAGTTGCTTCTTTTTCTTGAATTACAGAATTCATTCTCCCTCAGCCCTCTCGGGGACTGAGAAAGATACTGGATCTACCTGATGAACACAGTTATGGATTTCTTCCCTTTTGTACGCATTTCAGGTTATTGCGAAGGCAACAAATAGAAGGGATGAATAGATTCTCTGCAGGATGTATGTTCTCTGTGGGACAAAGCCAGAACTGCTGAATAGTTCCTGTAGAACCCTTTCCTGGCAGCTCCTGGCTGTTTTTGGCATCGGCAGTTGGATCTCTAGCCTTCGGAGCATGTAAACCTGGGTTCCCATCCGAGAGGCTCCATAAAGCACTCTTCTAACAAGTGAGTATTTCATAGCCACTAATCTAGTGATTTGGTTTTGGATCTTCCTAATTAGCACTCATTAGGTGACTCTTGCATGAACAGAAGTTCAGGAAGCACCATCCCCGCTTTACAATGGGTGAAGTGAGGAACAGGAATCTGAAGTGGCTATTGAGTAACCAGTACCAGAGCTGGGATTAAAGTCTAGGGTCCTAGCCCTACCTTTTGGGCATTATATCCTCTTTCTTAACAAGACAGTCATGTAAAGATTTGAATGCCCTTGGGAAGAGGAATGAGACGGAGAAAGAGAGGAGAGCGAAAAGGCAGAGTGGCAGGCAGCTCTGCAGTGCTCCTTTGGAGATGATCGATAACAATATTTCCCAAACAACTAATGAGCTTTTCCTTATTTATGATGTCAATCTGTCTTCCCAAGCTGGTGTTCTCAGCAAAGTGCAGGGCTGAGGAGATGAACTGATCAATGCCATTGGTTTTATCCATCTTTTTCCTGGAGCTTATCAGATGTTGTGAAGCCCTTTGGGCTTAATTGCCTTTTGAAAGGCACAATTGCTGACCTGACTGCTCAGGTCCTGTCACCAGCATAGCTCCTGGTGAAGCAAAATGTCTCCTGCCAGGAGCTGATGAGTCTCAGATGCCTTTTGCTAAAGAGGGAACTTTTGGTGGAGTTAAACATTAACATCCTTCACAGCTCCCATCTGTTCAAGGTTCAGGAGGAAAGCCATGCTGAGTCAGCCTGGCAGCTGTATTTCCTGCTCCAGCTCTCTCCTCCTGCATGATTCACTCGCTCCTCCTTTCTGCCGGGAAGTCTTAGTCCCGGATGAAACAATAAGAGGGAGGCAGAAGGATACTTCAGCTATCTTGCACCATGTCATTGGAGATCAGCTCCTGATAACTTGATGCCCTGGCAGGTTTCCTGGCTGGCCTACATGGAATTTAGGTGCAACAAGAAGGGAAACTCATGGGTACCAAAAGACGCCCCTGAGCTGCAGAAGAATTTTCTCCAGCTGTTAGGAACGCCATGCTCGTGCCACGTAGCAGGGCCATGCTCCTTCTGGGCAGCAGGCTGTGAATTCATAGGGCAGTTCATTCTTGTCTTCTGTTCCCTGCGTGGATTGCTTTTATATGGGCACGTTAAATAAAAAGGCAAATCCTTTTAACTGTAGCAGTTTCAGGACAGCAGCCCGGTAGCCGGGAAGGAGGGTAGGCAGATGAGAAGAGCTGTTTTATTTAATATTATTGCCACAGTATGTATGCTCCAGCACTGCCAAGTCTTTGGGCGTAGCCAGAGTCTGACATGGGAAATGGATTGTTCAGTGCTGTTGCCTCGCTGCCTCGTGGAGCTGGAGCTCTGTGCTGTTTGCCTCGTGCTGAAGTGTGTTGGAATAAGACCAAGCGATTGCTGCTTATCAGCTCTGAGGCTGCCCGAGGCACCTATCCCACGCTGGTGGGATTTAGTTTTGCCTGGAAAGCAAATCGTTTACTTCAGCATGGATGGGAGTTTGTGAAAATGCAACTGCACAATCTCTGCTGAGCTCAGACCTAGAAACAGAGCCAAGAGTCTCGCTGGCTTTGGATAACACTTTGCTGTGGTTACAGGCATCGTGGGATCATGTGGTGGTGCAGCTGATCTTTCCAACATCCAGCGTTCTTGCTTTAGGCCTCTTCTGCTGCACATTTAGAGTTCAAAACATCCTCTCCTTGCTAGGGTCATCATTTATTGATACCAGAATTATTGGTCAAGAGTTGTCGAGGCAACTCCTCTGCCTCTGCTCATGTTCCTGATTCTCCCAGGCTTCTTCCCTGTGTGCCAGCCCATCCACAAAGCCTTCAGCATCCTCAGGTAAAGGGATTTCTAAATAGACACAGCTTCTTCCTCCAGGACAAAGGCACTGTTTTTCCTACTCAGGACAGCATGCCATGTCTATCTGTTCCTCAAGTGCTTGGGTTCTCAGTCCAGTGAATTAAGGGGGAGATCAGGTCTCAGCCGGACTCTGAGCCCCTTTGAGACTTGTTGACAGAGAAATGTATGCCTTGAAACAACTTGAAAAGAGCTCTACGGAGGGAGAAGAGCAGGAAAGTGTCAGTTGTGAGCTGCCGCCCTCTCCTGAGATCTCTCCTCCTGCGAAGAGCACGGCCCTGGCTCTTCTGTGACCTCTTTCTTCTTGCAGGATAATGCAGGGTAATGGCAGGCAGAAAGTCAGCTGCTCTGCCACAGGGTTAGTCCTCCAGATAGATGAAAGGAAAGTGGTTTGGTGTCCAAATGAATGTCACGGCTTTATAGAAGAATTAAAACCAGATGTTTCCAACAGGCCTGCTGAGACCAGCCTTTTCTGACAGAGCTAGCAAGCCACCAAGGAGGCCCAGCCACTGTCTGCAGCACTCCATGTTGGGAACACCCTGTGATCCCAAAGGCTCCACTGCAGTGGCTGGAGGTACCCTGGCTGTCTGGAAGGACGGCACACAAGAGCCAAGGCAGAGATAGTGCTGCCAGCTCAGTATTTATTCAGTGTTTGAAAATATTTGTTCTTTGCTAATAATGGTGATGGTAGCAAGGCTATAGTAACCAGACCAAATTTAGCATCTTTGGACAAAATACTGGGGCCCAAAGGTGGTCTGGCTTTGCTGGCATCAGCTCTGATTTCAGCTGGGACCTTGCAGGCGCAGGGCAATGGATCGTGGTTAACGGAGGCCAGAACATCATTCCTGTCCCAGGGACTGACCTCAGACCCCTTGGATGATGGATGATGAACTCCCTGATGTTCAGTCTAACAGACCAGTAAAGCTTTTGCCATGCAGGGAGTTCATCAGAACCAGGGAGAATGCATTTTATTCTCGCATTGCACATGTGGTGTTTGTATTCAGCTGACTGTAACTAATGACCATTCCAGTGTGGGCAGAACAGAGGTAAAATACTGGGAAAAGGGAAACTGAATCCTTGCCTTGGCGCAATCAGGGAGAGAGCGGCATTTCCCACTTTGCTAGGGAGTAACCAAAACCTCAGGACTGCTGGGTGTGCGGTTCCAGCTCACACCCAGAAGTAATTAATCTTTTTGCCAGCGTAGCTGCTCCGGGCTTCTGACTACAATAGGTAGTTGCATTTTCTGTTGCATTCACCAGGCTGCCTGGTGGTTGTAACATTCAACTTCTGGCCTCCTAAGGACAAATTCCTGATGCTGTGCCCTCAGCGCTACCTCGAGGTGGAGTTTCCTCTTGCGAAATCAGCGGGTGCTGAAAATGTCCTGTTGGCTCTAACGGCTGGGAAAAGCTTTGCTGGCTGTTTTAGTTGTACGTGTCACGGTGCTCATCTTCCTCCTGCCCCGTCCCGACTGCTTGGATTCTCCTGCTCTAGAGCAGCAGGTAAGATGCCCTTAAAATCCATCCAGTCTGCCACTGGATCGCTGTCTTCTGCTGGGGAATAAATGATAAACTTGGAAGGTGTGCCCGAAGCAAGCACAAGTAAATAGAGCAGAGGGAAGTGAGGTGGCAGGAAATCCCAGTTTTTATTGGCACCCGCTCATATCAGATAATTTGACCTATAAGAAAAAATAAATCCCTCTGTTGTCCAGTTCCACAAAGCTGGGCAAATGACTGCTATAAAAAAAAAAAAAAGCGCTTTCTGCCATGCCCTTCGTTTGTTCTCACATTATGACATCTCATTTCAGTGTGTGCATCAGTTCCTCACGGACAGAGGGCACAATTGTTTCTGCTGTCATTCCAAAACCAACTGTGGAGAGAAGGCCTTTGGGAGAAGAGCCATGAGCCAGACAGCAGGCTCCCTGGCAGCGCTGGATGGAGTTCAAGGGAAACCATTTGCCTCACCACCCTCCTGTAAGTTAACAGTAGATGGTGACTAACGGGAAAAAAAACTTCACTGTGGTGTAAACACTGAAATGTTTGTATTTGCCTTCCAGATAGGTATTAATGTTATCTGATTGCAGCGTGTTCTGTTTCTTGGAATTGTGTCGCTTCTGCATCGCTCCCTGAGAAGACAGAGAATTATTACTACAAAGCTTGAATTATTTGCTGGCTCTGTAGACTGGGCCTGGTTTCCTGCCCCATCTGCACTTAAAGCCAAGGAGGCTGTAAGTGTGTCAGGACTCTGCTAAACAGGACGTGTCTTGACCGACGTCTGTGGCACTGACCACTTTACCAGCCGGGCATTTCAGTTAAATGGGGGCATCTTGCAGGTGTAGGGCAGAACCAGCTTCAGGAAAATTATCTAATCTGAGCATTTGTGGTAATTTACATCCCATCAAGGCCTGGTTTCGGGACCCCAAGCTGCTGCAGGGTATCCAGGTACTCGGTAGGTTTGAACATGACGTTCAGGACTATTTTGTGCTGCGGTTTCTCTATTGCTTTGATATCTGCGTTTAAAGTGATGGGCACACGAAAAATTAATGAGCAGATTTGGAGATAAAGAGGTCTGTAAAACAGGGATAATACTTAACCGCTTCACAGGGGGCACAAGGATTAATGAGTTAATGTTTGCAAAGTGCTTTGAAGATGCAAAGTGCCAAGTCTGATTACGTCTGGTGGGTGAAGCAGATGACAATGAAGAAGAGGTTCACAATTCCGTACTGTAACTACCAGGAATGAAGTCTTGCCAAATGTCATGATAAATAATGACTGGAAGATGCTTTGCTCTCACACTGTCCCTGGTGGTCTGTAGTCAGGGAGCCCCTAGCAGAAGATCGATTTCCAGAACAGATCCCGCAGTCTGTAAACAGTCACTTCTCATTTATTCTGCTCAAAGTTACTTATTTTGTTTCTCCAACTTTAATTTGCTTGTCTCTCATTTGTGCCTGTCTCGGAGATGCTGATCGGTGAAGCGCTGGCCGGACCGTCCCTTTGCAGCACGGCTTATGCTCCCATTGCTAATCCTCCCAGCGGACCCTAATTCTTTCCCTAGCTCCAAGTCCAACACCCCTGATCCGGCAAATGGGACAGTACTCAGCAGGGCGAGCGGGAGCGACCTGCGGCAACATCTGAGGCTGAAAACTCTGTCCTCTACCCACGCCGAACCCACTGCAGGACGCATTTGTTCTTTAATAGAATTCACCTTGATTGAAATCCCCCAAACAGGCCCGGTTCCCTGCCATAATAACTTTTCTGGATCTCTCCGTATTCCTCTAAAGCAAAATGGTTTCCAAGTGGTTTTTTCCTTGCAGGGATCCCTGCCGTGGGTCTGCGTGACGCTGGAGAGCCAAGGCACACACGATTCAGGTGTTGGGGCCTCGCGGAGGGTGTGATCCGGCCCTTTCTCTCACTGTGCGATCCCCTTCTCTCCACAGTGTCACCGCTGCACCGCCAACACGGAACATGCCATGTGTGGAACCAGCAGTTCCTGTGTGCTTGGCCACATCCCGCCCGTGGAGAGGAGCTGCTGGGACGGCCTGGCCTTGCAAAGGCGCTGCGGTGGGTTTCTGCCCTGTCCGGAGGAAATTCTGCCTCCTGGGACGCTTTTCATGTCTCTTCATGTTTTTCCATGTTTTTCACGGCTTCTCTCCTCCGCGGGGGAAGCCCGGTCCGTGGCCGCCGTGGCGGGGCACCGCGGAGCTGTGGGCTGTTCGGCAGTGACCCCTGCGGGCTGTCTGGGGCAGAGCCGAAAAGAGGAAAAAATCGGGAAAAACTCGCCGCAAAGATTGGGAAAAAAATCGGGGAAAAGCAGCGGAGCGTGGGCGGGCGGCTGGCTGCGCTGCGGGGAGCCCCGGCCCGCCACCGGCTGAGGAGCCGCCTCCCTTTGGTGGTATAAAATCATTTTGGGTTCTTTCATTTAAAAAAAAAAAAATAACAAAAAAACATAACCAAACTCTAACTGCTAGAAATGTATCTGTCTACCCCCCCCCCCCGGGCCGTGCCCCGGCCGTGCGGGGCAGCCCACTCCTGCCGGCAGGGGGCGCCCGCTCCCCTCCCCGCGCAGGGGTGCAGCCGCCTCGCCCCCTAGCGGAGCGCTTCCCCCCACCACCACCCCCGCGGCGGGAATGGGCCGGCCCGGCGCCGCCCGTGCCCCGGAAGCGCTCGGCGTGCTCCGGAAGAGGCGTCGGGCGGCGGAGGGAGGGGGCCGGGCGCTGGCGGCGGCAGCCGGAGGCGGAGCCGGGGTGTCCTGACCGCTGGCGCTGGCGCGGCCGCCGGCGGGCAGCGGGGAGCGCGGGGCGGATCGCGGGCCCGCCGGCCTGGGCGCGGGCGGCAGGATGCTGCTGTTCGTGGAGGTGAGGGGCGGCGCGGCGGCGCGGGGCCGGGCCATGTGGCGGGAGGCCGCGCACGCCGCTCCGCGCCGGGGGGGGGGGGGGGAGGGGAGGGGGCTGACACAGCAAATCTGGGCCCGCCGGGCGAGGGGGGGGGGGGGGGGGGGGGGCTCGGCGCTCTGGAAGGTTCCGCCGGTGCCGGTGCCTCGGCGCGGGGAGGCCCCGCGGTGACCTTCCGGGGGAGCCGCCGCGTCGCGGCCTGCCCTGAAGGTTATGGGCCGCCGTCGCGCCAGCCCAGCTCTGCGGCTGGCGGGACGCGCGGGGCCTGCTGCGGCCCGGAGAGGCGGCGGGGAGCCGAGCGGCCCTGGTAGCGGCGGGCCCGGTTCGGAGCCCCGCGGGGCGGCCGCCTGCTATCGCGGGCTGCGCGCCGGCGCTTTCGGCTGGGGCCGGGCGCGGCGTCCGCGTTACACGCGTTAATTAAACACGCGGGGTTGATTGGGGGAGGGGGTTGTGGCGGCGGGGGGAGCGGGCTCGGCCCGCGGGGCGGCCCTGCCGTTCCGGAGCGCCGGGGGCGCGGGTGGAGAGCGAGGAGCCCGGCGGGGAGCGCGGTCGGCCCGTCCCGGCCCGTCCCCGGGCGTGGAGGTCACCGGGGAGGGCGCGGGGGCGGGAGGGCCGGTGCACAGCACAGGCGCTCCACCGGCAGGAGAGTAAGTTTTGTCCAAAAAGTGTACAAAGCAAACAGCTGCTGGGCTAATTAAGAAATGAGGGAGGGCGGCCAGGCAGCGCAGCGAGGGGGGAATCCGGTCCAAGGGGGGAGGGGGGAGTGTGCTTTTACGTGAATACTGACAGATGTTCTCCTGTTAACAACCTGTAAATAAAAAGGTTTGGGAAACACTTTCTTAAACTAATTGCTTCAGTTCTGAAGTGAACGTTACTTGACTTGCACGGAGAGGAAACAAACACGTCATGAATACAGAATGACAGGTCCCAAGAATTTGATTTTACAGTATTTAACTTGAAGAGGATCTGTCCAAGCTAATCGGAGCTGCAGCCCGGTGCCTGCGGCCTGGAGCTGCCGGCAGCCAACCTCACCCCAGGGCCAGCGCGGCAGAGAGGAGCTGAGCCTGCGAGGCGGAGGTGGCCCCTCCGAGCAGCAGGCGTGTGAGGCAGGTTCTGGAACCTACAGCGGTGGCACAGAGCAGTTGTGGCTCGGGCTGCTCAAAGGGAGCTGAAGCTTGAGGAGGCTGCGAAGCCAGGCAGCGCGCGGCTGGGACCTCAGTGAGTCCTTTCACAGCACAAACTTGAGTGACTTCAGTAGCTTTCTTTGATCTCCTTTCTCTTCTGCCAATAGTGTTGCGAGTTAGTTTCTGTGATCTTCATTTAGCAAGCATCAATGTTTAATTTTGAGTTCCTGAGAACAATCTAGACTTTCTGAAGGTGCCTTTTCACTGCCAGGTTAGGGAACTTGAACTCTTGACCAGGTGTTCTGAAATACTGTGGTCAGATGCTTGAAAGCAGACAACAGCTTTTATCTCAAGATCTTTGGGGTTGCCTGAAAAATAAGGTCCAGAACTTGATTGTGTCAGAAGTCCTGAAGCTTTCTGGAGGATTAGCTGACTTGTTTTACCTGTCAGCGTATATTTTAGACTTAACTGAAGTGTGCACGTGGTGATTGTGAATCAATTCCTTCACAGTGTGCACAGTGGAATCTTGTTTTCCTTAATATCTTTTAGCTCAAAAATCTTGCTGCAATGAGGGAGCAGTGTAAGGCTCGTGCTATTTTTTGTGCACTCATGTTTGGTGTTGGTCTTGTTTCTCACTTGCAGCCAGGACCAGCATGCTGTTAACAATCGATAATGAAGGTGCATTGGGAATATTGTTAAATGCATTGTGAAATATGTAATTGATAATGGCTTGCTGTGCCTGCTTTGGATTTTGGTCAGTTCCGTTCCTAATTAAATATATTGGAAATTTATTGGGAAAATTGAAATCTTTGCATTTCAGGTGGGTGAAACGCTGCCCTAATTGTTGCCAGTGATGTTTCCTAGCTAGAAAACCGGGACTATGTGAAGCACTGAGTATTGCTGGCCCTCTTTTTTAGCAGGTGAGGCTTTCTGCTTCCCTCTGGATGGCAAACCCACCAGATTGTCCCTGTTCACACAGAAGTGATGGGCACATCCGTGCTGGGGAGGGTGGTACCAGCTTCATACGGCACAACTGTGCATTTGCTTTTCTGAGGGATAAAGGAGGCACCCCTGGTTCGGGGGTGCTCGTACTGGCTGATGAAAAAAACACGCTGCAGTCAGTGGGAGTAACTCTCTTGTGATCATTAAAGTTAATGTGTGTTTTGAGAATTGCCTGGGATGTTCAGAGAACTGAACTGTTGTTACATGATATCCTGAAGTGAGTTCCAAAGGAGTTCTGTGTCTCGCTTTTGGTTTGACAGTGGCTTTCTCTCTTTTTTTTGGTTTGCTTCACAGCCTGGATAAGCTTTGAGAAGGTGACAGGTAACTACACTGGCACGTGCCTGACTGCACCGCAGATGCATATTTCCCTACCTGTCTGCTCTTTGCCAACCTCTCATAGGTTTGCTGACCTACAGTTTTTTTCTCTCTGCTTACATTTCCACTTCTAGAAAATGTTTAGATTTTCACTTCATAAGTTTTATTAAATTCTCATCTGGATTTTTCACTTAGATTCCCTTTTAGAAAGTCAGTCTGCTCAGGGAAATCTGTCACAAGTTCAGTGGTAAGGTTTTGGTTGCAGGATAATTTGAATTAACATTAAAAAAGAATGCTTTAAAAAAAAAAACTCCGCGCACTTTAATTTTTGTTGGCTGAATTGAATCTGTTAAATGCAATTTAGGCTGTTAAAATAAGAAAACTATTCTTTGCTGTCTTTTCAAAATGAGACAGATGCTTCGATCGTGAATTTTGCTTGAGGAGAATCTTTGATCCGTGTTTGCCGAAAGTAATGTAAACTGGAGGGGAGCTCTGCTGAGGAGGACAGCTTTGTCAGCTCATGGATACCAGCGAGTGTTCCTAACCTTTGTAACTCTGTAAAGCTTTAACCTCATCATGAAAGTTCCCGATAGCAGCTGGGAGGATTGTTCTGCAGCCAATCAAACGGGCTCAGTATTTGTTAGCCTCAGTTAAATAACCAAGAATTGATATTTTGCCCTTCTCTTCAGAAAAGCCGCTTGCCAGAATAGAGTGGCACTGCTCCTGGAGCATGGCAGACTGCGTTTTCAAAAAGCTCATGTAAATTAGGGACTTTTTCTGCTCTTGGAGTCCATGGTGTCTTGCTGTTAAGATGCATGGCATCAGGGCTGGGTCTTGCAGGATTGCATTACATGTCATTAAGTGTTTCTAGAACAAAGGGGAAGTAGCCCACGCTCTGTTTCAGGTGTATATTTCAGCGGATATATTAATAGGTCCATTCATTGCATTATCAGCCTGAACCTATTTAGTTTCTTAGCACTTTTCACTTGGACCTGTGATTTCTGAACTTCTGTGTCACCGCGTTTATATTTCGGTATTTGCTAAAGTGAGTAACATCATCTGCCATACTCAGAGTTGTGTTTTGCTTCTGATCACCTCCAGAAGCGTAGTGATCTCCCTAAAGTGTTTCAGTTTCACTTTATCATACTTATTCCTGAAAATAACTTTCAGCTTGAGTTAAATGCTGACGTCAAAGACGTAAGGTAGTGAGGCAGCGTTTATTTTTATAAAATAATGAATCATCTGCTTGACGTGTCTTGTGTTTTTTGCTTTGATGAAAAGTAAATTCCAGGAAATGGGATCTGCTGGTTTTCAGCTCCGGAGCAGGCGCCCACGCTGACAGGTACACTGCGTCGCAGGATTGACCAGCAGTTGAGCAGCGTTAAGTCTCGAACTTGCTGAACTGCATCCACAGTAAGAGTATGTGGGTGCAGCAGGTTACTGGGTTTTTCTTCCAAGGTTGTTTTGTTGGAGAACAACTACTCTGAAAACTAAGAAGGGAAATGTACATGTCTCCTGTCACACTGAACTGGTTCTAGTTCTTCTTTCTGTTTCCAGCTATATTCTTCTGCTACAATTAACAAAAGGGGGAAAGCTCCGCTGCTGTGTGGATTAAGTCAGTTGTGCACGGGAGATTCTGAATCCCAAATAGGGCCTTGCAAAAATTGTGATAATTGTTTTGCCTTCTCTTGTGGTTGTCTTGAACCTCTCCGGTGTTTGGAGGCTTTTTGTTACTGAATTTGGGCTTGTCCTTGTAGCAAATAGCTTTGGAACTAGGTGTGACCTTGGCAGAGGAATTATCTCTAAAGCTATTGCAACTGCTTCCTTATCCTTTTGCTTTATGTTTGAGGCCTGGTAGTAAGCCACTCCTTAATTTCAGAATTCAGCAGACTGGCCTCTGAAATATCAAACTTCCTTATTTGTGAATTTGTGAGATATGAGCTAGGATTAATGGCTTTAGCCTTTTAAACTCAAGCAAATGGCGTGGGTGAAGTGGGCTGTTGTTCAGTCTCTGAAGGAACCTGTTTGGAAGAAACTGTATTAGTTGATTGTAGGGCATTGGGAGTTCTTGGGAAGAGAATTTTTGCAAAAGCATAGTTTTCTTGTCTATGTCAAAGGAGTTGGCTTTATTGTGGTAGAGCAAAAGCCGTTACAGCATGTATCCTCTGTGCTGTTGCAGGGTTATCGGATGCCTCACCCTTTGAGCTTCTGAGCAGCTCTCAGAAAGGGACTTGGAGGGCACCATCTTTTGTTGTAGAAATAAGTGTTTATCTGCATCAGGAATCCAGCAGTTTCTCTTGTCTGTCTCATTCTTTACGCTCTTACTCTAATTATGGTCCTTGTTGCCCAGTACCAAAGTGAGACATCCTGTTTCCCCCTCCCAGCAGGCTGTGATGGTGTGTGTGTTTATCTCGGCACTTCAAAAACTTTAATCTCCTTGGTTACAGGTTTAAGGAAATCATTAGCGTACACTGATGTGTGAAAGATGTAGGTAAACTCATGGGGAAATCTGGTAGTACTCAGGTAAGTTCAAGAGGAATCCTGGCATAGCATAGGTGATGCTTGGTTAGTACAGATATCACTAATTCAGTAAGTCATTAGTTTCTTCTCCTTGAAATATGTTTTTTTACCTTCCTTTCTAGGAAGGGGTCTGGAGGAGGGAAAATTTCCCTTTCTGGTGAAAGGGGACTGGAGCATTATGACAGTCAAGTCTTTAAAAGCTTATGAGTTACCAGAGTCCTTGACGGCTAGCCGCTTCCTCTGCTGATGTTGTCGGATGTCAACAAAGAGAGGTTGAAGGCAACACTTCTAATGGAGGTAGAAACGAAATACTTGGAAAATACCAAGGATTTTCCTGTTTTGATTAATGAAAAATCATATAGGTGCTTAATAGCTGGTTAGATACTTGCGATGTGGAACTCTATAGAAAAATCATTAAATTCACCTGTATTATCTGGCTTGACTTCTAAAGCATCTTTGGATGCTTTTTCCTAATACAAGCATTCTGGTCTCTTCAGCAGGTAACATCGAAAGGTGCTGGCTTAAACCCTAACGCAAAAGTGTGGCAAGAAGTGCCCCAAGGGAGTGGTGAGGCTGTGCCACCAACAAATGGCGCAGAGCACTCGTGGCAAGAAACAGCGGCTGCGCAAGGGACTCACACCGAGGGTGAGATGTCGCGAACCTATGTTTAGGCACTAGCCGGTAAATACGTCTCTGGCTCGGCAGCGCTGAGGGTTCTCTGGAACAGAGTTCAGCAGTGAGAAGCAACCTCTTGCTCTTCTTGTGGTTGTTATTGCTGATGTAGCAGCAAGTGTGAAATGAACGTGAGAAGGCAGTGGAGAGTTTATCGAGATGGTAGGTCTGACCAGTGAGCTTTGGTTTAGGGATTCCAGAAGGTGTGCAGAGCTGCGCTAGGACCAAATGCTTCAGCAGGGAACCAGGATCCAAGGGGCCCGATGATGACTGAGTAACGCGCTAAGAGGGAAACAAGATGCTAAATGTGTAGAAATGGATTCATGACTTGTCTTGTTCACCATTGCTGCACTTTAGTATACACTTGACCCTGTGAACAGGAAGATAAGGTCTGAGGGCCACCTACAATCCTGGTCGATAGCTGAGGTGCTGCTGTGAACTGTTAGACAGTAGCATTCATGCTGGAGTAGAAGCTGCAAAGCACCTATGGTTAGCTCCTTTCAGTTTAGTCTGTATTCCATTTTGGACCCTATTCTCCATCCCTACCATGTGGTCAGTCCTGTTGTCCAGAACTAAATATTCAAACAGTTTAACTCTTCTGATTTGGCTTATAGTTGATATGACGCCAATCATACAGCTGAGGTTACTCAAAATATAGCAGAGGCCTGCTAAGCAGGATGCAGGAGAACCCCTGAAAAAACGTTTAGGAAAAGTTAGGGATAAAGAAGGGAGGATTCAGTTTGTGTGGCCCTGTCAAAAGTTTCTGGTAAGTCAGCAGAAATGTAGAGAGAGTACTGAGTTTGTGCATTGGCTGAGAGAAACTCATTTGTCTCTTCATAACAATATGAAGCAATCATGGCAGTGTTACGCTGCTGGAAAATTAAAGGCATTTTTTCCATAGACGACATTCTTCCTTTTAAGCAATTTCTAATGTAAGTAGTTGAATAGTATCTCATAGAATCATAGAACAGTTTGGGTTGGAAAGGGACCTTAAAGATCGTCTAGTTCCAATCTCTTCTCAAAGTTTTTTTTTTAGTGGATTCATCATTAGTGTGGAAAAGATCTAGCGGAGCAGTTGATTATTTTGGAACGATCTCCTTTGCCCGACTGTTGGATTAAACTAAAATTGCGCTGGTTTCTGTCTCAAGCAGCTGTGGTGAAGACTGAGATGAGGTGTCCTGAACAAGAGATTGTCCAATTTCAATGCCATTCCGCTGTGTTTTATAACAATCACTAGATGCCTCTGAGTCCTTTCTATAAATAAGAATCATGTAATGCATTGAAGAAGTGAGATCAGCTATTTTAGTACTTTGTTTTTAGGAACCTTGTTTAAATATTTTAAATTTCAGGTGGAAAGCTTCTTTTTTACATCCTCTGCCACTTTCCGGGATCTTACAATTTCACCATGCTATTGGTTACTTATTCCTGAGACCCTAGTGCAAACCAGAACATCTTTCTGAAATTGGAGAGGTAGAAAGTGTGATCCAATACAAAGCAGATGCTGAAATGTAGATTAAAAGTCTGGATGCCTTCAGTTACAGCATTCTGGAGTATTTGATTTAATGTTGGTAGCCGAAATTTTTCAAACGAGAAAATATTCTGAAGCTTATGGTAGGTTTTCTGTTGATGATGTGTTCTTTTGTCAGGTAACCTAGAGATTTCAGAGGATAGCTGCAAGCAATATGAAGTGATGTATTCCCCATCTTGTGAAGCCACCAGAAATGGCACAGGAGTTGATGAAGCATCTGCAAATGGAATTGTCCTAGCAACTGAAGATCTTGGATACCAAATCTATGAAGTGTCTGGTGAGTTTTCCAGTTAGAATACTACTATCAGTGTCTAATCCGCTGAAGTCTGCTGCAGTTATAATGTGACTTGTAAATCCTGAGTAGGAACATTGAAGTGTTCCATTCCACACGTATTTAAGAAGATCCAAGCCAGCCAGAGCACTTGGCCAAGTAGGTGAAAACCGTGGGATCTAAGTAATTTTGAGAATATGTAGTATGGGGGTCTTTAAGCATGTCCTTAACCTTTTCCTCTTGGTCTTCATTGTTTTATTGTACAACAAAACATCTTCTTGCATTGTACTCTTACCGTGGAACTGAGATCTGATGGTGAATGTGGTGACTTTTAGGTGAAGGCAGCTCCTCTGTGTCCGCAGAAGACATTAGAGAATGTTTGAAAAAACAACTAGAATTCTGCTTTTCACGGTACAGTACAGTTAATTCAACTTTGTATAAACCCTTTTTTTTTGGCTTGATATGTGGTATCATCTTCATAGAAATGTTAATTGTGGGTGAGAGAGTTGGTTGCAATATGAAACAAGATTTGCTAAAATGCTGTAGAAACCCTGTGGCACCTTCCAACTGTTTCAGTCCTGTCTGTGCATCCTTGTCCTTAATGGAATTGAGGATTGCTTATGTGTGATGTCATAAGATGTTGAGATAATTTAGCAGTGTATTACCAGAAGAGGTCTCGTGGGCAAGATCCTTTTTGCAAACTAACATGCGGAACATTGTAACTTTCATTAAGTTTTTATTTTTTATTTTATTTTCATTATCTTATTCTGCTTTGTTTTGATCTGCTAGGATTTTTTCCAGGAGAGAAAGTCTGAGTACAGTTTGGCTAGAGTTGGCTGTGAGTGGTACTGGTGAATAGTTAAGACTGGAGTTATCCTATTGTTTTGAGGCTTCTGTAAATAAAGTTCAAAATTTTTATATAATAATGAACTTATGTCTTGTAGTGAGAATCTTTCAAAGGATCTCTACTTGATGTCTCAAATGGATAGTGACCAGTTTGTTCCAATATGGACAATTGCCAACATGGAAGGTATTAAGAAGCTGACAACTGATATGGACCTTATTCTTGAAGTTTTGAGATGTAAGTTTGGGTGTTTGGTGTCTGTATTAGTAGAACAAAGAATCCTTCCTTGCTTTAGAGAAACATGTTCTTTCGTAGCTGGTTAAAACATATTGTTCTGGTAAATGGCAATGGGAACCTTGTTCTGCAGAGATGTTTGAATAAGTGGCTGTTCGACTCCTGAATTCCAGTTATGCTTTATAATAAACTGCCTCAAACTTTATAATAAACTGCCCCAGTAAGAGGCCACTCTAAGATATTGTTAGCAGTGAAAGTCATATGTGGGGAGTAAACCCTAGTCTTCTGATCAGTGCAAATTTTACTAGAAATGATAAAACTAGAAAAAGCTTATTAGAAAAAGTTAGCTGGAATTCTCCTGATAAATTGTGCTGTTCTGATTCCACACATGGCTGCGTGTGGAAACAGCTGTAAGTGAACTTTTAATGTCTTTATTCTGACTTGATTTCTCTACTCTTACTTGAACTTTTCATATTAGAACTCTGTCTAGGAATGTTGTTGCATCCTCTTAACTTGAATTTCAGCTGGCAGTGATTTGAATTTGGGACTGGGTTTTTAGATACCTGAGCTGTAGTTGGAGGCACCATCGGACAAACAGCTAAAATGTACTGAGCATCTAATGGAATATAGCTGATAAAACAGCCCTTTAGCCTCAATTCAAGAAATCGGGTTTCTTAAGCAGTCCATCGCAGTTCTTTGTTACAAGTTGAATCATGGAGTCTGGTACTGCTGAGTGCACAATGTCCGATATTAAGCCAACTTTTATATTTAAATTTTAGCTTCTCCTATGGTACAAGTGGATGAGAGAGGGGAGAAAGTAAGACCAAACCACAAACGATGTATTATCATTCTCCGTGAGATCCCTGAAACAACACCTATAGAGGTAAATAAATAGAAAAGAAAGAAAGAAAAGGCTGTTGATGTTTTTGGAAGGTATCTTCAACAGTGATTCAAACAGCAACAGGAAGTGTTCTTTAAAAGGTCAACTGATATTTATTTTGACTAAACAGATATTTTTCATGTAAACCGCATATGTAATTTTTTTCTGCCTGGATATATTGTCAAAAAAGCCAAAGCAAACCCTTTTTGTCATTGTTGTCCCTTCCCATTATTTACGAATATATTAAAATGCTCTTAAGTAATATTTTCCTCCCCCCCAAAAAAAACTGAGCTAGCTGGGCTTTTCTGGAAGGAAGTTTGAACTGGTCTCTTTTCAGATCCAAAAATAAAATCAGTCCAGGGCATAGCTTGGAATTCAGGCTAAATTTTTGTCACAGCAGTAACTTTACTTGAAGTCAGACGGTTGTTTTGGCAGCAAGAAATGTTACTAAACATTTCTCATTCATTGTGGCCCAGTGTGGGCTCAGCTCATTATGTTCAGAGAAGGGAGGATAATAAAATTCCTACTGATATTTGGCTAACAGAATGATTTAGTTCTTTGTTTTTTAAAGTTGTAACACAGGCTGTTTGTCTACTAGCATTTTTAATTAGTTCTTTTAATGCAAACGCTCTACAGCTGCTTTGCTCTCTCTTTAAAATCTGGTTATTGTAAAGCTGTCGGGTTGCCTCGATTTAGAAATATTTCTTAGTCGTTCTTGTCTAGATGACTCGTCTGATCTAAAGCCACATATTTGGGGAGTTCAGTAGGCTGGACTAGTATTCTTGGGTTCTGAAATGGGTAGAGGATAATTTGCTGTCTGGCAGACCTGTCATGGGAATTAAAGAACATCCCTGATCAAGGGAAGATTGCAGCTGAGGCGCTGGAGTGTAAACTTTTGTTGGTTTAGTGTTCAATTTACAGCTTAGAGTGAGGTCCCCTTAATGCCCAGCTTTTTCTCTCCCCTAGGAGGTTAAGGCTCTGTTTAAAAATGAAAACTGTCCCAAAGTGATAAGCTGTGAGTTTGCTCACAACAACAACTGGTACGTTACATTCCAGTCGGATACGGATGCGCAACAGGTAAGGCTGCCTTCAACTGTTAATGACACCTCAATTTTGTTAGTAATACTTCCCCTGCTCAAAAGAATTGCACATATGCTTCCTGCAGCTAAAAGAAATGTTTATTTACTGATCCCCCTTTTGTTATTTAAATTCTTGTTAATAGAGAAAAAAGTTGTGAGATTGTAGGGTTACAGTTCCCTTGTCTGCCTCTTGCCTCAGTAGTCTCTGGCCATAACTGACGTCTCGTATCCTGAATTTGAAGTGTTAATGAATTTAGCTGGGCTCACAGGGAAGTACGTTGCAACTTCATGTTAAATCATGTCATATCCTTTGAGAAGTACAATTTTATCAAGATACTTTAATGTTAATCTTTTTTGTATCCGCAGGCATTTAAATACTTGAGGGAAGAAGTGAAAACCTTTCAGGGCAAGCCAGTAATGGTAAGGCTGCTTTATATGGTTTCTGTTTGAATTGAATTATATATTGTTTCTATTTGAATGATAGTGTGCATTTAAGAGGGGGAACGAAGGAATTAGCAGTGGGATGGTTCATAACACTTGCTCTGTAGGCTGCTAACTTGAATGAGGTCATGGGTAGCTTTGAAAAATTACAGCTCAGTGGCTGCTGGTTGTTCACAGTGCTGCTTCCCATGAGGTGTGAAATACATTCCTATTTCGTCTTTCCTTCTCCACTCTCCCCAGAATCTGGGTCTGCAGAACTCAGGAGAGGGACTCTTGCCATCCTGAGTCTCTAGCTTGAGTTAGCTGCTCTACAAATAAGGCTGAAGCGAGCAGTTTGTACTGTGAGAGGAACTCTCAGAATTGGAGTCTGCACAGTTACTGCTGCAGAAAGCAGCATTTGTCTGAAACTTGACAGATTCTCTAACTAAAGCAGCATGTGCCCCCTTCCCTTTAGCATGCTGTAAGAATGTAATCTCTATTGATTTTTATCAGAGTTTTTATTCGTAAGCAGTAATCAACCTACTTCCTCTTCATATCCTCTCTGTTACCATTTCTGTAGGCAAGAAAGATTTCATGCGCTGCTTCTCTTTATCTCCCAACTAACGTATGTGGTGTGATTTTGTATCTTGCAGGCAAGGATAAAAGCCATCAACACCTTTTTTGCTAAGAATGGTTACCGAGTAGTGGATTCCAGTGTCTATACTCAGCCAGTTCAAACACAAGCACAGTTTGCCTCACCACTGTTTATGCAGCCTGTATATAGTCCTCAGCAGTACTCTATTTACAGCATTGTGCCTCAGACGTGGTCTCCAAATCCTGCACCTTACTTTGAAACACCGCTGGTAAGTAACACCTGATGAAAATGAGGAGAGCTAGCCCAAAACATCAGTAATAATTATTACTGTTAAGCAATAATGATTGATTAACACGTCAATAGGGTTAGTGGGCTTTTTAGCTGTAGAATGCACAGTTTTTCTAGACAGATCCCTCTGATGATACTTCGTGTTATGTCTTGGACCTCATAAAGCAGGACTGTCAGAGAGGCTGCATGTCTCACCATTGGCTGCCATTTATTTCAAGAAATTGTGGTGTGAAATTCTGTTACCCAGTAGCTAGTGTTACTGGAAGAGCTTTGCAGCCCTTCCGGGACCAGAAGGACTCTGATGCTGACGTAGCTGTGCACACTGTTAACCTGGTGGGGGTTTCTCTTTCCTATTAAGTTTACAACATAGTGGATACAGTAGCCCAGCGTAAAAATGCAAACAGACTAGATGAATAACTGCCGAAGCTGATTTCATAAAACTGCAAACTTTTTTCTTTTTAGTTCAGTCATTGAGACTGTTCTGTCTGTTGCAGGCCCCCTTTCCTAACGGTGGATTTGTGAATGGCTTTAATACACCAGGATCATATAAAACAAATGCTGCTTCTTTGAGTATAGGTCGCCCATTCCATAGAAATCGGTAAGATAGCTCTGTCAGTTGTTTGCTCTCTGAGAACTTACAGTACTGAGATCCTAAGTGTTCCTTGCACTTGTAGAATGCAGTGCTTTCTGGTGGGACTAGGTTACTTATTTTGCTTATCAAATATGTATGATGTTTTTCAACTTGATTTATAAGATAAAATTAAAATCAAGGTGGCAGTGTAAGATCCTAACATAATGGACGTACGTGCTGGAGAGAGCAAAGGTAACTCCTTTAAAAGCCTCAGAGGAATTTCTGCAGAGAAATAAATAACTTCCTCCTAAGGTAATACTTCTAATTATGTTTGTTATATGCAGATTACAAACTCCTGCAGCACAAATGTGAGCTTCTCCTGTGTGTGATTAGTCTTGCAGAGAGCCATTCCGTTTTTGCAGCTGAGAGTTGCATGCCCTGACTGCTGTATGCTAAAACTGCTTGATGCTGAGTCTGTTACTGTAATTTATTTGCTTTATCCCCATCTATCCTGATAACTGTAAGGACTCAGATATAAAGACTGGGGAGGAGGAAACAGCTTTGTATTTGCTGGAACAGTACTCTGTAAATACAATGGAGTAGTAATCTGTTTATGTGGGTGGAAATTGTGTTATTTGCAAGCTTTTTCACTGTGTTCAGCATGCAGGCTGGTAGCATGGGAATTGTTTTTTATACTGTTTGAGAAATCAGTTGACAACCGCCAGTGCCATAAATGGTTTTGTGATGCAGTTAAGGTTTGTGGCTGTTGGCAGAAGGTGAACTTCAGAATTTGGTCTGTGGTGACTCAGCAGAGTCTTAATAGAGGCTGTGAAGCTGGTAGTGTAACTACTTAGAAGACGGGGCAGCTGATTCAGTTACAGCTGCTCAGCTCCCAGCTAAGACCTTTTCATAAAGGTTTTGGTTTTATTTCTTTTTTGCTTAAATTGTGCCCAAACCTAAAACCTGTAAAACTCTCATGTATATGGATCCTCTCAGAAGTATGGATGCTGAAACTGTACAAGAATTGTATGTACCCAGATATTAACATCTTGAAATGCCCACACGTTCACTGCTGCCTTATAGATCACATCTGTATCATCCCTGAGCTTTTAAAACTCTCCTGGTTATGTGAAGATTCATTTGTAAAACTTCAGTCATGGTGAAGTTACAGCTTTAGGGTAAAGTGTGTACAGGTTCTGCTGGTCTGTCTTGGTTGTTTTATCTTTCCTGCCAATCGTGCTCAGCCTTTGTGCTAGTACAAAGCTCTGTTTTTGCAGTAATAAATCTTTGTATTCTGGCAGCAGGCATTAGTTATGCTTCAGCAGGATTCTTTTGCAAACAGGAGACTGCTAAGGTAACAGCGAGGCACAGCCTCGAAGGTTTGGCCCAGTGATGATCAAGTATCGCGCTAAGAGAGAACAGGTCCAACAGTCGATCGTCTGGGCAGCCTGCACTTCATGCTTTTCCTTCTCTTTGCTCTCTCACGTCATCTCTTCTTTTCTCTGCTTTTTTTCTTCCTTATCTTTCCTTGTCTTTTCTGCTTTGCTCTTCTGCCCAGACAAGATTGTGGCCTTCTCAATGACGGGTAAGATTATGAGATCTGAGGGCTGAATAATAACTTGACAGTCTTCCATTTTAAGAACGAATTGAACAAAATGGAAGAATTTATTTAGTTTTCCTCCTTCTCCCTATGGTCTTTGCTGATGGAAAACAACCTTATTTGGTCCTTAAAACTGGTTCTCGGTGTTTCTTGAAGCTGTGATGTATGAATTAATCTTTGTTCAGCGTATCTTCTCTTGGACTGCAGAAGAGTACAGTTGGAGAGGTTCATCCAGCTGCTGCTTTTGGGTTTCTGTCCAGGCTGATTAAACCTGATTTGTTTCATCATACAGGCAATTCATAGCTAAGTGTTGGATTTCTCTGTAGCTAAACATCTGTTTCAGCCCCTCATATTTATTTTGCCCTGACTTGTTGTCACATCCTTGTGGGAAAGGAAGACTGAGTCTTTTAACAGAGAATCCCCAGTGCTAGTATTGGTTAAATTGATATTTTTCTATCCAGCCATTTAAAAGTTAACTTAAAATGTCTTTGGTAAAGCAGATTAATTTGACCACTCAAAATTGGGCTATTAAAAGGTGATTTTTGTTCTGCTTTCTGGTTACATATGAAATGCTGCAAAACCTCCAGCTGTTAATTGCAAGGCTATGGAGAAGTCTGTCAGATAGTGGTGGAGTTAGTTTTTAAAATACCACAGGACGATGGCCAAGCAGAGGGAGGAAGAATCTGCTGCTGCTACAGCCGCATCACTTACTGCTGCTCTGATTTAGTGCTAACAAACGATAATTTGTCATTTGTTGAATTCTCCTATTTTGCTTTTTCCTCCCAACTTAAATTCTCTGGCTGAGTGGGAGGGAGCAAGTTTATTGGTGGAAGCTGGAAGGAAACTACCTCTCGGTTAGGCAGTCTAGGGTCTGTGGCATCCACAACATGCCTTTCCATATTCGCATAGCTTAGAGAAACCAAAAGTGGCATGATCTATGCCACTTGAAAGAAAGGACCCTTTTTCAGGCTGCTGCTTGATTACTCTGTAAGAGACCATGTAGTCAAGCTAACTTCTCCTCCCGGACAGGAATCGTACTTTGGTTGGCAGTGGGAGAATCTCTCCTGATTGCATGGAATGTTATCATGAGATTGTTTAAAAACAATAAGCATCCAAAATCCTCGTTCTGTCCTTAAATTATGAGATGGGGAGGGTTGACCAGAGTAGAAAGATATGGTTTAAGGTCCTTGTCTCACTTGCCAAAACCAGTTCATGCTGTGTGGAAAAGACAGCAAGGTGCAGAAGTGAAAAATAGTCTGAGGCACCTGAATGCTGCTCCAGAAAACTTCCATGTTATGGTAGGTCAGAGTTTTTCTGGGTAATTCTGTGTTTAAGACCCTGAGCCTTAACCTGTAGAAACACTGAGTGTGCACAGCTGCATCTGTCTTCAAAGGAAATACAGCTTTGACGCTGAATAATCAATACCTGGGCAGAATGTCTGGGGTATTGTAAACTGCGGAGTCTCCACTCTGGGTGTTTGCTAACAGAAGGGTGAGATCCTGGCTTTTCAAGCCACTAAGGAAGGTGGGCTCTCGGCTACCGTAGCCTCATCTCCCTTGTTCTCTTCAGCCTATTCAGTCATCTACTCCTGGCTTCTTGTTTCAGTTCAGTTTTTTTGCTTGTGGCCAGATCAGTTTGTTCCTCAGGCTCAGCGTAGTTCTCCAGATCACTTTCCAATGCCCTGTGCCTGTGCTGCAGGCCCAGGCAAATGGAGACTCCCTCTTTGGGGTCTTCTGGCTCTTCTACCACCCCGAGGGTTTGTGGGGCTTTTTGTTGGTTGGTTTAGTTTGTGGTTCTTTTTCTTTCCCCCTTTGGTATCTGTTGGGCAGTGATCTCAATGTTTTCTACAAATGGCAACACTTGACAGGAGAGGAGGTTGCAAGAAAAATGTAACAAAATGAATAGATGGAGGTAAGGAAGAACAATTTATTTGTTCTTGACAAACGTGTGTAGGAAACAACTTCTCTGATGAAGTTCCAGTACTTACTGACCTCTCCTTTCTTGTCAGCTACGAATTAACTGTAGTCGGTGGTAGTTTTGTGTCGTGTTCTTTAACTCTGGATTACACAGCGGCTGCTCTGTGTCCCGCAGTGTGAAGCCTCACTTCCGATCATCTAACAGCGCGGAACACGCTGTGGAGGGTCCAGCCGCCGTCAGTACCATGCCAATGGGGGACGGACCACTGAACAGAACCAACTCAAGGAATTTTGTTATGGAGCGACATAACAGTACGTTACCTGGGCACCAAGACCAAGGTTATTCCCAGAAGGATTCTCCCACCGCACAGATGGAGCAGAATGGCGATTATGGCATTGGCAGGGGCAGGTAAAGAACTGTGTTTATTGCTTTTGGCTGTAACACAACAGTGCCGTCGGGTCATGGTGTTGGAGGTTCAAATGGCTTGTACGAGCCAAGGATCATCAACCACTGGCACAATACATGTGTCTACAAAGACTGACCAGGGGAAAACTGACATTTAAATAAACCAGGCGTGATAAATACTTACCTGGGAGCATGAATGCTTCCTGCTTTACTGCACAGGTTCTCTCAAATACATTGCAGTAGATAGTGAGGTGTCTATTTCAGAATAACTGCCTGATTTGTCCCCAGAATTAAAACAGTTGCAGAAGTAAAGTTGGTATTTGTATTGCAGTAAATAATAAGCAAATCCTTGGCTGGGATATTTGATCTCCTAAACATTGTAAGATCAACTGTTTTTATCTTTTGTTTGTTAATTCAGTATTTGGACACTTAAAAATAAGTGACCAAGACAGATATGTGAGAAATCAGGTGAATAAGTTTATTAATATAAAATTATAGTCTAATTGTCACTGTGCTTGTTCAGATACAATGCTCTTGGGTACCTCCTCCATGGGGAGAGAAAAGAGAAATTGTTTCACATATTGGCTATGTTCCAAGAGCGTAAGAGCTTTGACCCCTCCTGAAGATGGAGAACATCCCAGAACTGTATCTTGAGAAACATCAGTAGGCTGCTGTAAATCCCCTGCCACAGGCTCCTCTTTGTGCAGATGAGTGCGCACTTCAGCAGGATGAATGCACTTACTGACTTTTTTTTGCCTTTAAAGGAGGAACGTTTTCAGAGGTCGGAGGAGACGAGAAGATGACCGGGTTTCAGTAAGTTTCACTTCCCTTATTGCAGGGAGTTGCACAAAGTGCAATGTGTTGGCTTTGCATTTATTGAAGGAATGGCACAGCCTTAAATCCTCAGATTACAGTGTGGGTATTTAGTGATTCTAGGAAATTCCCTGACACTCAGTGCTTTTAATGTGAGGTGTTATGGCTCTGTTAATGGGTATTTTCCTTCTCTAGAGACCTCAGCCTTCAGCAGAAACAAAGACTCAGACACCAAAGTTTGACTTGCTAGCATCAAATTTCCCACCTTTGCCTGGCAGCACAGCAAAAATACCGGGAGAGCCTGTGCTGGAGAGCAGGATGTCCGATATCGTTAAAGGAGTCTGCAAAGAAAAGGTACCCACTCTTGTCTCTGGCATGTGCACAGCAGTAAGCGTGTGCTGTGTCTCCCTTCAACCCTGGTGAAAGAACCAGCTTGTGTTCGAGCTGAACATGAGAATGCTTTAAGCCCAAACATCATACTGTGTTTGTTAATACAATAGTGCATTTTCTGTCTTTTTGTTCTTGGATTTCCTTGGCTTTTTGCAGGTATTTAGCTGAATCTTCTGTAATTAGAGTATTGTAAGATCAGTACTATTTTGAAATAAAGCAGGCAAATGAGGAGTGTTGGCTGTTGAAGTAGTCTGTGTGTAGTGTAGACAGGGGCTGTTTCCAGCTGTGTCTGTTAATTGAGCTGGTGGGACTAGGCATTGATAATCTGGGTAATACAGCTGTACTTCTTGTTTTATCCACTATTTGTTTTGCCCATGTAAAGAGTGATTGCTTTAGAGACAGTGCTCCAAAAGAAGTAGAATTCCTATAATCAGGACTTGAGCAGCCTTTGGAAATATCCCACTTTTCAGATGTCTTGAACTGATGTATTGAGAAGCAATTTAAGCACATCTGCAATCTTTCCATATTCTGCAACTTATGATTTCTGCACAGGAAAGCAAAGATTTGCTGCCCAACTCTCCAGCTCCTGCTCAGGAAGAACAGACACACAGCATTGTCCAACAGCCTGTGACAAGTGTGAGTTCACCAAGTCAGACTGAAGCTGTGGTGTTAAGGTAGGCAGATTACTTGAATCAAGAATATTAAAATTTGCATGTTTTAGCAGAGACTCTAGCTGCTGTCCAGCAAGGTGGCAATAATGTTTGTTGCTTCTACTCTGTCTGTGGTGGGCAGCTTCTCTGGAGGCCACGAGATGGAAATAACAAATGGTGGTGGTAATCGCTGTACCGTCCTGTTCTGCAAAAAATACAGCCCTGACTTCAAACATTACTTTCTGTGTGAGTAGGTTTTAATGTTAAATTGTTCTTGATTTAACAGCACAGTTCAGCCAGACAGCAAACCAGAAGAAGTGTCTGTTCAGAAAGATGTTACAAGCCACGCTTCCCCACCGGTGTCTGTCTCTCCTGTCAGTGCTGCAAAGCCGCCAAGGACAAATACCACTTCACCTTCTACTAGTGCAAGCGCAGCTCCTGCCTCGGCGATGCAGGTAAGGCCCTGCAGGGAGTGGGTGGGGAGCGTGGGGAGCTTTCTCTCAGATGTGCTGAGGTAGCACTTGGGACCTTCTCTTGTGCAGTTCACCACAGCTGTGGTGTAATCACTCACTGCGCGTGTTCTTGCTGTTGTGCCTCGGGTAGTCTGGAAGAGCATAGCGTGGTTATTCTGGTACGTAAACCTTGCTCTTCTCCCTTGCTCCCCAAGGAGCCACGCAAGCTAAGTTATGCTGAAGTTTGCCAGAAGCCCCCAAAGGAGCCTCCTCCAGTTCCTGTTCAGCCTCTTAGGGAGCATCGCACCAACATAGTTCCCCCTGCCAAAAATGAAGAAAATGGCACACCTGAGAAGGCTTCGGAGAAGGCTCATGACAAGGTTGAAGGTCGAATGAAGGATTATTCTGGGTTCCGAGGCAACGGGCCTCCCAGGGGAGCTGCTGGGAAAATCAGGGAACAGAGGCGCCAGTTTGGACGCAGATCATCGCCTCAGGGAGCACCTCGACGTATCGGCAAGGAGCAGTATGTGCCACCCCGGTCACCAAAGTAACACTTGTCCAGCCAATTATTCTCTATTTAATTTGAGCTGTGGACTAATAAGCAGCAAAGGAGACTGTGAGAAAGAAGTATTCACGAAGGGGAATACTGAACTGGAGTGTGGCTTGTGTGGAGAAGTTGTGGAGGGTCCCAAAATTCATCTCTAAAAGTGATTTCACAAATGCTGGAGGATTCCAATCAATATAAATATAGAGATTATAATTTTTGTATTTTTGTTTTTAATTTGCAGAGGGTTTCCTGCTTGAAATCAGTTTTGGGGTTGTGAAACTAGCATTTTGACAAAGCGAAAGAGTATGAATTGACAAATTAACCTGTCCCTCAGTGTAGGAGGAAAAGGATAAGAGAATATTATTTTTGAAAAATGAGCATTTCTGTAAAATTAGAACTTTTTTTAACCTATTTAACATTTGGCTTGTCAGATGTGTCTGCCATTGATGGCCTTGCATTGCAGAGCACGTCTGCAGCTGAGGTGCTTGGTCGGCGTGTGAGTGGAGTGAGTGCAGCCAGATACTGTTGTCATGACTTAGTCACTGATGAGAAAAACTGAATGTACTACTGTAGTAAACTTTGTGTTTCCAGCTTGAAGTAGAATCTCTTGACCTTACTAATAATTAATTCAGCAAGCTTTGTAAACGATAATTCTTACAGGATACTGGATTGTAGATCAGAGCACACGGACAGCAAAAATTGTCTCCTAGATGCAATTGGAAGGAGGCAGAAGGGAGCATGTCAGAATTTTTAATTTGCCCTTTTTCCTTGCCTCCTTTTGAGGGCAACTTCTTAGGTTTGGTTTGTTTTTTTTTTCTTGCTTGTTACTTTCTCTAATCTCTTTATTACAGACTTTTGTGCATTTTTCTTGGTATGTTTTCCTGAGGCAGGTCCAGTGTAGGATTGGTGGATGGCTACACAGTACGTGATGTTAGCTTCACAAGTAAAGAGCCTGGAATTCCAGTTGCAGATGTGGGATTCTGCCTTGCAGGTGGGAATGCTGGGCACGGAGTTCTGCGTGCCCCACCAGGGTTAAACGGATGCCTCTCTGAATGGCTAGCAAATCGGAGACGTGGCTGGGTTTTCTATATTCTGACCTATCTTCGTGTTCTGGAGTAGGGTATTGGATGCTGTATACTAGAAATCAGGGTTTATATCTACTGGGAACTCATTGTTTACAGCTGATGTAGTAGCAACTGACTTTTTTTTTACTGTTTAAAGTGGAACTAAAGGTAAAGAGTTAAACAAAACCCCTCGTGTTCAGAGAAGCTACTTGAAAGGTAGCATCTTGCCTAGCTGTATGCTGACTAAATTTGCAACACTATGGTGTAGTAAGTGGTTAGGTTTAAAGGTGATAACCATAATGACGAAATAGGAAAATTCAGTGCATTAATCTGCCAAAATCAGCATGCCAGGGTTCAAGGTTCTGTATAAAGTGTTAGGGAGAAGTAGCTTCCAGCAGTAAGAATCACACTTTTTATTTTTCTTTTTTTAGTGAATAGCAAGTGTACAAATTTAAAGTCGTAAGTTGTGAACACTGGAAAACTCAATTGTGATATATACCGTAAACATCTTAGTAATATATGCTAGTGTTGCCATTAGAATGAATGTAAGTGGCAGTTAAAATAACTGTGAAAATTTTCATCTTCTGATTTCTTAGCCAGATAACCCTTGGCAACTTCTTACTCAGTAGGCATTCTCTATCAACTGCTTTGAGAACACTCATATCTATTTTTATAAATATATATATAAAGCCAGAGTTGTCATTTCTCTAACTTATTATTCAGCTTGGCAATTGCTTTGATTTGATTCATAACACAATATAATGTATTTATGCAGTTAACTGTTCATTTCTACGCATGTTATATATATACACATCTATATATATTAAAAAAACCCCAAAATCATTATTCACTTTTAAACTACCTGTACTGGGTTTGGGAGGTTTTTTTTAATTTAGTAAAAAAAATCGTTGATCATGTCTACAGTTTAGGGATGCTTACAGAACCCTTCTCCGTTTATTTCGATAATGCTACATTTGTTGGAATGATAGAGAGGTCTAAATATTTAAAAGTGTTAAAGTTCTGAAATGCAATTAATTCAGAGTTAATTTTTAATCATTTTAAAGGTTATAAACAATTACTGCAGTCAAACTGGAAAAAATGAACCTGTATGATAGTCACAGATATTTAGGATAGATGTGCACTGTCATTGCGAAGTTGAGTAAGTGTTGGGATGCCAGTAGCTGCCGGCAGCTGTTTGCTGCTTGGGGGAAGAGGGATTTGGGGCGAGGGTCCTGCAGATGTTGGTCTCTGGCCTCCACGGTGAAGGCAACGTGCTAATTCTGATCCACGCAGGCATGCGCTTTCAGTGCAGTGCGTAGAATAGCCTTGTAGTGCTGAAAGTATCTAAATTTTTAACAGTTGTGAAATGTAACTTCTTCATTTATTAGATGTGGAAAGAAGAATAACTGCAGTTCAATCTTTCTTGTAAGGTGATTGGAAAAACTTGATCGTGGAAAGGATGCTTTCTGTGTCCTGGGTGTGCGTTTTCCAGCAGCAGATTATGGCTCTTGTACAGTGTATGCAAATCAGTCTGTAAACCTGTTGGCTTTTTCCAGCATATTCAAACTTTTATCAGATTAGGGCGCTCATAATTATTTATTTAATACCTGCGTGCAAGGATTTAACATTAGCATTTCTCTTCTCCCCTCTCCCCTACTGCCATTTATAACTGTGGGGTTTGGGTTGTGTTTTGTTTTTTTTTTCCTTTCTAATGTTTGGGGGTTGGGGGGGAATAACCACGTAAATATAAAGGCTGTGAAAACCATAGTTTTGTGTGCAAGTTCTCCTGCAGTACTTGTATTGCATGGCAAACGTATCACTTAGATGGGCTAGCTGCTACATTCTCATCCCCGTAATGGACGCGGGCAGGCATTGTGTCTCTGCCCACCACGTTTGCCTGTTCTGATGGACTGGGGAATCGGGGACACAGCGATCGTTTGGGAGCCAGACTGACGGCTGGTGCAGCTCATTGATTCCATTCGAGCTGTGTCGTTTTATCAGCAGAGGTGAAACTGTCCCTTGCTCAACAGCGATGGTCGGTGTGCGCTTGAAGTGACAAGTAACAGTTCTCGGTGGTTGGTAGCTTACCACATGATGTAAACACCAATTTTCCTGCTCTGCTGATACTAAATACCAGACGGTGCAAATCACACGTAACTTTCAGTTTTATGAACTGTGACTTGTTTTCAGAATTGTTGAGTTTTGTTAGCTACAGGAGTATACTTCCCCACTTAAGTTCTTTTCCAAATTATTGTGCATGGAAAAGATTGGGCCGCTCTCTTGTACTTCTGCTGGGGAGTGAAAAGAGAAGTAATTCTTTGCATGTGATAGTAAAATTAAAAGTGCAAAAAGGTTTTTATTTTGATTTCTAAAATTAAGTTAGTTTTATAGTATCTTACATTCCTGCTATCTTTGTTTGGTTTTTTTTTTTTTTAAAGTTAGCCTGGCACAGTATGATGGTGCAGTTCTAGCAGTAGGTTTAAAAAAAAAAAAAAGTTTTTTTAAAAAAAAGAAAGAAAAGTAACCCACTGTATTAACCAGAAGAGAAAGATGATACTGTGGCAGATCAGTAGCAAATAAGTGACTTAATCGATGCTTTACTGTAGTTAAATAGCTATGGCCTTACTACTTTGTCAATATCAGCTTAATTGTCTTGAAAATGTCCGCTATTTTTACTGTTACCCAAGTGAATGTTCACCTGGGGTAAAATATCTGGTATGTACAGATGATATTTTAAATTTGTAAAATGCGCCATTGTATTACAGACGATGCAACAGAAATGCACTTCGGGGGGAAATTGCTTCTGATAAGTTTTTTTGTAAATCCTTGATTACTACAGATATGCAATAGAATTTTTGTTTCTAATTTTGATATTTCCTTCTGAAACATAAGATTGTTGCCATTAATCTGAATGATTTATCATGCTCTTTTTTGTGTGTATATATTACATATAGTCTGAGCTTCCCTTAGGATGGTACATAATTTTGGTTTGTTGTAGTATTTTAGTTGGCTCTTCTCTTAAGTGCCTTTAGCGTAGGCACTTCAAGAGGTTAATTGAGTCTGTTTTTAATGTACAGTTGGGAGGACTTGAAATGGAGTTAAAGCAACTTATTTCTGAAAAATCCATCTGCAAACTAACCTGTAACAACTTTAAAATTTTATATTTAAGAACCAGAGGTTTATTTTTATGGAGCTTCAGTTATGGATACAGTTTCCAAAAATGCAACTTCAAATGTAAACAGACTGTGCATAAATGGTTTTTGTTCTAATTTTTATAGAATACAAAATATTCAGATAATATATTGAGCTCAAGTTACTACAGACATCTTGTTCCTCCCGGATGAATCCAGCTTCCCCTTGGCATTTATGATCTCTCTTCAAAGTGGTAGGGCTTCAGTGAAAGGAGAAAAAAGCAACCTATCTGGCTTCTATACTTTGTCTGTTCTGGTATATTCCTGTTGTCAAAACTGTCCAAAACAAAATTTGTGTAAAGTAGGTTCATGCTTTAAATGTTAAAATGATAATACATGTATTTGTATTTGTTTTTGACATTGCCAAGGTGCTATGGGAAATTGAAATAACAGTTAGAAAAATAAAGCTGATTTAAAAGAAGAAAAAAAAAAAAAACCACAAAAAACCAACAATTCCCCCCCCCAAGCTCTTAATTGCCTGTGTTGCTGTTGTGGTGTTGAACGGCTCTCTTCCTCTACATACCTCAGGCTGTCCGGGTCCAGGGACGCTCTACAGGCCCCCCCCCCCCCCGACCTTTGCCTTTGGGGTATGCCCCGCTCAGGGGCGGAGGGGGCCCCGCAGCCCGGCGCTCCTGGAGAGGGCACCGGCACCTACCTCGGCCTCCTGCCGGCAGAGGGGCGGGAGGGGACCGCTCTCTTTACACGGGACTGACGAAAAACGCTTCTGTGTTTTTTTTGTAGGGGTGTTTTCAGCTGCGTCTTCAAGCACCCCTGGGGGGTGTGGGGGTGGCTCTGGGGGCCTTCACCCCTCAAGGAGAGGAGCGGCGGCCCTGCGAAGAGGGGGCGGCCGCCCCTGAGGGGAGACCGGGAAGGGGCAGCCGCCCTGAGGGGAGGGAGAGGGGGCGGCAGTCCCGCGGGGGGGCGCAGGCGCCGGCCCCGCCGCTGAAGGCACCTGAGGGGACGCGGGGAAGGCGGGGAGCGGCGGTCGCCCTGGGGGGGGGTGCGGGCGTCCCGCCGCGGCCTCGTGGTCCCGCCGCTGGGGCCCCGTCTCGCCGCTCCCTCAGGCCGAGAGGAGTCGGGCGCGCGGGGCTGCGGCGCGGTGCCGGGCCGCAGGGGGGCGCGCGGCGGCGGTGAGGGGCGCGCGGCCCCGCCCCGTCACGTGACGGCGGCGCTGGAGCTCAGCATGGCGGAGGTGGCGGCCGCTCCCGCTGCGCCCGCGATCCGGAGCCGCCGGCGCTGAGCCGGAGCCGCGCCGAGCCGGCGGCCGGACCTGCCTTCCCCCCTCCTCCCCTCCGCCCGCCATGGCCGAGCCGGCGGCCGCGGGCGTCTCCTCGCTGCCCCGCGAGGTCCGTGAGCAGCTAGCCGAGCTGGAGCTGGAGCTCTCCGAAGGTAAGGAGCGCCGGGCCGCGCCGGGATCCCGCCTGCCCTGCCTGCCCTGCCCTGCCCTCGGGGCGCCGGCCCGGCCGCCACGGCCTCCCGCGGCCCGGGCGGGGGGACCCTCCGTGTTTGGGAGGCGGGAGGGGGGGGGTGGTGTCTGTGGGAGAGGAGGCCCGGAGTGTGTGAGGGGGCTGTGAGGGAGGGGGACTCCGTGTGAGGGACCGGGGTGTGCGCGGGGCTCCGGGAGGCTCCGGGTGAGGGGGCCGAGGGGGGTACGTGCGCGCGCGAGGGGGTCGGGGGCTGTGAGGGGGCCAGGAGGGTGGAAGGTTCCGTGTGAGAGGCCGAGGGCTCCGTGTTGAGGGGGCCGTGACGGAGGGGGGCTCCGTGTTGAGGGGGCCGGAGGCTATGAGGGGGGCTCCGTGTTGAGGGGGCCGGAGGCTATGAGGGGGCCGTGACGGAGGGGGGCTCCGTATGAGAGGCTGAGGGCTGTGAGGGGGCCGTGAGGGAGGAGAGCTCCGTGTGAGAGGCCGGGGAGTATGAAGGGACCGTGAGAGTAGAAGGCTCCCTGTGAGGGGCCCGGGGCGTGTGAGGGGGCTGTGAGGGAGGAAGGCTCCATGTGAGGGGGCCGAGGGAGTGCGAAGGGCTGTGAGAGGCTCCGTGTGAGGGGGGCGAGGGGTGTGTGTGAGGGTCCGGCGTGTGTGAGAGTCCCTGAGAGGCTCCGTGTGAGGGGGCTGGGAATGGGGGGGTGGAGGGGTGAGGGGGCCCGAGTGGGGGAAGGCTGGGCCCTGCCCGCGGGTGGGGGAAGCTGGGCGCTTGGGGTGTGTTGGGTTCCCCCGCCTGAGCCGGGGGGACCCCCTTGGAGGGGATCCCCCTCGGGAGGGTTTTCCTTCTTTCGGCCTCTTCTCTGCAGTGTCCGAGCTCCGGGTGGTTAGGGGAGGGCGAAGCTCTGGGGACAGCGGTGGTCCTGGGCTGGGGGAGACGGATGAACTTTGGGTACCTGATGAAGACATACCCGGTGTTCTTTCCACTTTCTGAATAAGTTCTTTTATGTAGCCATAATCGGGACAGAGCATGTGCGCTTTTTTTTTTGTTGTTTGTTTCCTTTTTTGCATGGGTATGTCTTTGTTTCCTAGTGCCTAAAATGCTGTTCTCAATATAGCTTTGTTGTAAAGTTCCCTTGTGAAGCCAGAGGGCAAGGGATGAATCTATAAATCTGAGCAGAGGGTGAGGGTTGCAGAGCAGGTAGCTCTGTTTTGCGTATCTTTAAATTTCCTCCCTCCGTCAGGGCACAGAACTTGATGCCATGATCAGTGGCTTCTTGGGAGGGCTTCCCGCATGGTTACAGTAATCTCTTAATATTAAAACTTACAGAAAATCAAGTTTCAGTAACATCTCTACTCTGTGACTTTGTCCCAGAACATGGAGTGTATAAAGGAGACTGATTCATTGTTGTGAAGATTAGAAATTCATTCACTGAGCTGGGGCCTGTCAGCCCCCACCACCCGCATGGGTACACGGTGCTTGATGCTTTGCCAGATGGAAAGGCCATGGTGGTGCTTTCTTAACAAGACTTGTTTGTAGTTAAACTTTGAATGTTAGCTGTTTGGGGTTTCTTTTTGTCAAATGTTTTTCAGATATGCTTTCTGTAAACATTTAACTAAAGTGATAATGCTATCTGGTGTTTGGTTTTGAGTACTCCATGATAACAAAGAACTGAAGAACATTTGTATTGTTCAAAATGTAATATGAAGTAATTACATATTGTTTTAAGAATTTGCTGAATGTTTTAAGTGCATGCTTGTATTTTCTGAAATTTGTTTCTTGTGATACTGAAAGCCCATTATAGTTTGACCCTGTAATATAAAGTGCTGCAAATGTAAAAAAAAAATTAAATCCGTTTGCTAGAATGGCTGGCTGTGACATCATGCTAATCATTAACAAGCTTCTCTGATAGCTTAAACTTCAGTGTTATAGAGTGAAATTTTCTGTTATGCAAGTAATTCTCTGAATATTAAATCCACTGCCCCTTTGTGGATTTAATACTCAGATTTCTTAATATGCGTATTATGGATTTGTTTGTGCAAATCACTTTTTCTATCAAAAAAACATGAGTACGAAGAATTTTGTGTGAATGTGTCCCCAAGCTCTTGGAAACATATTTCACGGTATCTTGTTGCTGAGATAACTGAGGTCTGACCTGTAAAGGAGCCGAGTGAGTCAGTGAGGTAATGTCATTGTATAGTTCCTGAAAAATACGCCCTAGTTTGAGGCTTAAGCATAAGGATTTTAAGGCGTATGCGTGCATTGTTCAACTGAATATAACTATGGACTGATTGTAGTAAACAATATTGAATAGAAGTGTTTTATTAAAAATGGCGGTAATGCATCATGTTTAACTGATTAGTTGTTGCTCAGATAAGAACACTTGATCCTTTTTTTTCCACCCTGTTGTTGCAGCTTTATTTGTTTCTAGGCTTCACTGTTTACTATGTAAATGTTTCTGTTGGGTTTTCTGGGTAAGAACACCTCACTTTTGGAACAGGAGAGGAACTGCACCTGTAGTGAGTTCACACAGGTAGCCCAGGGGCCCTGACAGCAGGGACTGGGACATGGCTGTGACCTTGATGTGTGATTTTTACGGTGGGGAGTACCCGAGCGCTATTTGGAAGATGGCTTCAGGTGCAGGAGACTGCAGGCGAGGAGCATAAACAACTTGTGTGCTGAACCTCGCAGTGAGTTTTATGCAGGGCTGCATTACCATTAACCACCACAGTGTAGAGAATTTATAACAGTATGGGAGAAATATAGTATGAAAATCTTATCTGGCACTATGCTTGTGAAAGATGCTGTGTCAGCAAGTAGGATGCAAAGTGGAGCACGATTAGTTTAATGTATGCTTAAAATAGAAAACATAGTTTGCAACAATGAGCCATGAGACTTTCTTCAGAACAATCTGTGCGGACAGAGCAACAGGACTAATTATACCTCTGCCATCCCTGGATTATTCCTTGCTGAACCTTGTGGTCAGCATGGAAGTAGCAGTAGTCCCATTCCTGAGTACACTTAAAACGTCTGAGCAAAGTAGTGGAATGTGTTTCAGGAAACAGGAATTGTTTATTAATCAACAGAAAGTGCATCTTTTTTTTTTTTTAGTCTTTTATTGTGTGTCTTTATTTGGCCTCAGTGGTTGATTTGAGTCTAGCTCATTTATTCCTAAGTGTAGATAAGAATGCAGTAATCTTCTCTCAATGTGAAGTACCTTATACCCAAATCTTAAACAGCATGCTTTACAGAGACATCTCATTCCCTTACAGAAGGGATCCAGTGCTGTTGTCTCTAAGTAAAAATGTTAAATAACAATAACAGCATATAAGCAGTGAATTGGGTCGTGGAACGGTGCAAAACCTAGAACCTGCTCATTATGTTTTCCTTCTTTTCTCACTTTTGGGTTTTTGTGTGGGTTTTTTTTTGGGTGTTTTTTTTTTTTTTTTCTTTCTAGCTCTCTTCTTCATGTGTTGGTAACACCCACATTATGCATCACTAATGATGGGAAGGGCTGTCTTTGTACTTGCATCTGCTTCTTTTTCATGAGTAAAAGTGCCAGGGATATTAACTTTAAAGATGTCTTTTACCCCCATTTTCATGTTTCTGTAAGGACAGGAGCTAAGTGTTATGCCTTTGGGGTTGAACTGCGGCTGTGTGCGATGGTGACTTTGTATCCACTCTGTGATGCTGTTTCTTGAAATGTGTGTGCTGGTGAGTTCAGAGAACAAGGTAAATGTCAGTGTTCGTCCCATATTCAGCTGAAAAGATTGGTATTAAAGCACTTCTGCACTCAGCTTGGGGATGTCTAGGTGCTCTTGCACTTTGGGTGAAATTTTCAAGCAGCTGCTCTCAAGTTAACCTCATCACAGCTATGTTAATGCAGCTGAGAAATGCTGGAATAGTCAGATTTGACGGTTCTAATGAAGCACATTTAGTGGATTTGTTTTATACAGTGCACGTTAGGAGACTGTTGTACTGCTTGTGCAGTAAAGTTTGTTCTCTTGGTACAACATAGATGGTGGTGTCACGAGAGCTTTTGCTTTGAAAGTAGGACAGCTGTCTCCCTGGCCACACTGGATGGGCCAGCTTGTCTCCGAGAGGGTTAAGCACACTCATAAAGAGCTTATTTGGCCGCTGGTTTTTATTTGGCTATGGTTTCTGTCTTGTCTGATGTTTTTAACTATTAAAGGGATGTTAGTGGAGTGAACTTCAGCTTGTGTTATCTATGAAAGTATGAGGTAAGGGGAGGAGGGAACTGCACCTAGCAATAATGAGGAATTCCCCGGTTAGCAGTTCAGGCCTTGAACATAATTTCAGTCACTTCTGGGTTATGTGACAGGGTTATCATGTCGTTGCTCTTGCTTCATGTACAGAAGGAGCTGGTTTCTGTTTACTTTTCTAGTTAAACATACATTTGGCTGTCTGGTTTGTGATTTTTGCGTGGGTGTTTCTGTGAATGGCTTCATGCACCTGTGTTTGTTCCTTTTAAAGCTGATTGTCTCCTAGTGAAGAATTGAGGCTCCTCTGCAGAGGAAAGCTTTGTATTAGGATTTTCAGAAGCTGAAGAAATAGCGAGGATGGTGGCATGTGTGGAAAAAGTAGTATCAGCAAAACAGTTGAAACCAGGACTGAAGGCCAGCCAAATAGGCTAGAACCTTACTGGAAGAAAACATGTTGACTCAAGCAAGTGGGTAGAGTCTTTATTTTGTTTGGCTTGAGAATTTCCTATGGAATCATGGTATTTTTCTGTTCTTTCAAAAATTGTGTTTCAGTTTTCATTCTTTTGATCGCCAGGTGTCTAAGTAGGTGAGAATCTTGTTTATAGATTAAGTAGCTGAAGCACAGAATTTAAATAGATTAGAGAAGAGTCAAAGGAATTAATTGTCTGAGTAAGGACTGGCTATGTGGATTTTGCTGAGTGAGCAGAAAGGTTTCACTTTAGTTTCTTTCCCTACCATTCTGAGGGGAACTGTGGCTATACAACAGAAAAGGTTGAAGAAAAGCTCATGAGCATAAGCAAGTCGGATCTGATCATCTTGTAGCTAGCAGGACTTACAGGTGGTTTTTGTGCATTATGCAGTATCTCACCCACAAGTCTTGCATTAGACAAAACTAGTAATGGGAAAGCTTTTATGTTGCTTCCTTAATTTACCTGCAGGACTGACAGCTGATGGGTACGAAATCTGCTGAGAAATCTGTGTATGGCTTTGACACTGTCTTTCTGTGTGCAGCCAACAAAGGTAGAGTTCTGAGGCAGTGCTTTGAAATGCATAAAAAACTTCTGGAGCAGGTCAAAGGGAGCTGTTTATGCAAATTCCAAGATGATCATTCCTGCCTTGTTTGGCTTTACAAAGATTCTGATAAGAGCCTTCACTTCAGATGATATTGTATTCTCTTAAGCCTTACAGTCCAGGAAAAAGTGATGCAAGCATGGTGGCACATGGGTTCCTTGCAATGTCTGTGTCTTGCAGGAAAAGGAAATGCAGCTCGAGTCATGATTGAGAGGAGCAAAGTAGCAAATCTGTCACCAGTGCATCAAACAGAAGGTCCATAAGATGATCACAAATGTCTACTATGCAGATGGTCAAAGCAGAATGATTTAAACGATTGATGGCTTGGAGTGGGTTAAACGTAAATACTGAAAGAAATATTTTGGCTACTGTGAGTGGGAGCAGATTTTACTGTTGGTACATAATTGAAGCATGTAAACATGGTGAAGGAAAGGAAGGGGTTTGGAACATCCAGGCTGGTATAACAAAGAATAACCAGGAGAGTTAAAAAATGTGCATATTTTTGTGTTGTCCCTTTTATACTTAGGAAATGAGGACCAAGTTTGGGGCTTTTTTTAAAAGCTGCATCTCTGACCCTTTGCCTTGGGGAGAGGAGGAAATTAGAGGCTTTAAAGAGAGTCCTCCAGCTCCTCCCTGATTGCTTCTCTGAGGCTTTGCTAGAGTTAGAACCAATTTTCCTCAGTTGGGTGGAGGGGACATCTGGTAGCAACGATTCCTGGTTTGTCTTTTATGATTCTCACTACTTCTAGTATGGGTGGTACTTGCAGTTTCAGCTGGGTACTTAGGCTGGAAATGTTAATCAGACCTGTTAGCCTGACACATCTGCGCTAAAGCCGCATTTGGTGTTCTTTTTGTGGTGTCCTAGATAACTGATCTTCAGTTTTCTATTTTAAATTCTGTAGCATGAAATATTAAGTAGCAGATGTGATGGATGGTAGCGTAACTGCGTGGAGCCGGATTGCAGGTCTTTCAAACAGGCATCTAACTAGACAATACTTGGAGCTCTGTAGGAAAGTATGAATGCAGAGGACCCCTTGTGTTTCTAGTTCATTGGTAATGCTGTGGAAAGGGTGATGGGTTCCTTCCTGATTCCCTCTATCTGATTAGTTTTTGTCATGAAGCTTTCTATTCATTGGATTTATCATGTTTATTCAGTGGCAAGTTTCAGAAGCCAAAGAGTGAACTAATGGTCAGGAGTCCCAGAGGTGCAAGCAGAAGCTGAATAGTATCCTGTTTTCATTTGTTTTAAATACAATGTTCAGATAATTTCTTAAAATGCTTTTCTTTAAACTGTATGTCTCAGTTATAAAAAGCATTTCCTGAATCTGTCAGTGAGTTGCTCAGTTGCATTTTGGACCTGGATTAACAGAGTTGAATTGAAGCATTCCTCTGTTGAGGTTGATTCAATCCAAAATTTTTCATAGAGCTTATAAAATCAGGGAAGAGTCATCAGAGCAGGATGTCTCATTCTATTAATTAGAATGGAAGACACTTAAATTTGCACCATGTGTGAGGAAACAGTGATTTATAGCTAACGGATGCTCTGCAGGCAGCAGCATTCCATCTGCTACACGAATTTTCCCATTACTTTTTGATGAAAAGTCTGGGGAAGAACCTCACACCTGTATTTCTCATTCTGAATAATGTTTACTAGTGCTGGGTTATTACTCTCGCCTGGATATTTTTTTGAGTAAAATGCATATTTCTATCAGCTTGCATTTTTTTCCAACTTCAAAGCTGAGAGTTTCTGAAACAGTACTTGGGATCACACAAGCAGCAGAGGTTCTTTTTGTACCAAAGATAGTCAGTGTAAGGGTAACTTAATTTTCCTTGGTGCTTTTGTGAGCACACACCTTGTTTTATTTAGTGTAACTTAAGCTGATTAAAAGAAAGAAAGAAAAAAAACCCTTGCTTAAAGTTTTAGCACTTCTCTGCCAACATAAACGTTTTCTAACTCTTGTTGACTTGAGAATTGCTGATACAAACTAGGTCTTTCTGGGCTTTGAATTCCATGGGGATGGGAGCCCACAGAGCCTACAGGGCATGCATTAGTGTATTTTGGGAACCCGGGCTGTGAGTTACTGCCTCAGTGATCAGCAACTGAGCCTCTCAGAATTGTTCCCCAGCAGTCAGGCAACCTGCTTTCACCAGCTCCGTGTCCCTAGGGAGCAAAAACAACCAGGAGAATTGTATCCCTGCGTGATAAAATTAGGTCTTCTGTAATCTCTCTCGGAACAGCCGGATGGCTAGCTGCCTTGAAAAACATATGTTTTAATGCAGGAATAATGCATTCCATTTAGGATGGCTATAGCCGTGGGAGCTGGTTGACTTAGTGGATAAAGCACTCCCATTTTGCCTCTGGGATCAGGACTAATGTCAAACATCAGGTCTAAAGTGCAGTGATGGAAAAGCATTGTTTGGGATGTTTTTCCTGTCTTTTGCTCTTAACAGGGATATTGTTCCTCTACCTTAGTCCTAAAGGAGTTTGAGAACTAAACCCTCCTATTATTGGAAATAAAGCGTAAATTACAAAGATGAGGAGTTAGTGCATGTATTTCTAGATTGTAGCTCACTTTGCATTAAGAAGACTTACTTAGGAATAGTGACATTGATGTTCCTCTAATACACGTTTATAATAAATTTCTCTGAGAGCAGCATAGGTAACTTGCTGGAGGAAGTTCTGCTTTATCCCTCCCTCTCCTGATAGAGCTCCCCTGCACAGCGGGAAGACACCGCTGTCATTGCAGCCACATGCATCTCCATAGGGCAGACAAAACCCACTGTTCTGCTGGGAAATGATCGTCATGTGGTACTTTCAGCTCCTCCTTCCGAGCTGCTGAATTTCATTACAAGAAGCTAAGAAGTAGTATTTTCCCTCTACTAATTTTCCATATGAGACATTGCCGAAGTTGCCATGAGGATGAACTATGGGTGACCGGGGTGGGGTGTCGAGCTGTGCTGCTGGGAGAGGGAAGGGGTGACCAGGAAGACATGGTGTATGTGGGGCAAGCCATGGGAGACTGCAAAGGTGCTAAGTTTGGCACGTACAAACAAGAGAAGTTGTGACGGGGCATTTGGTTGGCCATAAATTGGAAGGCTGTAATCTGAAGTGGGAATGATACGGCAGTTAAAGCACTAGATTGAGGGCTGAAAGGTTTGGGTTTGGATCCTGTTCCTGTGTGTGACTTCATTCCGTAGCTCCACAGCCACCGCTCCAGAAAGGGTAGTCAGGTGAGGATGTGTTAAAGAAGGTTTTGTGTGACCTGCTGTCCTGCCTGTACTTTTAATGCATCAGCTCTTCATTTGGAGCACTGATTAATCTTTGACATGAAGAGCCGTTTCAATATGAAGCACCTTTTCTGGAAATACTGTCATTTGCTCCCCGAGAACAGCAGTGAATGCATGTATGCAGTACGGATGTCCTGATAAGACTGTTTTCTTTGCCTTGTGGTTGTGTCTTCATCATCACCTTTCACTGTAATTACCCACTGTGGAAGCTTTGTGTGCTTCTCTGGAAACAACGATCACATAGATAAGCTGACCAGCCAAGAGAAACCCTGAGGAGAGGAAAGAGGCTTTGAAGTTTTCTGCTTACTTTCTAGAAAGAGGTATGAGCAAAGTTAACAAACGGTTGTAAAAGGTCACTCTTTGCCTTTCTGTCAAGAAGGTGAGATGCGTTGCTAGCACAGTTTTGTGCTGCCTAGCAGCAGCTGACATTCCTGCTCACAATGTGCATTGTCACTGTGCGAAGGAGAAGGAGAGTTACTTCGAAGAGCTGGGAAGTGACACGGCAAATTCCAGCCTGTGATTATTCACCATGCGGTGGAGAGCCGAGTCAGGCGATCTAAGCGGGAGATGAAAGGTCCTTGATCCTCAGCGGTTCTGGTAGAGGAGTAAACAGATCTGCAGCTTATTAAACTATGCTGTCTTTTTTTTTTTTTTTTCCTCAATTGAATATAAGCGGAAAATGCCTATTAAAGGTGTTCCATTTTTGGCATTAAAAAAAAAAGATCGTTACGTGTCCCCTAGTGGTGGTTCAACCAAGGTACTGATGGCATTTGGTTGGCTAAGTGCGGGGCTGCTTGCAGTGCTGGTGGTGGATGTGAAAGGAGAAGGGTGTCGCTGGAAAGTGTGCTTTTCTCCAGCTCAGAGACACAGTAAGGAGTCAGCTGAAGCAAGTCTGTTCCGCTGGTGTGTCCTCAAGAGCTGAGCCCTGGTTTCATAACAAAGCCTTTGGCAGCAGTGTGGGCTCGAGATACTCTCACCTCTTAGCACTTTACTCTTTTCCATCGTGGAGAGCACAGGCGCCTCAGCTCTGCTTTTTGTAAAGCTGTGAACTTTGGCGAACTGGAGAGGGCGATTGATTAAACTTTAAGGAATGTAAGCTGTGTTTCTTAAAAAATACTGAACCGTTTACTTCATTTCCTGAGCAGTGAAAGCGTTTGTAGGTAACCAAATTTACAAATTATTTTTATACTTTTTTTTAAAGCTTTTGTGGGAATTCTGAGGGGGGAAAAAAACCCACTGAGTAACACAAGAGTGAAGCCTGTCTTGTGTTAGCAAAAAGTACATCTCATAATAGTGAAGTGCTGATGTAAATGTTTTGTGAGACTGAAACCTGTGTTTATTCTTAGGGCAGAAAGTTTAAGTGATCCCTTGTGGATTAAAAAAAAGAACAATTCTCATTGTAATTGGAATGAAAACCTCTGTACTTACGCAATTTTGGATTGGAAGTTGCCACAGTGAAAAGGGGGAAGTATTGTTATTTTCAGTCCACGGAGAGGAAGCGGAGATGCACAGAGGTGAGGTGAGTCGCTCGGTCACACAAACCAGCAGCAGAGCCAGCGCAGATCGGGGATCTCGTGACACTCAGCCCTCTGCTCCATAGAGGAGGGTGCATTGTCACTTACAAAGGAAGAGACTTTGAAACATGCAATCTGATAGCTAGTAAATGGATTTCTGTACAGTGTGCCGAGAGTTTGCATCTTCTTCTGCATATTCTTCTACATGTTCAAGTAATCTGAAGTTCAGTAGTGATGGTGATAGTAAGTTTTGGTTGAACACGATATAAACCAATTGTACTTGTGGAGTTTCTTCTCGTGCTTTAAATTCTCGAGTCCTTCTTGAAAATATCCTTTGGTGCAGAAAAAAGTCAATTATTGAGTCCCAAACAGGGGGAATCATGGATGAAGACAAAGCAAATGAGTCAGATATAAATAATCCTATTATGTCTTGGCTGCAGCCACACCTAGAAACCTTGAACAAACATTGCTGTTCTATTTAGTTATTCCTGTGTTTGATACACTTTACTTGTTAAGTCCTGTTTTAAAATTGCAGCATGTAAAAATGGTGTAGGGCTAGTCGCCATTAGTGTTAAAGACTTATAAACGTTGTTTTAGTAATTTTGACCAACGGCACAGATGCCTGTGCTAGACCATAGTTAATTTGCTCTCATATTTCCCCAAGATCAGAAAAATACAAAACTTTGGAGGTGGTGTTACCTTGGAAGGCTTTCAAGGCAATTCTTTTTTGCAGTAGGCCTTTAAAAAAATGTCTGGCTAGAACAGCAAACAGGAAGATGTAATTACCCCTTGGCTTTTGTGTATCAAAACATTGCTCATTGTACAAAGCTTTGGTAAAACACTTATAGTAGTATCTGGTTATAGCATGGAAGCCGGAAAGAAAAGCATTTGGATCTAGCAAAATCATACTTGATGTACTATGATTACTGTCATGTATCTTACTAGGTAATTACTTACCTAATAGCCTGTGTCTCTTTCTTCCCTCTTTCATGGCAGATAAGCTGATTTTTAATAAATCTGAACAAAGCTATTTTCAGATGAGGCTTACAGAAAAAAGGAAAGCTTGGACCCTTCTTCTCCCTCCCTCCCTCCCTCCCTCCTCTGATTCTAATAATTCTTCTGTTGTAGCTCCCATAAAGGGGGGCCTGAAGTCTCATCTGTTAAGTGTGGGTGTCATTAATTTCAGGGTTTTTTAACAGAGGTTAGGGTTTGTTTTTTGGTTCTTGTCCAAACACGTACCATTTGCTTTGCATTGTTCTTTTGTACTGACCGCTCTCTTTTGGGCTTTCTATGTGGCCTATGAAGTGCGATCGTCTGGCTCAGAAGAGTTGTAGAGATTTGTCTTACATGTGCTTACCTGCAGCGATCCTTCTTGGTTTATCAGTGTTGCAGTGTGACAGCTCCTGATATTCAACCCATTTGTTTCCCTGGGATGAGAAGGTAAATTTCTTGTGTTGAACCTGATGGGGAAAGCCAAATAGAAATAAACGTTCATGTACTGGCAGCTTTTCAAGGGCTTATTTATGGAGGCTCCCTCTCATCTACATTGAGTCTGTAGCAAAGGTGACACTGTCTTTTTTTCACATTATGGAGATTTAAATAGATTCAGCAAAGCAACAACTGTGGGGTGTGTGGTTCGAAGTAAGTGACAAATGATGGTGACAGAGTTCTCCATGCCATGCAGGATGCCATGACTTGGCCTGTTCTCTTAGGAAAATAATTACTTCTGATGTTCTCTTGTTTAAAATTGCAGAATACCTTCCTGTGAACAATAAAATGGTGTGAAAGACACAGACATCATGTATGGCACTGCAGGCACACTCCTCTTCCAGCAGAGACAGAAGTATTTGGGCAGAAGGATAAAAGGAAAAGGCTTGGCATGGAGAACTGGGGAGGAGTAAATAGTCTTCTATTAGAATTGAGTTTGGCTTCAGGTTATGAAAGATCTGGCAACAGTACAGCTTAGAGCGTGTTTGCTACTTTCTATTGCTCTTGCCATGCGAAGTGACAACCTCTCGGTTGTACGGGTACAGCTGCTCATGGGTCTGTCTAGGGGTCTGGATTGAGGAGCTGACAGGCTTAGAAAAATTAACAGTGTTGCTGTTGAATACTTGACATCCTGAGAGGATATCCTGCAGAATAGTCCAAAAAAGGAAGGATGAAAGAAACTAGTGAAGTGGAGAGATCTGGGAGATGCAAGACCTGATTTTTTTTCTGTAATTCTGCTATCAAGAATAGCTGTTTAAGAATTGCTTAGATTTTCTGTGGGTGAAATGTGACAAAAAGTCTCCAAAAGTTACTATCCCATTGCTATAAACTAGCAGTCGTTGGATTGTTTCCACCTTCTAAAGGGATTGTTTGAAGCTGTTTCATAGATTCCTAGTTGAAAGGTAGATTTCTGCTCCTTCAGCACATTCTGCCCCAAGCAATTGCAGACAGCATCTCTCTTAACTCACTAAACCAGTTAACATTTGGGCTTTGAACATATTGTCTGCTATTTAAGTGTTACATACTGTTAGATACGTAAATGAGAAAAAGACTGTGCTGGTTGTTCCAGGGAGTTACCTCATGGAGGGGAAAAGCTGACTTGGGTTTCCTGTGATATCCTTTACCTCTGATTGTGCAGGGTGCAAATTCAAAGCCGCCCTGCGTTATCTGTGGATGGAGGCACATATGAAAAGGAAGAAGGCAGCTAGGCTAGGGCAGCTTGCCAATTGCTTAAAGCCTTTGTTAGAGACTAAAGGAAACCTGCGCCCTTTTAGGCACTAGTACAGCCCCAGGGGCTTTCTTGGCCTCATATGTAAAGAAGATGAAGGCAGCCACATGGAAATGATTGCACACTTTTGCATGTCAGTCTACGTTAGCTCTTTAGGTCCTTGTTGTTGTGTTTGAATGCGAAGATCTTGTGCTTAATTCTCAGGATTTTCATCCTGTGGGTCTGTCAGTATAGCACTTAACCCATCTGTTGAAACTAAACCATGAGGAAGGAGTATCTTCTGCGCTTCGCTTGCAAAACCAGTCTCTTATTGAACTGCTCAGAGCCCATATGTGACTTCACCCTGATCACAAGGTAGGAGATGTCTCCAGTGGTCAGGCTCTGCTGCATTACCTCTGGGAAAGGTGTCTGCCTCTGTGATGACTGGTTTCTCCATAGAATAAATTCCTCATGCTCAGCTTGCTGTGTGCTGAAATAAAAAGGAGAGACTAACTCAAGTGTCAAAATAAACGTCAATTTTACACCAGTGCAACCAAGCAAATGAGAAACGGGCACGCTTTTCACTCTCGAATCTGCGTTGCTCTGCCATTTCCCTTTCCTCTGCGTGAAAAGAAGGGTTTGCAGTGATTTATACCTGTTATGCCAGTCTCATCACGACTGCTGGGTACAGTACTGTCTGCTGGTGTTGTAGTTGACTACATTTCTGAGCCAGGGTTTATTTTTTTCCTTCTAGAGCTTTGAACATGAAATATTCAATCATATCTGTGCACAGCACAATTGATACAGGCATCGTGCCTCAGAGAACTGTGATGAAGGTGTCAAGTTGGGAGCACATCCTGCGTTTGTGGCTTCTGTATGTTTGTGCATTTTCATGGAGATGGTAGCTACCTAAGTGGGGCTTTGAGGTTTCAGAAGTTTTGTGTCTTTCTCCAACAGAATTAGCTTGGGCAAGAGGGAACATCTCTCCACAGTTTCTTGAATGGAGCCTGAGGTACTACAGCCTACAAGGTGGTTTTTGTAGATGCTCCAGGATGGCTGTCCCTGAAAAGGCAGGTCATCATTGCGTTTGGTGGGAAGATCTAAGCTTGGGATACCCCCAGGAGTTTATTTTGTTTCTATATTTTTTTTTTTGTACAATACTGTGTTGCACTTCTAGAATGCTCAAGGCTTAAGAAGAAATGATCCTGCTGTACAGGGGATATTGAAGAGAAGTGGTTGTTTCCCAAACATCATTGTTTCTCTTAAGAGACTATTATGTAGCATGGCACAAATTTTACTTATATGAAACATATGGAGTCAGCAGACAAGTCTTACTGAACAAATTGGAGGGCAACAATCCAAACTGATGCCTGTTTTCTGCAATCCTCCTTTTTCAGAGTTTTTGCTTAATTGCAAGCTTTCTATTTGGACTTTAATTCTTCAGTTGCTCTTTCTTGGCAGACTCTCTTGTCTTAAATTGCTGCTGTCAACACATCCTTAGCCCTTCCTGCTCCCTCTCATCCCCCTAAATTGTGTAGTACTGTCTGTGATGCTTCAGATTGCTGTAAAAAGGCCATTATGTTTGTAGTTGAAAGCAAAGCCTGCTGTGAATATAATAGTTTATCAAAAAGATACAAGCATCTCTCTGTTAATATGATTACACTGACACATTGGTTTTATAAACCTTAGTGTTCTTTGAAATGGTTGATATCTAGTGATTACGGCTCAGATGGGTCACATACAAATATTTTGTATGTTGTCATCTATAGTAGAAATGCGGAAATGAAAGGGAGTGTTAAATTCTCATCTCTTCAGTGGTAAGGCTGGGGACGCCGGCAGGTGATGTGGTGGAGGATCTCATATTAACCTAAGATTGTGTGGCCAAGGAGGAAGGAAACTAATACCTAGAATGATGCAGAATAGACTGGAGAGCGGTAATGAATCATGCTGGAGCAAGACAGTAGAGAGCATGGATACTGGAACGAATTGTAAGCCAGTGGAGCAAGACTACATTTAGGGTGCTCATCGGATGGTAGACCACAGTATTCTGTAGGATTTCCAGGTTTTAGAAGAGGTAGGACTCCTGCAGTTACCAAATTAAGAGGGAGAGGCCTAGAAAGTCTCTGCCTTTACCAGCCAAATAGAGATGGAATTAGGCCATGGTTGTCAGATAACTTTTCCAAGATCATACTGTGGAGCTGAAGCAGCAGCTTTGCCAAACATCTGCACTTGCCCAATGCACCTGCACTCACTTGTGGCTTCCACTGTGTTTTTTTCAATGGGCGTGATGTGGAATCAGAGACCTCTGTGTCCCTACAAATGACTCCAAGATAAGTCTAGTTTAACACCCTCTGCAATTCTTAGCTTGCTTTTTCAGGTGATTCTTTTGTTAAGTTTTGTCTTGTTATTTTGGTTTGTTGGTTTGGGGTTTTTTCTAGAGATTCTAGAGTTGTATATTCTTAAATTTTGCTCTGTCCATGCCTAAAGAGAAATTAGCTAGCACTTCAGGATTTTTTCCTGCGAGAACCAGAGTTCAAAGTCTTGGGCTTCTGTTTTAGATGAGAAAGTTGGAGGGCTTACATTTTGCTTTGCATAGTAATAAAACCAGGCTAATACTGTTAGAATTAAGTGCTAAGGGGAAATAAAGCAGTAAAGATTAGTTTGTTATTTAAAGTAATTCTGCTTACGCCTTTGAGGGAGATTGGCTATTGCTCAGAGAAACTGCACAGTCACCTTTGCTTTAAATTTGTTGCAGAATGAAAAATTAAAATATGATCTCACTCTCATTAAAATTAAGTAATTGATGTGATCATTCAATTAAAAGATTTTTTGGGAGCTTTTGACAAGTCATTCCAGGTTGCTATTAAGGCCTGACCAACCAAGTGTCTTTAAATTGGAGGGAATGGGGGATAGTTGGAAAGATGAGGGAGCATCTCAACGAAATACCTACCTAGAAACCCAACCAGCCCTCACCAACTGTACGGCAGCGCTACCAGCATGCTGTCCTCCACAGAGGTTTCTGTCAGGGGCTTAGTTAGAGTCAAAGCACACTTCTGAAGTAAAGTTGAATATATTCCTCTTAATGCACTGGTCTCTCTGGGTACCTAGCTTGATGATGAGTGTTCTGAATGTGCATGTGTGCCAAAAGTGAGACTTTGAAGGGAGCGATTCTAACTTTATCTTCAGCACAAGTTTGTCTCATCATGCTAAACATAACTGTAAGGCCAGTAAAGTATCAATAACCTTTTGTCTCTGCTTTTCATTCGCTGGCGTTATAACAATTTACTGTTGTTACTAGTTTACTGTGAATACATTCTGCTGGTTGTTGCTTTTTCAGACAGCTTGCACTTCCCAACCTGTACAGCTACAGCTTAGGTTTTTTCTGTTTTATTCATAATTCCAGCTAGGCATCACTGTTTGCAAAAAATCTTTCATCTCTTGCTCTGGGCTATACAGAACTGGAGTGGCAAAGGAGATTTGTGTTTTTGTGCTGGCTTCATCATTTTCAGAATATTAATATTTAATTTAGGCTTTTTAAAGCTTTTAGCAGATTTGTCAGGCTCTCCTCCCTGTGGTAGTGTATGTGAGGACAACTTGAGAGAGCATTCTGATTAACTTAGGATATGGAAAGTGGTTTTATTTGTTTTGATTTGTGACTGAAATACTTTTAAGAAGCTCATCCTGTTCTGTAAGTAAATTTGCCATAAACTTAACCATAAAGTAGATCCAGCAGTCTTTCCTCTTCTCCAGCTTGAGTCCAGCCAAGCAAATACTGTATCTCATCCAAGTAACACTTTTTCTTGCTCATAAAGACCAGTCCATATTGTCACTCTCTGGTGGAAACCATGGATGCAGTCAGCTGTGCTGGGGAGGGGGTGGGGGGCAGCAGGTTTCAAAGAAGCCCTCAGCAGCGTTTGCTCTGCCACTGCTCTGTACCGAGCGAGACACTGACGCTGGACTTCTGAGTCCATGACAGAAATCATTCTGTTCTCAGCTCCAGCCCAAGTTGCTTTTGTGCAAGCAAGCAGTGCCAGCATGGGTGTTTTGGTGTCAAGGAAGTGTTCATCTTTCACTTGGTGAAGGCTGAAATGTGGTTATTTACACTGCTGTTGTGTGTTTAGAAGTTTATATAAATGATATTTCATTATTTTGGACCCATTTTTATGATAAATTCAATCTTGGAGAGATTGCATCTTGTTAGTGCAAATATGCCATGACATTTTTACCTGTTACTAGAAATAAAGTTTCTTCTCTTCCAAATTCAAGATATTTTGTTCAAGTGAAGAGCACATGACATGAGGACAGATCTGGTGCACATAGGTTGCCTTTCAGTGCATGAGAGAATTTGGCCTGAAAAACATTTGGAACTCGTGTAGAGATTGACTGGGGCCTTTGCCTCGCTGCAGCTGCCTTCAGTGCAGAAGCTCAGAGTTGTTCTGCATTGTGCTCACTAAGTTCTTGATTCCTGTGCAGGAGTTAGTGCTTTTCAGCTGCCGGCCCCCTGAGCTGTGACCAAGTCCCACGTCGAGCCTCCTGAAATCTGGCGTTCGTGATTCAAGATGGAAACAGCATTCTGGCAGAGGCCATTTTTGTTTACCAGTTAGTGTTTCTTTCCAGTTGGCTAGTGTTTGCTGGGTCAGTGGGTCTGTTGTTTAAAAGAATTTGTTTACAGCTAACTCTGTCTTTTGATACTTAAATGCTGAATTTACCAACAGGAGTTTTTCATTTACCTGCTGAAAGCTGTGTCATTTCTAGAGGAACATGTTTGTTTTTCTTCCCTTTTTATGATAAATAAACCACAATGAGTTTATTTCCACTGTATCGAATGTCTCTGGCCTTCGTGGCAACAGAGTGCGGAAGCGTCAAAATCAAATAGAACAATTTGGAGAGTAATTGTATTTAGGTGTTTGCTTATCCAGCAAAGCAGTATTTGCTTGCTGTTCCAACACACCAGGTGCCAGATGTAAAACACGCTTCCTTTTTCATTGATATTCAGCTCTTGTGTGTAGTTAGCAGGCTGACTCATTAATATTACCAGTGTCATACGTATTGTGTTAGGGCCAGTCCCTGTTTTGCAGTCCTCTACGGCAGAGACAGTGTTGTTGGAAGCTGTCCAATTTGTTCTTCACGAGGCTTCTGTCAGCGAGATTATTAGGCTTTAATCTGTCTCATGGTGATAGCTCTGCTTTTCCAGAAGGGAGTCACTTTGTGTGTAGATGAGGCCATGGCAGAGCTGGCCGTGGGCCTGTTGCGAGGAGGCCTGCTGTCGTGAGAAGAGTTTACCTTGCAGAGAGGAGCCAGGGCTGTCACGTTTTCTGAGCCATTTGGAATTCTAAAGCAGCTTTACAGAAATACTGGCCTAGGTAGACCAAATCCAGAGGAGATGTTTTCTCGGCCTCTCCATCTCGCCTGCTGCAGAGAGTGTAACTGTTGTGCAAACAGCAGCCATTGTCCGAAGCCTTGTGTCATCCTGTTTGTTTTATCGAGACCCTCAATTCCCCACTCACGGAGAATTTCAAGCAAGGTGTTTTGGAGTCATTTGTTGTGATTACTCTGCTCTTATCTTCTGCTTTATTCTTCGCTAATGAAAAATTAACAAGATAGAAATTTTCTCATGTAGTGTTTGATTATGTGAATGTTTGATGAGAAAATGTGATCTCAGAAGCAGCTTTTTAACAAGGTTGCAGTGACAAACTTTGTAATAAACACACAGTATTTTGGAAGCGTATTGTAAATAATTCCTGTATTAATTTGCTGTCAAAGACTTCAGTTTTCAAACCAAATCACATCTGTTAACTGCAATATCTTTTTTTGTAAGCTCTTTCATTCATTTTGTTTGCCTTCATTTTCTTTTTGTCAAGTTGCTGACTGTGTGCTCTTAAATAATCCTACTGATTTCTCCATACTTCCTTCCCTGTACAAGTAAAACATTTGAGAATTCAGTTTATTTAAATTGGAAAAGGAGATATTGCACCGTTAGAGAGGCCACAGTAGGAAAATGCACTGTAAGTAGTAATTGTGGTTTTGGAGATAGTTTGTTGAGTAAGAGCTTTCTTACTTTTAAACCTCTCTGTTTAGGTTCGAGGTTCACTGGTATCAATGTAGAAAGGATATTTGTCCTCACAGTTTTATGAAAATATATTGTGACAGTGGTGACGTACTGGTACAAGGCAAGAAAAATCCGTGTGTTAGGGTCTTAATGTTTTGGAATGACAGAAATATCTGTTTGGATATTGCCATATCCTGCGTAACAAGGCCAGCAAATCGAGATTGACCATTCCTTCTCTTTATAATAACAGCATGTTTTCTCTAGTTAAAGGCAGACAGAGCGAGGGCCACTTTGTACCAAAAATTGACTATTAGTGTGCAGGATTAGGAGGAACTGAGGCACTGGGAGATGTGCGTATTTTCCCTTGAAGTAGCTAAGTTCAGTAACTTTGTGGTGGATTTGCAGCGTGTGGCTGGATCGTTGAGCTATGCTGGGAGGGTTCTCATGTTTGCTGCTATAGTACATTTTGCCCATTATTTTGATCTTCCACACAGCTTAAAGGCTTTTACATAAGAAGGATCTTGCCACATCCTGCTATCCAGCCTCTGAACAAAGTGCTTCTGAAGCAGCCATTGACTCTTCTTTAGCATGCCGAAAGAGCCCTGAACAGAAGTCGTTCCTTGCATGATCTTTCTTGTAGAGTATTGCAGCTGACAGAATAATGGGTTTTCTTAGGCCTGCTGGTGACATGCCAACATGGTTTCCTTAGCAGTGAAATTCCTCAAGAAGCCATGGTTGCTGATGTAAACACAACTGAAAGCTGAACACAGCCTGTACTGAGCTCAGGGCCTGAAATCTGCTTCTTGTGCCATGCTGCACACTGCATTTTTCTTCTGCTTTTTCTATTTAAATCTGGTTTTCCAAGCTTGTAACCAACTTGAATGGGTCGTACTCTTCAATCCAGAAAAGATGGCTCTGTCTCTGCACCGAGGAGCCTGTACAGACTCCTGGGCTGGTATGCAGCAAGGGTCGCTCCATGGGGCAGCCTCCCATTAACTGGAATATAGCTCTGGTTTTGTAGAACTGTGTTGGTGATGGAGGTGGGGTCATTTTAATTTACCATGTCCAGAACAGGTTTAAGGCTATTTAACAAAGTGCTTTGGTTCCCACTAGTCAGGCTTAAAAGACATGAATAGCAAACCCAAGAACAGTTTCCTAGCTGTGCGCTGAGGCTGTCTCTGCCAGGTACACTTCTGGAATTTGGTGGGAGTTTCCCCAAGTCAAATTACCAGTGTCACACACTAATTTGAGGCTGGGTAAAAGATTAATAATTGTATTGCTTTAACTTTAAGTAGTGGAATCTTACTGTGGTGACTAATACTGTTTAATAGTAACTATCCTAGTGTAAGCACTTGTTAATGCTGTAAAATGACTGTGGTTTGTGTTTCAGATTTCGGTGCTTAGGGAAAAACAATATTTTGCTCTCGCTTTCTCTGCTTTTTTCTGTGAAATGGGAGCAACGTCCTTAGGAACACACACTTGGTACTACCTCTTTGGGAAGGCCGGGGTAGGGAGCTTGCGGGAAAACATGTTGCAATAGGTGTCTCACCTCTTTAGTTTTGAAAAATTCATTCTTACAATTTTTATTTTTTTAAAAATTTTTAATTGATTTTTGTTTGGGGAGTGATCTTCTAAGTGCTAATGCTTTCATCGAGACATCTTTCTTTGTGTTGTCATGCATAATCATTGAGCTCCTTGCACTATGATTTGGAATAGTATTTTCCCATCTGGAAATGTGTAATTATTGTGCTACCATGCAGTATCACATGCCAACTAGGTTAGTGCTGTGTTAACACTGTGCTTAAAGGAAGGTCAGAGTTGCATTTCCATACCTGAATACTTTGTGTGAGCAACACTGTGTTTGATCAATAGATAGGGTAATAATTGCTCTTAACTTCTTTCTTCACCTATTCTTGCATCTTATTCAAGAATCTAGAATTTAATTACAAAAAGTAACTTCAGGTACAGTTGAACTGAAATGGGCTACAGATCCAAACTGCTTTTCGGGATGGTTTGGCAAGGTGTTGCTATGCCGTCAGATTTGGAGGAGAGTTACCAGCAAGCAGTATCTGTGGCAGTTGGCTTATGTTAAAAAAAAAAAAAAAAAATGAAGCCTGTTTCAAGAGAATAAGGGAATTATTAAATATTGTCATCTAAGAGCCATGAAAGGGTAGGCGATAGGAATTGAGTGCAGGATTAAAGCCCATACTAACTTCTATTTTAATCTTATCCCAGGTGGATCCAATGTAGTAATATTCTGATGTTTGTGCAGCCACGTTAGCTGCTGAACAAAAGGCTGCAAAAATACGATCAGGTTTCTGTGCAAGAGAGCTGAAAGGCAAACAGCCCTGGCGACGGCCCGTTCGCCCCTGGAACCGAGGTGCAGAATAAATGCTAGGGACCGTCTGGTTTCATTGAATGCCTCGGACTGGAAGCTGTGGTGTGGCCCGTGGCTGTGGGAGGGGTAAAAGCTCTGTACATCTGACTTTAATCAATCACCGCATCTGTCAGAGCCCCGGACTGTCGCCGAATGCTGTTTACTGCAGGTTGTGGTAAACCCAAGGGAATATGTCATTTGGCATTCTAATTGTGGGTGGCTATCTGCGCAAGCCTGAAGTATTTTGCAGCAAGATGCTGTGTTCTCTTTGAGTGCCTGCATGTTTTTGTTTTTATTTTTATTCCTGGGCTAAAACCAGGCTTGATTTGGAAAATCATCTACCCATGCTGGTCTGTCTTGTAGAGAAAGTGCATACTGTTTAGAATTGGGAAAGTTTACGTGTGCGTAATCCTTTGTAGTTGGGCTGGATGGACACCTCCTAGGAGAAGGTTATCAGCACTTGCTGTTCTAATAATTCAGTTTCTAACTTAAGGAAGACAACGATGTACCTGCCTACTGAATAAACGCTGAATCACAGGGTTACTCTTGCATAAAGTTTAGTCATTTCCTGGGAAACTTTTGGTTTCAGTCTGGTGGTGGAGGGCTTGGTCTGTGCATTTGTGCTGAGGATTAAATACATGTGAATTTCTGCTAGTGTCTGTGACCAGGAGGTTAGTCAGAAAAGAGTATTATTCAGGGCAGAATCACTTCATCTGGGTTGTGAGTTGTCTTGCTTTACTCAGCTCAGACTGTGAGTATGGCTACTTCTTGTGTACGTGTATGTGACACTGTCTCTGCTCATTGCATTGTTCTGATGCAGGACCAGTATTATAAACACTGTTAAGCGCTCCTACATCTAAACTCACGTTCTTCTCATTGACTGTTGCTTAAAAATAGATTAAAACGTTTCTCTTGAATAGATTTTTGTAAAATCCTATTTGTGACAAAGGGTTTTGTGCCCTTTATAGCATTCAGAAGGGAAAATGCATTTTTTCCCCATGACAAGTTGTAGCTATTTAAGTTTTGTGTGGTTTTTTTTTTTTTTTTTTCCTCAGGATGGGGTTACATGCAAGATTTATTATTTGTATATGGGATTAAGCTATTTATGTGTATGTGCTGGTCTTAAGGGTAACATGTAAAATTTATATGGCTGCAACATAATATCTTGAATAAAGTTGACTTCGGTGATTGTATTTTGCAGATGTTTGTTAGAGGCAGTGAGCAGAGCCTGTGTTTTGTAGGGTTAACAGAATTTTGTGGTGTATTTAAAGGTTTTAAGGGGTTATCTTCAAGAGTTTTTGAAGCCTTTTAAAAAACATTTCACCTTTTGTAAGGGTAGATGTTACCCATGCATCCATAGCGTGATTTGAGTTGCTGATGCACAAGTGCATTGTGCATCCTTTTGGCACAGGAAAGGGTCTCAAAGAAGGATCTTTTAGTTCTTACCAATGATCACGAGGTATGGTTTGGAGTTTGACTTCATGGTCATTTGAGCAACTTACCTGGGGAAGTCCTTTAAAGAAACTAACCACTGAGAATGCCAGGGTGACATTGATGCTGTGTGAACCATGCACACAGTCACGTTTAAGAATGTTCTAATGGCTGCTGCAAAGAGAAGAATCAACAAAAGCGTAGTACATCTACAAGAGGCTCTTTTATTTACAGTGGTAAGCTTCCAAGCATTTTTCAGTGTCCCAGTCTTGCAAAGCCTTTGAGAGCACATTTCGCTGACCCTGAATAGTGCCATTTTCAGCAAAAATGGTAAAGATAAGTTACCATATGTGTTTGTTTTGGTTTGTTTTTTTTTTTTTTTTTGCTGGTGGGTAAGGCATGGTCTTTGGCTGAAGTTGATCTGTTGACACCTCCTTTTCATTGGTCACCCCCTGCCCACACGCACAAAGAAAACTGAACTCTGTCCTTAGCTCACCCAGTTCAGTGATGCATCACATATGGCATCTAAGATTACTGCCTGTAATACACGGGCCCAGACGGGTGAATCAAGGACAGTGGATCGTCTGGAGCTCCAAAATGCTGCTGTAAGATAAAGATTCTTCAGGATAGTTTCAATAGTTGGATTTATTGTTTAAAGGTAAAACAACAAAAAAATTTAAAAGGCTTAAGGCACAGAGTGAGTGATTGGTGGTAAGTGCACCTTGTGACCTTAAATGATGCCAACGCAGACCTCTGCAGTGGGGCAGTCTGGACACGACCACGTACCCAGGGTAGACCATGCCACAAAAACCTAGTCTTGAATGGCATACTTTTGAAATAATAAATGTTGAGATTAAAACAGTTTTAATTTGGGAAAGCAACATTCATAAGCCTTTAGAAAAGATTTTTGAAACTGTGGAACAGAGTCCCCACAGTGCTGGAGCCAAGTAGGCTTGTACTGTGTATATAAATTAATCTGGAGCTGATCTGTCTGTGAAACTTTTAGTACTGAAACTGTAGCAGTATAATGCTTGTGCTTAACAAACAGAGCATTGTAAGACTTGCTGTTTTTTTCAGTAGCCTATTCATGTTCTTAATGGGAACAGAATGGTGCTGTTAAAGGGAAACTGCAAAGCACAAACCTGTTTGGTTTGTTTTTCTTACTGTTTGTGTTTTTCTTTGGGGGGGGGGGGTGACATATGGAGTAACTAAGGCTTTATTTCTTTGAAGAAATCAGTGACTTTTTTCTGGAAGACTGTATAGTTTGCAGACCTTGGTATTGTCTTCAAGGAGGAAACCTGATATACAGCTTCACCAGAAGGAAGGAGGAGGGAATCTTTGAAGCTGCATCATCGTTTGGCCTCAAACAGAAAGAGGCGATTGTCTAAACTTGTTTCAAACATAGTTTTTGTGCTGAAGTTGTAGCCAAAGAGTGTTAGGAGTGTAAGGCCATTGAACAGGTATAGTCTGTTTGAACACACGGCCTTAGAAAAAAGGTTTAAATGTTGTCTTTCAAGTTGCCAAAGCCTGGGATTGAGAACATCCTAGCTTTGAGCCTTGGTAAAACCATCGCGGGGTGGGGGTGACTAGAAGTTGCTGGTCTTCCAGGAAATGGAAGAAAGACGGTGCCTAACTACAAAATAAATAAATGAGTGACGACAACATTTGTTACGGAAGTGCTGAACTGATTGGTTTGATATCTGTTTTCTGCCTAGGCCATAACTGTCTGAAGTGCTAAAGTAGCATACCTTTCTCATTTTGGGTTTCTCAAACACGCTGCTAACACTTCCAAACACACTCAAAAGACCTTATCTGGAAGTGGCATGCAACAAAAGAACATTTTGGACTTTCAGCTACTCTTCTGGGTTTCAGTATGTCCAGTTTGGTGTCTACTTCTGGTCAAGGGCAGGAAATCCAAAATCAAGCTCTGCAAAACCAGGCTTTATGTTGCATTCCATCAGAGTGTGTTCCAGATGATAAAACTACCAGAGGCATTGCCCATCATATATGCCTAGAGATAAAGCAGGGGAGTAGGCAACAAAGGCAAAGTCATCATGGTCATTTATAGGGGTAAGACCTGGAAAGCAGATGCAATGGTGATAATAGAATTTATTTTGTTATTTTTGTTGTAATCTTGTTACAGTATTTGCTGTTAAATAAAGAGAGTAGCTATCTGTGTTTTGAGGCTAGTTTCCAGGATTCTTTGTTAGCATAAACTGTTAGAAACATCAACGTATTTTCTTTTAAAAGCACTCAATCATTTTTTAAAAATGCATTCAAACTGCTTTCAAATTTGAATCTTTTGCTTGATACAGTCAAGTGTTTGGAGGCTTTGTTGGGGAGATGCTGTGCACTACGTGATCATTTTCCTTAATTTCTCCACTGTAGTAATTATGGTTTTGTTAGACAGTAAATGATTCAGTGTTCTCATTCCATGGGGGGAAGGGGAGCAGGGATGTTGAAAGAGGAGTATTGTCTGAGCGTAGCAGGATTAGCTGGTGTTACCACCTTGCACTGATTGAGCACCTCTGTTTAGAACAGATCATCAACTCTAATTGCTAAAAAGCAGCCTGGCGTCACAGGGCGGTGAGGCTCCTGAAGTTTCAGGCTTCTCTGTTGCATGATTTGAATATAGGTGTAACATCTAGGCTGATCAGGTGTACTTCACTGGACTTCCCTCTGCTCTCTGTAAGCCCGTACCCCTCCATCTTCTGTCGTTGCCCAGTTCACCTTTTCTCTTGCACTCTCAGTGGTCAGAACAGCCAGATTGGATCTGTGTGATGAGGAGCAATTCTAATTTCCTCTCAAGAAATTAGGAGAATCATATGGAAAAGGAATCTTAGAATCAATTTTTTGCATTTTTCTGTGGAATTCTGTTTCTTAAATGTACACTTGTTTAATCACCGACAAGCAAGGCGTCTTGGATTTCATCATGGAGGTGTCTGCAGACAGGATTATTGTCCAGGCATTCCAAGTGAGGAAAAATCGTTGCTCCTTGACTGAACTTGTCTTGTTTCTGCAAACCATGAATCCAGAGTTATTTCCTACTCAGAATCCACATAAGGGCATCTCTTGTGCATTTGCAAGACCTGCTGTGTCTTGAAAAGTAGGATTTCTTTAAATTCTTCTTTCAAAACTGTCAGAAGAGAGAAAAGATTAAAAGGGGGGAGGAGAGGGTTGAAAGAGGGGAACAGTATGGAGATCTATAGCGAGATGAGGAGTTACTGCAGCAATGCCGTACGGTGCCGGCCTCCTGCCGGAGAACCTTTGCTGTGCAGCTGGGGCTGGTCCATCAAATGCTCCGTGAATGAGCAGGGAGACTGAGCTGGTGGCTCTGCACGAGAAAACTTCTCATGCACTGGGATGAGTTAACCTTTGTGAGTAGTGCGGGTGGTAGCAGAGCTTCATGTTGGTTGGGATGGGAAAGCTGAGTTTGGGTAGCAGAATGAGGAAAATGGTAGTGTGTGGAGCTGATGAACTGGACTGTAGTGGGATGTATTTACACTTCAGTCTGTTCTAACATACTGGTTATCTGTGGAAAGTGAAGACATCAGTGCACCTGAGCTGATGGTTGCCGTCACTGCAGTAGAGATGTCAAGGAAGGAGAGCCTGTTCCTGCCTTGCATCAGCTATCAGCAGCTTAGCTCGCTCTTGTGTACCCTTTAAAAACAAACAAATCCCTAAAGATCCTGACATTGCATTTTGAGACACCAGGAAAGATCAGGACATACAAGAATCGTAGGGTGGTTTATGGTGAAAAGGGTCTTGGCTGAAAAGAACCTGAAGCCTTGCTTGCTTTGGAGAGGAATCCCATTTCCTTAGCAGGGCCTCCTCGGCATGTGGAGGCACAACCAGGATGGGCTTAGGATATAGATAAATATAGACTACAACTGAACAGAAACAGTTGTAGCTGGGAGAGGGCCAAAAGAATGTCTCAGCACTAAGTGTTTTTGTTTGCAATTTCTTTCCTAGGAATGAACAAACACTAGCACCATTTTAAAGCTAAATTGTCAGCGCTCATTTGCTTTTCTAATGCTTCCTTTGTACTGCTGTGTCTTGCATCTGTGTAGAGAGGGGTTGTGGTTCTTGGGTTGTTTTTTCAGCTAGCTGGAATAATTTAACATGCCAAATGTCACAAAGTGTTGAATTTATGGAAGCGGGGTCGATGATTTACCAGGTTTATGCAGTAGGAGTGAATGGTTCTTGAGATTGCAGTCCTATTGTCTTGGTTCTCTTCCTGTTGCTGTAATTTATGATATTCGGTGAGGAAGTCTGCATTTATGTTCGGATCTAGCCGTTTCCATTTCCTGTAGATCAGCAGAAAAGGAATAGGGTGAAAGAAAATGTCTGTCTTAGTGAATCTTTGGTTTCTGTCTCAGTGGATTGATACCAAATTTGGACTATGTATGACCAGAGAGAAAAAGCTTAATACAATAAATTTGTTTGACTCGTGCAGCATATTAAAGGGACACTTGCTTCCAAGTCTTGAGATGTCAATTTGGGCATAACTATTGCGGTTATAGTAATCGGCTCATAATTTTATTGAGATGACTTTACACCTGTCACCTGTGCCTACACACGAGCTTTTCTTATGAGAGCCTTAGTCCCTGTGTCTTGCTGGAGCTTTGTTTCAGTTAACGATATTGTGTTTCTAACTTGTGTGGATGGCTATCCTTAAATAAAGACCTCTAATTTGTCTGTTTCTTCTAACCTTTTCAGTCCCTACTGCCTAGTTCCACTTCACTAGGGCTAGTCTAAAAATTTAAGCATTACGCTTTCTAATCCTCTAGGCAAGTGCTTGAGACTGTCAAAATAATGGTTGGTTTTTTGTTTTTAATTTTATTTTTAAAAGCTCTGCTTGGAAATTCAGCAGTGGCAAGGCACAATGCTGCAGGGAAGTCCCAGGAATTTATCACCCTTATCTCTGTTGCTGGAATTTTGCTAGTTGGAACTTTCTTGCTTTTGCCAAATAGCATTAGGCTTTTTATTTTTGTATTAGCTTATGCTCAGAGAATCCTTTTTTTTTTTTTTTTTTTTTTTTTTTTTTTTTTTTCCCAAGCAATAATGTAAATGATCTGAATTATGTGGTAGTGAAGGTTGCAAATAGTGCTTTGGCCCGAGTTACCTTCTCGTTTTTCAGTAGTATCTCACTTCAAATTTCCAAAGGCAGATCTGTGAACCACAGTGCTCGCATTCCTGTGAGGGTAGGTTTGGTTTATTGGTAGGATATTAGTGTGGAGCAAGTGATTAGAGAGACTGGGATGCTACTAGTGCTTAAATTGAGTTTTTGTTTGTGTGTGTGTTTAATGTACTGGTATTCTTTAGTAATTCCAACAATTTTCTGTGGCAAATGTTTCATTATATATAATGTGTAACCACCAATGTCAAGAGTCCAATTAAATCTTGTGGAGAAATTAATCACAAAATAACAAGCTGCAAACAAATCTGTGGGTTGGCTTATAAGGAAAAATCCCTCCCCCTTTCTGTGCAGGTTGGTTTTTCCTGAAGTGGCAGTCACCCTGGTCTATTTGCTACCCAAATGAACAACCAGGGGGAATTAAAACTGCCTCTGAAAATGGAGAGGCAAATCTCAGAAAAGCTGGTGGATTTTGTAGCTCATGCAGTCGATCAAAACATTACCCTTTTGGTGTTTGCTCTTTATATAGCTCTCTTTTGAAGGTGTGCTTTTCTTACACTGGCAGCATACCTTTCTTGTGAGCTGGATTAATTTAACTGAGCTATGTATTGCAATCAAGCATTAAAATTAATGCTTTGGTTGGCATTTCAGTGCTTCATGGACATTCTAATTTTCAGCTGCTGGATTTGTTTGGACGTGTTGGGGCCTGACTCAAACATAGTGTTAGAGGAGTGAGATAAAATTTTGTGTGCAAATGCACACCCTCCGCAAAGCAGCGTAAGTACCCATTTCAGCTCCAAAACTCTCAGCGTAGGTGTTTTGAGCAACACTGACGTTCGACTGTCCAGAACAAAGCAGCGAAGCCTATTCCCTTTCCAAGCACTTCAGTGTTGCAAAATCACGTTTAGCACCAAAATGGCCAGTTAGCTGGAATGTTTTCACAGCGATGCTGGTTGTGTTGGGAGGCTTAGAGCTTAAACCCTTTAATCACCTTTTCTGCTGCGGCCCTGCCGGTCAGGCTGGAGGTGTCTGGCAGAAGGATGCTGTGAGGCAGCAAATGCAGTGCCCGGTGCTGCTCAGCATCTGTTGCCTTGTCGTGATCAGGCTCAGAGCAAAGAAAACATGCCATTTGCGATCATTAGTTTCTTGTTGTAATATAAATATAGGCTTATTTTTAGCTTGAGAAGTAATAGCAAATAATTCTGTTTTCTTATTGCTATGTGTTTGATCACTTCCAATCTTTCAGCCCCAAGAGATAAGAGGTTACAAGTGCAGGTCGGGCTATGAAAAGGCTTGAAATGCTGCAGGGCTTTTTGTTTTGATCCCTTCAAGGTTCCAGTCTTTCTTGTGGTTCTGATGTAATGTGAGAAATTAAAACAAAAGACAGCAGCCAGATGGTACATTTCCAGGATCAGACAGATCAGATTTTTAGAAAAGGGAAAAGTTTACTAATACTTATTCTCTTCTGGAGGTTTTTGCTTCTATGGAGCTCAAGTATCTATCTTCTGTATGCTTCTACGAAGTAGGCAAACAGTGGAATTGCAGCTACTACTAGGTTAAAAAAAACAAACCACAACCCCATAGCTTGCTTTCACTGAATATCAAATAGACATGATTAAAAGTCTGATTTTTCTGGCTCATAGGGTGTGCTTGCTGGGCAGTAATCTAGAAGTTGGCTTGGTTCATCCTTGCCTCAGTTTTCAGAGGTGCCCTAAACAGCTTCTGCAGTGGGCTCACTTTATTTGCTTAAAGCTCTTCTCAATTTGATTAGTTTAAGATGAGGCTCTGAATTTGCGCTTTCCCTTTGCCCTGTTGTTTGGGAATTATTCCATGTTTTTAGCCTAGGTTGGCTTTGTGGTTACAGAATATTTTCATGCACTCCAAGTTTCACTTTTTAGGTTTTCATTGCTTTGATATCCCATTTAGATAGCTGTTCTCATTCAAATTATTGCATTTAAATAGTGTATAATGTATGTCTCTGATCCCAAGGGAAACTACAGTAGTTCTGTAATTTGGAGGCTTTGAAATCATACTGTACTCACATATATTTGGTTTCAGATTTTCTTCAGCATGTGCCTTGCTGTGTTCAGGTGGAACATTCATGTCGCTGGAAAGAAAAGCAAACAGAACTCAAACTGAAAAATGAGGACATGATTAAATGAGTTTTCTTTCCTTGATTTTAGGGGACATCACACAAAAGGGGTATGAGAAGAAGAGAGCAAAGCTTCTGGCTCCGTATCTTCCACCAACCCAAGGTAGGTGCTTGTTTCAGCTCCCATGAGAATTTTGCATAGCCTTGACACTAATGGGATCTGTGGAACGGCTGTGGAGTGGAGTGCTGAGATTTCACTTGCCAACTCTGAACTATTCTGTTTCATATGTGTTTCCTTAGCTAGCTAATGATTACACTGTGGAGGCTGCACAGATGCCATAAAGTCACGGGCAGTATTTTGCCTCTAGTTTGCTTGTTCATATTAAGCTCCAGGGAATCCTGGTAGTTCCAGAGCTGTTTGGTGGGTCTCTATAGAGTGCTGTGTATTTCGACACTTCCTATGCCCTGTCTTTATCTCCCATATGCATAAATCACATCCTGCTCCCTTGTCAGCTGAGAGCTCAAGGGCTTTGAATCAGTCGTGAAGTGTGAGGTCCTCAAGAATCATTCTTGAAACCTTAAAAATGGCTTAACTGCAGAGTTGGTCTGTACTGTGTCCTTCGTTCAGCCATCTTAATTCCTTGTTGGAGAAACATTACAATTTTCATAATTTGATGGTTTATTTTACCAGAGTAGCTGAATTCATGTACTTCGTTTACATCTGTTTCTGTTGGTTCAAAGATCCTTAGCAGTAGAGCTGATTGTATGTAGGATAATTATATATAATTGTAAACTGAAGGACATGGCTGAAAGTATGCCTCATAATTATTATGGGGATGCTTACCCAAAATAATTGCACTACTGATATGCTGAGATGCTTAACCATTAAAAAATAATATGTCAGGCTCTGAGCAGTTTGGGGAGTGAATGGGTATGACAGGCAGTCATGACTGGATTTACTGTCACTTACTGAGACTGAACTACTGCCAAAAAAATTACAATAAAAGCAAAGGCTAAAAGTGCACTTATTGAGCATCAGCACTGCACCCGTTGGGGTAAGATCGCACAGGGGCTTTTCTGCTGAAATTACAGCAGTTCACTTCAGGCAATTGCTTGAGGAGTATTAAAGGACTCTGCCACTCTCACGTGGCAGCTTCTAGACTCTGCCACTCCAAAACCCTTGGTGGTTGCGTTCCTGCTCTCACCCATCCTGGTTGTTTCTCAACTTTGGTTTGTTTGTGTATTCAACAAAAGCTGGTGCCTGTTCCTGCGTCTGAGCCGTATTGCTGTAGTGGGTGCTTTATACGCAAGAGAGTAGTGTATTCTGGCTGAGCTAATGTACTAAAGGTAGCAAGGCAAGCAGAAATTGGGTTTTAGCCTTCAAATTTGAGATTTTGTTACAAACAGGTCTCTTGAGTCCTGAGGACTGCGTCCCTAAACCAGGGTGTGATAGGAATCCTTGACAATTAGGTTGCTACCTTTGCATCAAATCTGTTTTTGTTATTTAAAGAAACCAAAAAGTAATACACATGACTCATCCCTCTTCATGGCCTTTATAAGTAAATATTTGTTGAGCAAGTTTTACAGTTGCTCAGTCCAATGTGTGTATATACCAGCAAAGATCTTGAGTCTTAGAAGGAAATGTGGGCTCCTTTCGTATCCTTCTTGGCAGACTTGCTTTTGTCCTGGAGTCCAGTGGAGGCTGAAGCTCTACAAGCTGCTTTTCATCTGACAACATGATCTTGTGCCCCTCATGCCTTTGCACGCATGTTTGGTTTGTTTCAGAAAATATTGTTTAATTAGGAGGAAAAAAAAAAGTGTTTGGCAAGACTGTCTGTGGCCCTGCTATTTTAATTGTCATGCTTTTCAAGGCTGCAGAATGAGCCAAAGCTCGGGAAGAGACACAGGCTGATAGGAGGTCACCAATTAAGATAGCATTTTGACTGCCGTTCCGGCTCAGCCTGCCAGCTTTTCATATATCTTATATCCAGCTGCCCCTATATCTGGGAATCTCCTGTTGTAAAAATACTGCTGAAGTCATGCATGAGGGATTCGGAATCAGGTCAGCTTTTTTAATGAGCAGAACATTAATTTAGTCCACAACCAAAAAAAAATTACTCCTGGCATTTAGTGCATTACATTTCTCAAAGAGCCTTCCTGATGTTAGCCAATGTATTGTCTCCGTTTCATCGATGTGAAATGAGATGAAGGTAGGTATGGTGACATGTCAGGGCATGTCAGCATTATAACTTGGGAGATTCTTATTGCTAAATCTGTGCTCCATTCCCATTGCCTCTGGGAGCTTGCCTCATTACTTTAGAGTTAAGGCAACAATGTTAATTACCTAAAGATACATGTTTTCCTGGTGCAACATCCATTTTTGTAAATGGAGCTTACTGAGGCGATGGGGCTGTGATCCCAGAGTTGTTGCTGCTCTGTGAAGTGCTGGCTGCTGCACAGAAAGGCTTTGAAGCAGTGTCCCAGGCTGTGCGGGTTGAGAAATGCTGCTGATTTTACTGTTGCCTGGACCAAAACAGGCACGTTTCTGTCCTGTTTCACTACTGACCAGCCACCTGTGCCAGTAAAGGCAGGCTGTCCTGCCGGCCTCTTGTCCGTACTGTCTTTGGAACATGTTTGACTGTAGCCAAACCATAGTTGCCTTCTGGGACAGGCCGGGGTCTCGGCACTTTGAGGTGTTGCTTTTGTTGGAATAACACCGACGTTTTCAAGTCATCCTCAGTGTCATTTGTGCAGATCGAATACTTTTGTGCCGATTTTAAACAATGCAATACAATGCTGATTTTTGCTATTTTGCAAAATGCTTCTTTGGATGGACAGATGAACTGCTCTGCTACGAAGAGGCAGTATAGTAACTCGCCGCCTCTTGAAACTAGTTTTTGCTGCAGACTGCGGGCCAACTTCTGCCTAGGGAAAGAGCTCCTATCCATATTAGTTGCTGCAAATCTGGGAAGGCATTTACAACTTTTTAGCTCAAACAATGCAGGAGCAGGAATGTCTTCTGCCAAAATTAGCAGCCCTTGCACACAGACTGTTGGCAGAGTACGTTTTCTTGCTATTTAAGATAATGCATTCAGTTCCTCTGCTAATGTGTAAAGGAAATTATATTCATTAAGCACTGATTCACTGTCAGAACCTTTTTATGTAACTGCTAGAGTGCTCTTGCTCCTGTTTTCTATTCTCATGATGATAAAAAAAAAATTAAAAAGTTTAAACAAGCAAAGAGAACATTGGAGTATTTACCGTTTTTATTGGAAAGGTAAGATGAATATGATACCGTGTTTCCTCAGGGAGAGGTGTTGGGAAACAGGAGTAAATATGCTTGCAAACCTGTTGAGATTGATAACATTTGAATCTAATGTAATTGGTCTGTGAATTTTAGCTGTTAACGTATGTTTTGTTGGTTTTTTTTTCTGCTTCATGTTATTCATGGATAGCACAAAGTGACAACATCACAGATTCTGATAGTTGAGTGTTTCATTTCTTTGAAATCACAGCACTTTGGAAAAGGAGCATTTCTTCTTTGCTTCCCGAGGGGGCTGTTGTGTATTTCCTGTCTCGGAAGAGTGCTTCCTGCCACCCTGTGTGTTGGAGACTGCCAATAAGCCAGCAGAACTCTACTTTAAAGTTTTGCCTCTTTTTTTTTTTTTTTTTTTTTCCTTCCCCTTTCTCCCTTGTCTTTCAGCATCATGTTATTTCAAATGGGAGTGAGTGTGGAATAGTAACCAGTGATAAAACGGCTTTGTCTAAACCTGTAAATCATGCACACGCGCTGCAGCTTAGTGTTGTTTAGAGAGTTTCACCCATTTACAAGATCTGACTGGCAGCTACCACAAATGGGGCATTATTTTCTTCCTTATTCAGTCTTGGGGGTATCACAATTTCAAATAAAGCTTTACTCTAGGAAACAAATTTCTCCATCTTTGAAATAATACCCAAGACTAAATCAATGGAGCACATGAATTCTTCCTTCATGTCTTGTGCAAGGCAGAATTGAGATGCTAGTAATTCCTGCAGAAGTCTGCATCTCCTAAATCTGGGGAGTTCTCAGGGCTGGAAGACAGCAGCAATCACTTGAAGGCTGTGCAGCAGTGCCTGCTGCTGAGCGAGGCTGTCCCCTCTGGTCTGGAAGTGCTGTTCAGGCTGACTTGGAGACCCTAGATACTTGAGTCTGTTATTTACATGGTTTCTACAGGCATGTAGCTTGAAAAAATCACCTCATCACGAGGAATAGCCAGTCCGACACTAGCACTTCTGTTCAATTCTGTATGCAAAACAGCAAAATAACAGGTTTGTGTGCTGCTTCTCTTCTCTCAGATGAACCTAGCACTTACTGCCCTTGTTATTAACTTAAACATTTGTCCTTGGTGATCATATGCGATGCTTATAATGGTTCTTTTAATCTAAAGATATTTTTATGAAAAAAAAAATTCTGAATCTTTAAATAATTAAACCTCTTCCTTCAACGAAACACAGGGATCACAAAGCAGTCAATTCTGCTTAAAAACTAAGGACAATTTAAAAATCCATAGCATCCTTCAAAAGCAAATCTAAAATAATTTGTTTTTCATATCTCTGTAGATTTGGATCCTGCCAGCAGAAATTGCAGCTGTAGCAGAATTATTATAAAGGGAATGCTAAACAAGTCACCTGTCACCTGCCGGGCTTAACTCACTTATGTTGCTTTGTTGTATAACCATTTGTGATTTACTCTAGCTATACCCTTTTTCCCTCATCTGCGCTTGAATGCTTTGTTAGGCTACTGTAACATCTTATTATGTCATAGCAAAATATTTAAACAAAGAGCTTGCTCTTGGTGTGTTATGTCACTTACAGACACATTTGATCCCTTTGTAAATGGAATGTCATGTTTGCCTTGTGATGCCCCGCAGAGCAGATGAGATGCTTTTGCAAGACTTATAAGAGAACTGAATATGAATGTAATAATTCATTTAAAATAGTGTTAAATCTGCTGCTGACATCTAGTGGGTACTTGAATTTGTAAATACTCAAATGATCAGAAGGCATTACGCTTCTCAGTCTGTGAAGCTGTCTTGTCTTTGCATCGAAATAAAGCACGCTCATTTTTCATGAAGGCAAATATATGCTACAAAGATGTTAAACTAGTTATCCATGAAATGTGTTCCAGAATGACAGGAAGGGGACACAAACACTGATTCTTTTGGATGGGGGTAAACTGAGATTTTGAATTGAAAATCTTGCTCTGAAGTCCAGGTCTTCTGATTAGCAGGTCCTGCACCTAAACCGTGGAAGTCTCTTCCTTTTCCATTCTACTTTTTGTGCTGCTGGCATCTTTGTACAGATGATAGTTATGTTTTGATAAGCGAATACAGAAATCTGTGTAATCTGTTATGATACCCAAAAAATGCCAGTGAAAATGGGGAATAGTTGTTTGTCCGTCTAATATGGTTTGAGAATTTCTGGCCAGTAGGGTATCTTCTTTTTAACTAGAAAGAAAGGTTCTGATTGTTTTTAGATTTTTTTTTTTTTTTTTTTTTAGTCTTTTGGTTTAAAGAATCATTAATACATAAGCTCGGTAGCTTGCCTCCATTGAATGTTGATATTGCAAATGGAACTACTAAAAATTTACGTAAGAGGTGAAAAGTTTTGAAAAGGTTCCCAGGCCAAATAGTAAAGTGAGAGGTTAAGAGAGAACTTCTTCCAGAAGCGCGTTGCCCCCATAGTCTTGAATTTTTTTCCAAAACATATAATGCTGGGCTAAATGGATAGTTAGTTTGCTGTAAGACTGAATTAATATTCTGCTCTTTAGAATGTTGGAAGGTAGAGGAGGTGGTTGAAGATTTCTGTAACTAGTTAGGTGTGATTTGCTGGTATTGTGAGTTCCCTGAGCTTGAGGCGCTTGCCTTAAGTTGTTTACCTAAAACCACACACTAAGAAAGTGGTATAACTGGAATTGGACTCCAGGATTTGTGGTTTCCTCTTCATTTCTCTAATCCTTTGGTAGTTTGTGAGAATTCATAAGCGGCGCATATTTAGATGACACAATTGCTCTTCTTTTTGCATGACTCCAGGTGACAACCTGAAGGTGGTTACAGCTATATGACCTTTAGTTTTTAAGAAGTTCCCAGTAATGCACAATTCATTTTAGAGTTGAAACTCCAGTAGCAACGATTCCTAGTGTCCCTTGCTGAATTATATAAAATGATAATTTCTTATCAGATTATCTGTTTAGCTCCCTGTATTCACGGGAAAAATAAACTCTCCCAGGATGATAAAGGCACTCGCTTCTTGACACGCTGAAAGGAGCCGGAACGTGGACAATTAGAGGTCTCTCTGGTTTTGTAATTGCTGTGAACAGCAAAGGCTCTTGCCACTGGTATATTTCTGGTTTTCCTGTCAATAATGCGCTCCGTTCAGGAGAACACTGAGTGACTAACCCAGCTTCTCAATGTATTTTTCCATGGGTTTGCTCTTCTTCAGAACTCAAACTTAATTTGGAATAACGATGTGTTGTATCAGTCAAACCCCTTTACTCATTGTGCCCATAGCAGTGACGTCTGCAAGGAGGCTGGTGTAAAGGACTATGATCTCTAAAAGCAATTTACCACAAGTTAAGCTGCTAATTCTCTTCCGTCTTAATGCAATGAGTATGGTGCAGTCCTGTTCCTATTGGAAACAGGACAAAATAGGGAGCAAACCATACCGATACTAAATTGCAAAACATTGAAGTTCATTGCAAATGGCCCTATTAAGTGTGTGGAAGTGTAGGATTTACCTGCCTTATCTAGTGTTTCACCTACCAAGATTTATCTGAATCTTACCACCTTTGCTTTTGCATTTTATAATTAATTCTTTAAAGGTGACTTCATCTCCCTTTATCACTGATAGGATAGGTTACTTAAATTATGTATTATGTCACCTGCTTCAGATTTGCTGTAAATAGTCTCTTCAAGTGGCTAACAACCCTGTAAAAAGAAAAAAGCTGGAAAAAATTCTTAAGAGTAAGGTCAAAGAAGGGACAGGTATATCTTAACTGGCTGGGGTATGATTGGACACATGTATTAATAGACTAATTAGATCCACTTCACTACAAACAAAAAAAAAAGGAAATCCTGTAATTATATGGTAAAAAGAGAAAAATGTGGTCAAAAAAGGTTACTTTTATTTCCTGCTCTCAGAGAATTGTGGTCTGTTTTCCAGGGGTTGATCCAGCATTACAGAAGGAAGCCAGAACTCAGATGCCCGTTCCATCTGCAACTCCAGCCTCAGCATCATCATCGTCATCATCATCCTCATCCAAATTCCACCGAGCTCGCTCAGGGGGAGCCAGAGATGAACGCTATCGATCTGGTAAGGGCAGGGCAAGAGTTCACTTGGGATTCCTGTTAATGAGGAAGAACATACTGTGTCATCTCAAGGAGTCAATTTTATGATTCATCCACTGGTGGAAAGTCCTACCTTAGTGGTTCTGTATAAAGAAACATCAGACTTGTAGGACTGCAGCTGCTGAATAAAAAAAAAAGCTAAGTAGAAAAAAAGCAAATAACTTTTTGCCACCTTGATTTTCTGGCTTGAATGCAACTATTCAATGCGTGTCATTCACAGCATGGAAAGCCTATTTTAACCATGTCTGTAGGTAACCAGATTCAGTGGAGTGACAGGTAATAATTTGTTCCTGGAATAGGTGATTGCTGTGCGTGTCTGCTCTGGCAGCTTGGAGAATGAGACCTACCTTTGTCTCTCTCTCTGTGCTTAAAGTACTGCTGAAGAGCAGCAGAAATGGCTGACTGGCACCCTGCTGATTTCCTTCTCCGCTTAAGGAAAGGAGAAGGTGGCAGAACCTATTTTTTCTTTCCACCTGGTTTTGTTTTTGACTTTGCTTTAACAAGATTTAGGTTTTCTTCTCAACAAGCGCAAATAAAGTGCATCAAATATACCTTCTCCAGTAACAATGCTATCATATACCATCATTTTGTAAAGCATTAGAAGAGCCTAGTTTTCTGGTTTTTGGAAAAAGTATAATTAAAATACAGTAGTCTGAGAAATTCATGTAGATGAGCCCTCCGTTGTTGTAGCAGTTTTTTAATAAGTTGTCTTCTCATCACCAGTGACGTGTCTTCCTTTAAAGAGTTCTGGATGTTTGCAGAGGGATGGAAGCCTCATGTCTTAGCCTGTTTCATTTACTAATCAGCATGTATTTACAGCCGCAGTTAGTAACTTTCAAGATTTACATGAAATCTGCATCCCCTCAGGTTTTTGAACATAAGGTTTTACTGAAATCAGACAACTGGCTCAGAATTTGTCAGTTTATAGACAAGAGTTGCACTTGAGGCTGTATACACTGTTAGCTTATGTGCATATTTTAAATTGCGTGCAAGCATATTTTAGAATAATCTTTGGTTGAGGGGAACAATCTGATGATGTTGGGTTTTTTAAAAAGTTGCTGGAGACACAAGAGTATAATGACTAATCCAGAAAATTCCAGACTAAAAAACTTGGCCCTGCTGTATAACTTGCTAACTTTAGAAACTCCAGTTAGTTTCCCTGTTTAAAAAAAAAAAAAAAAGGAAATATTACTCATGAGATGGCAAAATGTAGTTGTTTGGGAAGGTACTGTAAAATGGGGATTGCATAAAGATGGCTACGTATAGACGGCTAGTAATAGTTGCACATGTAAGCCTTGTGTGTTTTTCTTCTGCCTCTACTGTTGCAAAACTGAGCACATGAACTCCCGTTTTGCAGATATCCACACAGAAGCGGTTCAGGCAGCACTGGCAAAACACAAAGAACAGAAGATGGCCCTGCCTATGCCAACGAAAAGACGGTCTACGTTTGTTCAGTCTCCAGCCGATGCCTGCACTCCCCCAGGTTAGGTTCTTGCTGTGTGTGTGTCTGTGTGGATGTTAAGGTACGCATTAGTAACGGTTTCCAGATCAAGAGGCTGCAGTTGTCAAAATATTCCAGCTCTTCAGCACATTTGTAGGTAGTGTGTTGCTCCTGTAGCTCTCCCGCTGCATTTGAGCAGCTGCTTGTTTTCATGGAGCTGCTGTGAGGGCTGGGAAAGTGACTCCTCTTCTGGGAGCTTGAGAAGAATCCTTTGGCAAGAGCTGAGCCGGCGTTCTGGTCTGAGGCTTCTTTTACTTCCCTCACACCTATTTCAGTTGCATAATTCATGTTTTGATTTTATTGAGGTTTAATACTCAACATGCAGGAAAAGGATTTGCAGCGCTGTACATTTCTGGGCAGGGACCTTGGAGGGGGTCCTGTGGGATTCCATGACTTGCAGGACTTTTCCTTCCTAATTCCTTCCATGTAACAGCTGTGGCAAAATATCTCGGATATCGTGGTGCTGTTATGGTGCATGTGCATCAGATGTTAATAAAGTGCTCTGTTTTCAAGCAGCTATATGCACTGGCTTAAAGATGAATATGTGTAATTTTTGGCAGTGACTTTTATGTCGTCTCTCATTGTGCAGAAGCATCACAGTCCTTTGGATTGATGAAGTCATCAGAAGATTATGAATTCCTATGTCATTGTGAATTCATATCTCTCTGAAACAGCTCTGCTGGGCCACTTCACTCCTAACTGTTCTTTCACCTCCTTTTTTTTTTTTATACTTCCTTTTTTCTCTTCCTTTTTACTGGGGGCTGATGTGTGTTCCCAGTGTTTTCTTGGGTCTCAGCTTTGTACTAACTTGTCCGGGACTACAGCACATTCTGAGCTGTGGGTACAACCCAAAAAAGGGTCAGCATTTACAGTGTGCCTGGAATCAGTCTTTTTCTTCAGCTCATGACTGCATTCTATTTTGGCAAGTGGGTAGAATGTGATTTAATAGTTTGATTTACAGCTAGAGTATAGGCAGGCAATTGCTTTGAAGAACACCTAAATTTTAGGCCAAAGTCTAACTGAATGTTTCTTTGTAGCACTGTACAACTTAAGATATCAAGTAACGAGTGCTATCTTCATGATAAATAATTAGGTCACAGCTTTAGGATAGACAAGGCATCTGTTCTCTGAGAAATGCAGGATGCAGTTCCTTGTTGTAGTTATCTCTTTTTTTTTTGTTTTGTTTTGGGGTGGGTATTTTTTGTTTATTTTCTGCAATTGAAAGGGACCCATTTAGAATACCAGACAAAAGCATTTTCTGCGTGTGGCCTTGGCGCATTTGTTTCCCAGTGCCTGCATTGTGCTTTGTTCTGTGAATTTTCTGTTTTGACAGTGATACTGACCCCTCGCTTTCCATTTCAGAATTACCAAAGTTAGGCAATACAGCATCTGATATTATAGAATATGAATGGGAAAGTAATGAGAGAGAAGTCAATAAAGTTGGAGAACCCGGGGAAGGGTACTTACCTGAGGTGGTGAATCTTTTGTGTGCTTTAAACAGGGGGAAAACACCAGGTGTAAATGTGTTCACACTGGAGATGTCTGCGGCTTTAACTTCTGTTTTGGCCAACGTAACCTTGTTTGACCCAGCCTGTGAAAAAAAGATCTTCATATTACAAGCCTGTGCCATTGATATGTGAATTGGAAAGAGAGCATGTTCAGTGCAATGTGCTTTTCCCTAAGCAGCTAGATTTTCTTTTCTGCTTCCACACAGACACGTCTTCCGCATCCGAGGATGAGGGGTCGCTAAGGCGCCAAGCTGCTCTTTCTGCTGCATTGCATCAGAGCTTACAGAATGCTGAGTCTTGGATCAACCGATCTATTCAGGGGTCATCCACATCTTCATCAGCGTCTTCTACACTTTCCCATGGAGAAGGCAAAGGGACCAGTGGGTCACTAGCTGATGTATTTGCCAATACTCGAATAGGTAGGAGATGGGTATGAACAGAAAAATTGCTTTAAGTTCAGATTGTATTAATAAAGCTGGAGTTGACCATTGCTTAAGGGAAATTTGGATCAAGAGTTTAGTTAGTTTTGATGGAACTTGCTAGGATTCGTTGGAGTTGCACGACTTTTTTTCCTTCAGAATATTGAGTTGGTTGAAAAAGGGGAAGTGGGGAGCAGGAGCTTGTCAAAGTAGAAGAGACTCCAAGGGGTGGCGATGGTATCGACAGGCTCAGCAGGCACTACTCACTTTCTGTATCCTGTGTTGCTTATGTCTACAGCTGTTTGAAGCTACTGTGTGTACAGAGCTACCGTATGCAAGTAGCATTTGGCATCTGTGTCCTGATGAATACTGTAGGGGTGTCTTTGCCTATCGAGTGGGGGAAATGCTGTGTTTTAACATTCTCATTTTGCCTTAACGGTTTATTGTTTGTGTTAGACTTTTTAAAAAAAAAAAAAAAGGGAAAAAGAACCAAAACCAGCCATATATGTGAACATATGAGCATGTGACTCAAAAAAAAGATGCTTATAGCAGAGTAAAGATTTAGCACAGATCTTTCATGACTAGTCTGAGAAATAATCAGAGCATCCAGGTATTGAGAAGACGGAGCAAAATCTACAGATCTGGATACCCCAGGCTCAGTTTTTTGAGGCTCTGAGGTGCTCCTCGCTGCTGATGCTTCTGTATGAAATTGCAGTTTGTTTTTGCTCTGTGTATGTTTGTCTTTTTTATCTGCGGTTAAGGATATTACTGCATCTTAGGAGATGTCTGTATTTTTGTGTGCTCTCTGCTTTTGCTTAACTGGTTTGGGGCAAGCAGTGCATAGAATTGCTGGTGGTTTTAACTGTTTCACTTAACTTTTTTATTGCTGATATTTTTGTTTGTTTATTTGCTGGTATTCAAGTTGTTTTCTGAAGTGGAAAACTGAGGAAATTGCCCATAAACTGTAGTCAATGTAATGAATGTGTCTTTGAAGCAGAGAGGCTGGTTTTAATTGGAGCACACAGAAACCCACGTTTACCTTTTGTAATGAATTAAGGTAATCTAGCGTTTTACCTACAGAATAACTACTATCTAATATAACTAGTATTTTATGCAAAATAGAAGTTTAAAATCTTTGGAATTGTATTTGCCATGTAGATGCCACATTCATCCTGTGTTAACACCTGATTTAAATGAATAGGAACTCTCACATATGCAATTTTATACATCTCTTTGGAGAGAGCAATAGAAAGTCCTGCAAATGTTTGGAGCTATAAAAATTCTAGGTCCTTTGTAGTGATCTTAGACATTCAGTACATGAGAAATAGTCCTGGCCACTGTATCTCCGAAGGTATGCAGAAATGGACTTTTTCTTCTCCTCAGAAAGGGGCACACAGAGAACCAACCGCAAAAACCTTTCTGCGGGCATTATTCAGTATCTGACTTCCTCCAGACTGTCTCTGCATAAGCCAACATACAGTTTCAAAATTGTTGGGTTTTTTCCTTCATAAGCAACAGTTGCTTGTTCTATTAAGCTAGAATAGGATATTGCCCTATCAGATGATTGAACCTACTGTGTTGTATAAAGAAATCCCACATAAGCAAAAATCACGTATTTAAGAGAAAATTAATGAATTTCTGAAGTATGCAGAGTTCCTCGCAGCTTGGAAGGTTACAAAATCATCTGAAAAGCAAAACAGCGTCTTGCAACTTAAAGCAAAAGTAAGGCCCAGCTTGCTCTATTCATTAGATTTTAAGTTTATTATTTAACTGCTGGGTGGGCTCATACTGTTTAGCCACCGAACTGGAAGAAATTTAAACCCAACATGATGTTTTGCTGATCTGCTTTAGTCAATAGCCTAGCGCGTGTTTTGTTTTAGAAAGCCCTTACTGACAAAAAAGTTAAATAGTATAATTCTAGCAAGAGAGACTACTGCATAGGTGATGTAGGTTTTTTTTTTTTCTGGGGCTTTGCATATTTCAGAGCTCATGTGGATCTCAAACTTTTTTTTTTTCTTTTTTTACAGTGCTGAAGGTCAAGAAATTTAGCTTGTTTTGAAGGTTAGAGACCAAGAGTAGGAATTCTGGTTTGGTAAACCACTTTCCTGACATGGACAAAGCCATTCATCTTGTGCCTTTGTTTTCTGTTTTCCCGAACAGATAACGTGCACCTCCTAGAGCTACTTCATATTTAGGAAGCAGTGTGTTTAGCATTAATAAGACCTCCCACACATTCAACCCATTAAATTTTTAAGATTGTTGGTAACAGGTAACTGACACTTTGCTTGTTCTATTGGATGTTAAAAGGTATATGTTAATTGCCATCTCAATTTTCTCCCTCTTTTTAGAAAATTTCTCAGTTCCCCCCGATGTCACAGCAACTACCTCCACTTCCTCAGCACGCCCAGCAGCGATTGATCTTCCTCCTTCAGGGATCGTGAAAGGCATGCACAAGGGATCTAACCGGTCTAGTCTCATGGATACTGCTGATGGTACGGAACCTTTCAGAGTACCCAGAAATGAGAATGGTGCTAAGGAAGGACTTGGGAGAACAAATCACATGACTTAAGTTTTATCTCATTTAAGCACTTCACAAATTTGAAATGGTTATGGCATCAACATTAACACATTCCTATACCGCAGTTGTGACATTGGCATTAATGCATTCCCATGCTGCAGCAATTACCTACTATGTACTGAACTGGAGAAAGTCATGGGAGAGATAATAGGCTTTTCTGCTCTCTAACACTTTTTAACAAAAAGATTACAAACGCATAGGTAGGCTAATTGGTTTTTAAAAGCTTTTGTCCTAGAATCCCCAAAAGGAAACGTAAGATGTATGAAATAATGTAATTCTTAACTATAATTAAGCACCCATGAAGCTGGTAATACTCACTCTAAGCTCGTTGGCACAAACCTTTGTGCAGAGGGGTAGAGTCAGTGCTTCTGGTCTTGTGTCCTCCCTCTGCTGGCAGTCTTGCCCTGCAGTCGGTCGATACTGCAGGCAGGCGCAGACCTGTAGGCTGGGTGTTGCAGCAGGCGTGGTGTGTCAGAGACAGATGGCTTTGGAAGGGAGTAAATGCTTTAAAAGTGAATTTCTATTACTAGCATTTTATGACCACTGACTTAAGGCAGAACTGCTATAATGCTTACTAATGTCGCCCTGCACTGGCACAGCCTTTAATAATGGAAGACAGTAGTTGAATGAGAGGGCACACCAAGAGGAGTATCCTCTGGTGGAAGGAGGTAAGATGTAAGTATTAATAGAGATGATGAACACTTTTATTAGACAAAATCTTTCCCTTCAGGTGTTCCTGTGAGTAGTAGAGTCTCCACGAAAATTCAGCAATTGCTTAACACCTTGAAAAGACCTAAAAGGCCACCCCTGAAAGAATTTTTTGTGGATGATTTTGAAGAAATTGTGGAAGGTAATAGCACAATAATGTTTTTTATTAATTATTTGTTCTAAGTACACACACGCGCATAGTGCTGAATTTATTCATGCCATTGTTTTTGAAGTTGACTCTGGTTGATTTGCTATTTGGAGCTAGCAGTAGCCTTCATGAATAGTCAGGTACAAAACCAATGTTTGAAGTAATTCATTGTACTGCTGAGCTTTGAGTGGCCACCTCAACACTGAACTTCTTACAATAACTAAAACATTAACAGAAATATTTAAATAAATTTTTAAACCCCCTTCATTTGCTTAGGCTACTTAATTTCCCAAAAGGGATTGTCTGTACTGGTAATTTCATTACAACCTTATTTTGTAAGATTGTTTGTCTTTTCTCCAGTTCTGTGTTCCTTTCCTTGCTGTTGAATTGAATAACTTTTCAAAGTACTTTAGGAGAAAACAGTGTTCATGATGTTTTATTTTGTGTGGGGCTTCTTAGGAAATGAAATGTGATACAGCGTTGTTAAATCTAAAGGCAATGAGGAATAGCAGTTGTTTTCAGTGCGTCTTTCCAACTTAACTGTCTGTTAACAAATGGGCAAAGATGAACTGGAAACATGATTGAATTCTTTTCAGTTCCACAGCCTGACCCAAACCAGCCCAAGCCAGAGGGACGCCAGATGACGCCTGTGAAGGGAGAACCCCTGGGAGTAGTTTGTAACTGGCCCCCTGCCTTAGAATCAGCACTGCAGCGCTGGGGAACCACACAAGCTAAATGTCCCTGTCTGACAGCACTGGATGTTACCGGAAAACCGGTTTATACCCTCACGTATGGTGAGTTGAGCCCCGGCTTCTGTTGCTAAACTGCTCCGACAGAGCAGTGGTAGTGGTTGTTGGCCTTAGTGTGGTTGCAAATACCTGCCTGAGTTTTGAGAGCTTTGTGGACAAAGCAGTGCAACTGAAACAGTACGTGACTGTAGCTGGTAAAAGCAGTCAACAATTGCAATATTCTCTTGTATGCTGGGTTGATTGAGAGTTGTGCAAGTCTCTCTTCTTTGTGTTCTAGGCAAATTGTGGAGCAGAAGTCTCAAGCTGGCCTACACACTGCTTAATAAACTGGGGACCAAAAATGAACCCGTGTTAAAACCTGGAGATAGGGTAATGAGTTTGGGACTGTCTGGTTCTCCCTCTGAAGTAAAAACAGGGGGTTGGGGGGCTGTAACTTACTGCAGACACTATAATCTTGTTCTTTTAATAGCAAGACTCTTATCCCAGGGACAGGCTGTTTGGCAAAGAAACTGAAACTTTTGTGATTTTTCAGTCCTGCTGGCTCCTCTGTAAGCAACTTCTTGACTCTGGACATCTAAAGAAGAGCATTGTGCCTCTGAGAAATACAGAGCTTTAGATTTCTGTGTGCTGGCTGTGTGTGCATCTTCATGTGGATGGGCACACAGGGAATGATGACACTACTGCATGAGGAACTCATGCACATACGAGATATTCTGTGGAAGAAAGAGTGCTTGAAGATGCCCTGGGAAAAATGCTGTGGTAGAATGCGAAATTAACAAAGTTTTCTGACTCTTAGTCACTGTAGATCTGAACTTTGCAATTTTTCCTTGTATTTCAACTAACAAAACATTTTTGTGAATTGTAGGTAGCCCTTGTTTATCCCAACAATGACCCAGTCATGTTTATGGTGGCATTTTACGGCTGTCTCCTAGCAGAAGTCATACCAGTGCCTATAGAGGTACCTCTTACCAGAAAGGTAACGTTGATGGAACTCAGAGGAGTGATAGGCTGATGTGGGATGAAAACCAAGTCAGACCATCAGCCTCTGAAAGTGTTTCACAGCATCCAGCTGCTGCCTTGGCAGCTCTGTACCAACACAATGTGCGAGACCTTTGTGAACCTGGAATAGCTGGTTAAAAATGGAAAAATGTATTGACCAGAGAGCTGTGCTGAGTAGCTGGAAATGGTCGATTCACCTAAATGCTGTAGTCTTCATTCTGTTACTGCAAATAATTGATACGGTACACATAATATTGTGAATCTGCCCTCTGGTCAATGTGAACTGGGTCTCATTTCCATCCATGCTTAGCATCTGCCAGTCTTTTGACTTTGCTGGACACTGAGGATGCTAACGTTGCCTCGAAGGCAATTGCTGAACGAAGCGTTTTCTTTACCCTTACCAGAATTTTTGCAATATTGCCATATTATTGCCATGTCAAGATCTGTCTAAAAACTATAGATTTCATAAGAGGAGTCAAAAGCAACAGGATAATGGCAAACATATGGCAAGAGAGGTGGTAATGAAATGGTACGCTAGCCTGGTAATCCTATGGGAGTCGCAGAGCTTTGCTTTCATTTGTCTGCAACGTGACAATTGCTATAGCAACTAAATACAAAATTAAAACTTCTCCCAGTATTTGCCGAACCAGACTTCTTCGTGAGCTACCTCATTTCAGTGTCTTTATCATTGTGCAATAGAAATTAGTTCCTGGGGAAAGAGAGGCCCTGTTATTTCAGTGTAATTATACGTTTTGCTTTTTTTGCCTCATGATTCGTCTTTGAAGCATCTGGGCTTCCATTAATGAAAATAAATGGTGTGTGCTCGATGCCGAGATGCTGGGCACGAGCACTTGTTTTCTGTGGATTTCACATCCAATGCATTTCAGTCTTGCCAATGCAATGTTTGGTTTATGTATAAAGAGTTCCCTTTGAGAATCACCAGATTTCTCTGCAATCTGTCCCCAATTACGTAATCATTTCATTTTTGAACAAAATGAGTTGGAAAAGAGCAGACTTAGTATGCAGAAGATTAAGTAGCCCTTCTGCATTTTTGTGGTGGCTTATCATTTTCCTGTGGACTTCTATTGGCTTGTAGGCATGTCTCCATTTTCACCCAGCAGGCCTTGTGCTGGATATATATCATCTTCCAAAACGTGTTATTATCTAAGCTTAGAAGCAGTTGTATTCATCCCTGCCAGACAGTGGCCGTCGTTTGAGTTTCAGACCATTGTCAGACATTGGATGTAGGCGGAGAAGGACAAACCAAAGGAAAGAGTGTTTGTGGGCATGGATTTTTTCTTCTTTTTCTTCCCAATGTGATCCATAATGTTACCACCCAGTTACCAGAGCATTACCGAACCTTAGGTTTTGGTAAGGGGAAAGTGGACTTGTGTCATTTTTAAACAGGAATGACTTTTTTCCCCCCTCTTCCCTCAGGATGCTGGTGGTCAGCAGATTGGATTTCTGCTGGGAAGCTGTGGTATTGCTTTAGCCCTCACCACTGAAGTTTGTCTGAAAGGGCTTCCAAAAACCCAAAATGGAGAAATTGTGCAGTTTAAAGGTTAGATGGGTTATATACTTGCTTTTGATTGTACTTTTGCTATAGCTGAACTGTTTGAAAGTGATTGTCAGAAATCTGAATGCGTTTTTGGGGGGACAAAGTGAGCAACTTTTTTGATAGCATCACTTAACTGTTGTAGGTTTCGTGCATATGGGGTAGATTGTGTGTGTCTGACAGAATTGCTTTGTGGTGCTGGAAGTCACAGTGAATCCACCTTACAAGCCAGGGTTGTCCTCAGATCCCTTCAGTGGCATTTGGCAGGTTAAAAAGCAGTTTTATGAACAATAGAACAAGCTATATTTAGAAATACTGCAGGGATCTTTCCTGAGCAGAGGAAGTATCTTGTTGCCCACTGAACTCCCTGATGAGAAACGAGATGAGCCTTCTGGCTAGTAGCGTGGCTTGGCTTGGTATTTTGCTTGTGTAACTGAACTTGGACAAATGATGGGGTTTAGTGTATTCTTGCAGAATATAAAGCCCTCAATAAACTAACTGATACTGATATTCCCCTTTAATTTTGGCTCTAGGTTGGCCCAGACTCAAATGGGTTGTGACAGATTCAAAATATCTCTCCAAAGCTCCTAAGGACTGGCAGCCCAACATCTCAGCTGCAGGAACTGAGCCAGCATATATTGAGGTAAGTAGTGAATGGGGAATAGAAAGTAGTTTCCGTGAGCTGAATTTAATGTTTTGACCACCAGAGAGATAATACTTTCACCTCACTACCTTAAACTTCCCAGTTTCTAGCCACTGAAACGAGTCTTCCACTGTGTACAACCTGCTGCGAAGCTTATTTTAGTTTTTAATATCTTTGTGGCCTTGAGCGCTGCTCAAAATGAGTCGGAGAACACTGTTCTTGTTCCAGAAAGCTAGTAATTGAGACAACTGAGCTCTGTGACATAGTGTACTTGATAACACAGATTTCTGAAACTACTTAAGCCACCAGCATTTTGAATTTTCTGCTGTTCCTAGCAGAGCTTATTTTCATTTGTACACCTCAGTAAGGCAACATCTAGGAATTGCAGTGGTTTAAGTGGTAACAGTAATTTGGCTATTCTAAAATTACTAATTGGCTTTTCAGTTTACTGAATCTGGAAGCAGGAAGAAATGCTGTGAGAAGTAGTAATAGTGAAATAAATACAAACACATTCAATCGGCATCTTTATCTCCTATCTCTCTGGAGTTAGCTGAACACATTTGCTACCTGAATAACTATTTTCTGTAGGGAACCTTGCCGATACCTTTCTACAAGCAGGTACTTTTTTGAGTCTGTCTCAGCAACTTTAGAGAAACAAAACTTTATTTAATATGGATTCTGTGATTTAATTTCCTTCATACGTGGGATCCAGAGTCACAGCTTGGCTTTTTTTTTTTTTCTCCCTTTTCTGTAGTACAAGACGAGCAAAGAGGGCAGCGTTATGGGTGTTACTGTGTCTCGGGTTGCCATGCTGTCTCACTGTCAAGCTTTGTCTCAGGCCTGCAACTATTCTGAAGGTAGGTGATATCACAGAAACACCAAAGGAATGAAGGCTTAGCAACATTATTTTTGGGGGTTGCCTCTCATATTTTTAACAGTACACAGTAGTATCTGCTTTAAAAAAAAAAAAAAAAAAAAGTGTGGATTGACTCTTCCCCAAAACTAGACACTATCTGTACTCTTTTCCATCCAAAACTACATCACTTTCACTGCCATAGTGAAGAGAAATCAAAAGTGGGATTTTCTTCATGTCTAGAAAGTTGACGAGTCTGTTCAGATGAATAAAAAGGGGAGAGATGAGTCAGAAGGGGAGCGTTTTCCAACGGGCTTGAATCTTTCTCTTGTACTGAGGGATCACCCATTAAAATGCTTTTCCAAACTTTTGTTCTTGACTGTGTGTAAATATCAAAGCACCTCTTGCGTAAGTTGGTTCTCTACTAGTTGTATGAGGCGTTTTGACTAATCCAGAAATGGAGATTGGAAATTGCTGGTGGGAGTACAGAGAGTTCTGCTATAGGATATGGTTTTAGTCTGGTCTACCTTGTGAATCAAGCTAATTTATATATCCATGACAGAAACTTTATTTTTAGAGCAGTATGTCATACTACTTTAAGATGCAGAGTTTGTCTTTTGGAAGCTGTCACGTTAATTTCCATTGCTTCTGGGAGTCAGTGCTTGAATGATGTTCCCTACTTTCTTCCCCTCATGCATAATGAGGTTAAGACCCTTTCTGTTCTTCTGATGTACATCATGGGCAGGAATGTAATTTTCTCGCAACTTTCTGGGACGTATTCCTTCTCTTAAATTCGTGTTCAGTTGTGTTATTTTGCATAACAAGGAGCTCTGACTAGCAAAACGTATAAGCAGACAAACAAGGCTCTACTCTTGCTTGCTACGTGTGTACCTCTTGGAGCAGATCTGACAGATTCAAACGTATGCAGATTCTAGCATAAATAATGGTCACAGCTGTACTGGCACATTTTACTTCAAAGCTACAACTTTCTTTTCCCAGGTGAAACAATAGTGAATGTTTTGGATTTTAAGAAGGATGCAGGGTTGTGGCATGGCATTCTGACGGTGAGTTGAGCCTGTAAGGACTTTCTGAAGCATTTTGTAACTCCTTATAATTGCAACATCTGAGGAGCTGTTTGAGGATCATTACCTATGAAGTCAACCATTTCTTTCCCTGCTAGATCTGCAGTTCTCTGGAGGAAGTGTAGAAGAATCCTCAGAAACCTTATGTGAATTTATGGTTGGGTAGGGGTTGATGGGGTGTGAGGGTGACTACTATTTCTGGCTCATAATAGGGTTTGTGAAACCTTTTCTAAAACTCTTTTTTCTATTTTTCAGAATGTAATGAACAAACTCCATACTATCAGTGTGCCATATTCTGTGATGAAAACCTGTCCGCTTTCATGGGTGCAGAGAGTTCATGCCCACAAAGGTAACTGTGTATGTTCCACAACTTTAGTTAGAAGTTCTCAGGATAAATGACTGAGGGGCATTAAAATCTCAAATGCTTTAGAGCCTGTCTCTTGCTCTCCCATGAAAAATCTCGAGGGCCAAAAGTAATTTTTCTAAATATGCACAAAGTCTTAATGCCATGTGAATGTCAGCGAACTTGACAGGGGCCTCATGACCTGTTTGCTTAGAGCCAGTGCCTTTTATGAGACCAAAAAAATAGTTGAGCATAGTGAGATCCATTGGTCCCTGGTCTTCGCCGAGGACCTTCACATGGTGATAATGATTTATGCACTTTGGAGGAGGGACTCCAATAGAGACAGACCCTGGCTCAGGCAGTGGGCAAATGGCTTGTATGCCACAGCAGACACATATGTATGTTGGGGTTTGTTGTTACTGCAGGCTCAATTAATTAAGGCTTGCTTGCTTTACTGACGGTTTTCTCATTTAGGGTTGTTGGAGTGTGTATTCATGCAAAAATGACTCATGGAGAGCTTGTGTTTGTCCTTATCTCTTTCTTGTGTTGGTTTGCAGCAAAAGTTGCTTTAGTCAAGTGTCGAGATTTGCACTGGGCCATGATGGCCCATCGAGACCAAAGAGACGTCAGTTTGAGCTCTCTGCGCATGCTGATTGTAACCGATGGTGCAAATCCCTGTGAGTATGCACATCCTGCTGTTTTCAGGAGAGAGGTTTCTCAGCTAGTTGTCTCCCAGGCTCAAGCTTACCTCCTTTTGTAGATACCTCCAAGAAAATGTCAGTTAAGGCAGCTGTCTAGTAACGCAGAGCTGTGGATTGTGGTACGTGAGCACCAGGGCAAGGGAGTTTCTGTGCTTTCATCTTTTGAGCATGAGTTGTGAAAAATACTGCAAAGTACGAAACAGGAGAGTTGAATGGGGAGCTCTGGTATGTAAAACAGAATTCTGGGAGACATGGTGAGATCAGTTTTAAATTGCTGACAGGGTATAAGGTAAAAGCTTTTAAGAATAACTTCGAAGGGGAAATAATCCCCAGAAAAATCTGCAAGGGATGCCGTTAGTGAAAAGGCTTAAGGAATGTTTGTCTAGATAGCACCAACTGGAAGGGATACTTGGAATACCATTAGACCTGTTTTGATTATGCATGCTGGATGGAAACAGACTCTACGTATGTGCACTGATTGTTGGAGGTTTGGAAAGTATTTTAAGCCTCTTGTTGTACCATGAGCATGTAATAACTCTGAAGGAAACGGGGGGACAAAAGCAGACTTGTTTGAGAGAACACACCTGTTCCCGAGTCACATTCAGTAGGCACTTAAGCTCCTTTGTGGCTTGTATCTTGGAAGATGCTTCCTGGATTTTTTAGAAGCGATACAGTACATATATTCTGCAAATGACACTGCGCTTAATTCTAGGTTACTTTACAGACCATTCTAAAAATCAAATTATGTAAAGACATAGTGGCATATTTTCTTTCTTTCCAGGGTCTGTTTCCTCATGTGATGCCTTCCTGAGCTTGTTTCAGAGCCATGGGCTTAAGCCAGAGGCAATTTGTCCATGTGCCACCTCTCCAGAAGCAATGACTATTGCAATACGGAGGTAATGGGCGTACAGCATTGCAGTCTGTTTGCTAGATTAAGTGATCCGGGCTGAGGTTTGTTCACACGTCGGTTGGTCATAGTTGACTTAAGCATGTAATAAGCTCCACTGACATTTACCGTGTGTGGTCAGGTATTCAAGTCACTAAGTCGTTAAACATTTTTCCCAAGATACGAGTGCTGTTTTTTCTTTAACATGTGTGTACAGTGCCCATAAAAAATGTGTACTGCTTTTTTTCCTGCTCTTGGTTTACACCACTAGTGTGGTATTCTTAAATCTGAGATGAAATTTGATATCACTTTGGACTGTCGTTTTCATAGTTTGTTGCTGTCCATTGCTGCCTTCTCTAATAAATAGCCCTGTATTCTGGCCTGGGAGGTGGTGTTTAACACAGGGTGAGCTACAGAGCTGGAAGAAGAGTTGCACTTGCCCAAGAATACAATTTCTTACTTACTGATCGATATGGCTCTTCTGGTAGGCAATCTCTACTGCCACCTTCACAGTTTTAAATGTTTTATGCAAAGAAGAGACACTGAAATATGCATATTTCCATTGCTGCAATATCTTCATCTGAGTCAAATAATCCTAATTTAGTGTATTGATTTTGTGTCCTTCAAAGGCCTGGGGTCCCCGGGGCACCTTTACCTGGAAGAGCCATCCTGTCCATGAACGGGCTGAGTTTTGGTGTGATTCGTGTCAACACTGAAGATAAAAACTCTGCTCTCACTGTCCAGGATGTTGGCCATGTGATGCCAGGAGGTAAAAATGTGCAGGAGTCTCCTATAAGACCTTTTTGCAAGTGGTCTGGAATGCTTTAGTAAAAGAACCGGTTGGCGTTCTCTCCCACGCGCAGCCTCGGCAGTGGGGAGGTGGGGCAGTCCCCACACGGTGCCGTCATACCCGTCCCTGTCAAATGGGTCAGCTCTTGTATGAGGCAAATCTCGGGGACTGTTTTAACAATGCGCAATTTGTCCTAGGCATGATGTGTATAGTGAAACCTGATGGACCGCCTCAGCTCTGTAAAACAGATGAGATTGGTGAAATCTGTGTTAGCTCCAGAGCAGGAGGAATGATGTATTATGGGCTGGCAGGGGTGACAAAGAATACATTTGAGGTACGTATAGTAGAATGCAACTTTCTTTCCCCGTTTCCTGTGCAGAACCGATAGCCTTGTATAATCTCTTGGGTTTGTAACATAAGTGTTCATGTTGGTTTTTTAAAAAGATACCCTGAAAAATGCCTTACAGTTAGATACAGTCAGTGTTGACCTTTCATAAGGGTCTCCCACGGTGCTAAAATGGTGACTGCGCCAAGGATTCCCTCCCCTTCTCCTCATCACTTCACTCGCACATAGTGCAACTCTAGACGTGGGGAATGTTTTTCTGTCCTCGGGCAAATCCACTTTGTCTCCAGTGTCCTCCCTTCTGTTGCAGGTTATCCCTGTGAACTCGGCTGGCTCTCCAGTGGGGGATGTGCCCTTTGTCCGCTCCGGCTTGCTTGGGTTTGTTGGACCTGTACGTAATAGAATTTTTGAGATTGCATTGCTGTATTCTTTTGTTCGTGCTAATAGCCTTGAATGTTTAAAAGCAAAGCACTTGGGTACAGAAGAATGTGTAAGGATGGCTTGCTGTGGATAAGACAGTTGCAAGTTAATGGATTTGCCTGAGCCAGTAGGAGCCCTTACTTTTCCAGCACATTGTCATTACAGTGCCTTACTGTGTTGCTTGTTACATCTTTAGATTGCTAATTCTTCTACAACTAAGTGTAAGAAGCTTTTTGTATGGCAGTTCTGCTGTGTGTGCTCTAGTGTTTTGTCTCACTGAGTGGCTAGAACGCTTCTCCTGGTTTAGTCATAAATGATATAATTTAAAAAGAAAGAAAAGGTGTTTTATGCAAATTCCACTGATCTAGCCATAGTTATGAAATATGCAAGTAATCAAAGAAATTTGGATATCCACTTGATGGAAATTACTCACAAATACCTTTTCATCTTTCAGGGCAGTTTGGTGTTTGTGGTTGGAAAAATGGATGGATTGCTGACAGTGAGCGGACGTAGACATAATGCGGACGACATTGTAGCAACTGGATTGGCAGTAGAGTCAATAAAAACAGTTTACAGAGGAAGGTTAGCAAAATAAACCTCGCCCCTCCCCATAAGCTTCTACATGTAATATAATGAAACAGGATCTTTAGTATGTTCTTTGATTTCTCTTCAGTAAGGGGGTTGTTTGGGTAGCTCAGTTAAAGTATGTATGTTTTTGGTTTGGACAGCAATTGCTTGATCCTGCCCAACACAGGGCTGTTCTCCCCACTATCCTGTCTGGCTTTTCATCGAGTCTGTGTACTTTAGGGGAAGGAATTGAGTAACAAGATAAGTTGGTCACATGGAGAATTTAATTCTCTGTCTCTGTAGTAGCTAGCTGCTGGCTGATGCTCTGCAGCAAGGAACAGTTTCATTAATGTCCAAAGATATTTAATTTTATTTAGCAGTTGTGGATATAATTTTCTACATCCTCAGGCAGGGTTGGAGCTCATGTCTCTAAGACATAACAGCCCTCTATGTCATGTAGATACCTTTAAAGCATTTATTGCATTGGTGATTTGCCACAGGTTGGAACAGTAATGTGATAGCAGGTTGAGAGGACAGGGCAGCATGCTGTGTAGAAATTTCATCAGAAGGTAGAATTAATCCCTTACCTCACAAAGTCTTTCCTTTTTGACTCAATTTTAATTGTCTAATGTTTTTTCCCTGTCTTTGCCCCGTGGGGTTTTTTTTACGAATTCTGTCTTTAGTCTGTTTCCCTGGGTTCCTATTCCCAAGGAGTAAAACTGGAATTTGTGCCAATGGGGCTCTCCCCTTTTCCTTAGGATTGCTGTGTTCTCAGTATCTGTCTTCTATGATGAGAGGATTGTGGTGGTTGCAGAGCAGAGGCCAGATGCATCCGAAGAGGACAGTTTTCAGTGGATGAGTCGAGTGCTGCAGGTAAACCCACTCACGTAGGTGGATGAGGTGCATTTGCGCAGTTTTTCAGTGTGTGGGCAGATCAGAGGCCATCAGTATGCCCCAGATGGAAAGAGCACAGGCTCATGATCCCTCTTGGCACAAGGTATTTTTACAGGGTCACAAGCTGGGTACATCTGCTGTGTACAAGCTGTTCTGTTATGTCCTGAAGGTCCTGGGAAGGCGGCTGCAACACAGAGTAGTGTAGGCTCAGATGAAGTGGTCAGCATTATGCTAGCAAAATGACTGCAGAGAAACACAGTTGCCTCTCAGCACTGCAAAGCAGATCCAGCGCTCAGGCTTAGGAGTTCTGCTTTTAGTCTTGGGTCATGCTGGTGCTCAAAGTTATGCTTTAAAGCCGCCCTTATCTTTGGAGATGCATTTTCAGCAGGGAGACAGTGAGCAGGGAAAGGTTAAAACAGATGAATAAGTATAGTCCTAAGAATATAGAATGAGTAGCAAATAATTACTTTGAGAGCTACATGCACTGCATGTAGGTCATTCTCGGGAATGATGTTTCAGGTTGTGAAGTATGCAAACTGGGGAGAAAAATCAGGGAAGTACCTGGTGGTCTGAATAATGTATTAGATGCCTGAATGCTGAGGCGGACAAAAAGGAACAGAGTGTGATGGTTCAGAGTAGACAGATGGATAAAATCTTAAGATCAAAATCATATGATTCATCAAGCAACTGTGTATATTTTGGGATTTTGGTCATGAAAGATTTAAAAAAGGATTTATATATGAAATGGTCTCTAAAGGCAGGGATGCTAACAAGCACTTAGCTCTTACCACAGGGCTCACTGATGTTCCAGAGGTGAAACGGAATGATGGTGACTGACTTGCTCTTCCAGTACCTTATAAATGCAGAGATTTGTCTTGCAGTGTGTCAGTGCAGCTGGTAACAGAAGACTGTTTCCAGTAGTACCAAGAATTTGTGTGACCCTCTTTCCTTTCTCTAGGCAATTGACAGCATTCACCAAGTGGGTGTATATTGCCTTGCTCTTGTGCCAGCCAATACATTGCCAAAAACTCCATTGGGAGGGATCCATATCTCTCAAACTAAACAGCACTTTCTGGAGGGTTCTCTGCATCCATGCAACATCCTCATGTGCCCGCACACGTGTGTGACAAACTTGCCAAAACCCAGGCAGAAACAACCAGGTAACATGAGCTCTGCCCCCCCCCCCCCCCCCCCCCCCCTTTTTTTTTTTCTTTTTAATGTTAGTAAACTGAAGTTCACAATCTCAGACCTAGGAGGCTGCATGATGCCTCCAACACTGGGTGTCCTACTTGTTGGGGACCAGAGCTTGTCTTGTGGCCTGTGGCTGGGGCGTGTTTGAGGCCTCGCTTTGCATGTGTCAGTCAGGAACTTTGATTCCTGCCTTTGAACTCATTGGGATTCTCTCTGCTGATGACTAGGAGACTAGCAATGCCTTCTGAACTCTATCAGTGAGGTTTCATTACCTCCCTTCTTGCACCAGTGCTGCGGAGCAGTGGGATCCTACAGAGAATGTTTGTACCTTTGCTGTCCTGCAGATTGCAGTTCTAGGCCAGCTCCTTCCTGTTTGCATCAAAAGTCCAGATTTCATGCAGCTGTTCTTTATCAACAGGCGTTGGCCCTGCCTCTGTGATGGTGGGGAACCTGGTTGCTGGGAAGCGTATTGCTCAAGCCTCTGGAAGAGATCTTGGTCAAATAGAAGACAATGATTTAGTTAAAAAGGTAAATCAGTATTTGTTACAACTAGAGAATGGGAAAAGAATTTGCCCTACAGCTGAATGCAAAGCAGCAAGGTGAAGTGCACTTAAATACTGCCTCTGAAGTAGAAGCACTAGTATTTAATTACTGCCTCTTTGTTTCAGCACCAGTTCCTGACAGAGGTATTGCAGTGGAGAGCTCAAGCAACTCCTGACCACCCACTCTTCCTTTTATTAAATGCCAAGGTACAGTCAGTGCTGAGTCGTTGGTTTTTTAAGGTCCACAGCATGTTATTCAGCGCAAGTTTGAGACTGTGTTTATAATCTTTTGCCCAGTCCAGTGTCCTCTATTTAGTTTTCATATTGGATTTTGCCCATAGATTTGTAACTTAAAATTTGAACCTTTGAACCTGTAGGTCACTTTATCTAAATGGCTGTCATGGTTCAATGCTTCATTTTAAAACTGAGCGTGTTTGTAGGTCCCACTGGTTCCTGTATCATTTAATGGTGTATCCCTGTTGAGTATATTCTGGCATGGTTCTGGTGCAAGAAGACCTGAACTGACTCCCTGGAAGGTAGAATTTTCTAGACCAGATCTAACTCCATCTCTATCTTTTTGATATTGTAGTGGATAAATGGCTCATTGAATGCCAGCAGCCTATAGGTATAGATAACTAGTAGCTATAGACTGACGCTAGCAAGCAAGTGTTTTGATTGGGTTGTTTGTTTTTTTTTTAAGCAGCCGTTTTACTGACACATTTGTTGGGCCAGGCCTTGTTTAGAGCATTTTTGTCTCCTTTCAAGGGAACCACTGTGTGCACAGCCACCTGCCTTCAGTTGCACAAAAAAGCTGAGAGAATTGCATCAGTTCTGTGTGACAAAGGACATCTCAATGCAGGAGACAATGTGGTGCTTCTTTATCCTCCTGGTAAGTAAGTTTTAATAATGACTGTGTCCCACTGTGGAAATGCAGCATGGTCTTTCTTTGAAATCTCGTTGACATCTGGAAATACAGGAGAGATCATTGAAAAACAGTGATACCTTAGGGACTGCATAACTCACTGATCTAGTTTTGACTCCAGAGAGGGCTGTCCTAATGTCTTGCAGTACCAGGACTTGAACTTCGATTCTCTAGAGTTTCTGAAAAGCCAATTTGTGCCTTCTCACTCCTGGTTAGATCTTGCTGTATCGTGATGTTTAGAATAAAAACTTCAAAGACTTCTGTGGTTATCAAAGATCCTCTGGTGTGATATCTTCACTGCAAAGTTCTTAGAAACTGCACGTGCTGGAGAGTTGCGCTGGTCACCCTACCAGAGACTCCTCAGCTCCTGGTCTACTTGGATCTTGTTTGTCCAAAGTGATGTTGCCAGTTGGCAGCTTTTCATCCTGGGAAAGCATGTAGTTTGCTACGAGAAATGGCAGGGTGGCTTCTGGTAGAGCCAGTGCCACCGCCTTCAGCTGTGCAGAAAATGGGCACTTCATCTGAGACCGTTGCGTGCCTTTCCTACCGCAGCAGGGTGGAAACGGTGGGACAGGCAGTCTGCCTGCTGTGGCTGGTACCACACAGCTTAATCACTTGGCGTGTGTAAGACGCTCACAGCTAATGAGAGGCGCTCTCTGGTGTGCGTACTTCTTGCCCTGCCAGACAATTCTGTTTTGTCCTGACTGACTTTTCAGCCATTTCACACTTGGAACATTCTTTTCCTGTAAGATGGATACTGCGTGGTCAGTCTTCTCTACTTTCCCAGTCCCCTATCCCGAGCTTTCTTGGCTTCCTTCTTGTGCTACCCTTGGTGTTCGAACTGTTTTTGTTACACATCTGTGCTGTGGAAGTGGCTAGTGTGTGTACCACCTTCTAATGGAAATTTGAACCGATGCTTGGAGAAAAAGTACTCGGGGGGGAAAGGCTGGTGTCACCAGGGTGTCCATCCACCGGTGTCCTACACTACAGCCTATCGTGTCCTTGCAGGCATTGAGCTAATCACCGCGTTCTATGGCTGTTTGTATGCTGGCTGCATCCCCGTGACCGTGAGACCACCTCATGCTCAGAGCCTCACTGCTACTCTGCCCACTGTGCGAATGATCGTGGAAGTGAGTAACGGGGCTGGAGCTGAGAGCATGGCTGGAGCGCTCTTGCTTCGGCCTCTTGGACTCGAGCGGTTAACACAGCTGTCCAAACTCCCATGCTGTGATGTGACAGTGGTGATTGAAGCACATCTGGTAGCTGAAGGACAGTGTTTTCTTTCATGAAATGCAAGAGGGAACCACCTCTCCTCATGTGCAAGACAAATTGTTATAAAACAGGTGGTTTCTGAGAGATACTGACGTGACGTTAGCACTTAAAATTTCACATTGATGCTCCTTACTGCTGGGCAAGCGCAGATCCTGCTGTTAGTTACTTTCCAAGCCCAGTAACCAGGAACGGATGCCTACCCAGTGTAACCATGGGGAGAAAGCTCAATGTAGACAGTGTATTGTTCTCACCTGCTCTAAAGGTCCTGGTGTGGTTATTTGCATTTTAGTCTGCATGTGGGGTTTTAGTGAAGGAAGAGTAGAGAGCAGTGTTGCAAAAGCCAAAGAAACCAATGCAAATTTGTTAGTGGAAGCTGGCTACAGATGGTAAAAGATACTCTCCGAACATCAAATCTTGCAATGACAGTATCACTGGGACATGCTTTTTGTCTTTCTTTTTTTTAGTAAGTGTTTATCTTTTTAGGTCAGCAAAGCTGCCTGTATTCTCACAACCCAGACCTTAATGAGACTACTGAAATCCAGAGAGGCAGCTGCTGCTGTAGATGTGAAAACCTGGCCAACCATCATTGACACAGGTGTGGTCCATGGGCTAAAAGTCTTCCTGAAGTTCTGTGTAGGGGTTACCACTGACTTCCAAAGGGACTGTCCCCCATTTCAGATGCTAACTGGATGGCTATTTAGAACTTGTTTGAATATTTAGAAAAACAGGTCAAGATATAAGCTAGGTCTGACCTTGTGTACTGACATCTCTTCTGCAGTTGTTGAGCTATGCATGTAAAATAATTTTGCTGAAAAGCCATGTTGCAGACAACTGTTCATTTCCTTAAGACAAGAGCGAGTTGGTCTCTTCTTCCTTTTCCTGAGAATAAATAAATTTTGACTTGGGAACTTTGGCAAGAGTCTTGTCATATACTAGTCTGTCTCTTTTGGAAAGAGAGTTAATAGAAAGCTTTATCATCCATCTCGGGCTTTTTGAAAGTTGTGTTCTCCTTTCAAATGCTTTTTTTCAAATTTCTTTTCAGTTCAGTAATCAAAAATTAACCACATTTGTTCCTTTCTTGTACAGATGACTTGCCCAGGAAGCGGCTGTCTCAGATCTATAAGCCACCTACAGCTGAAATGTTAGCATATCTAGATTTTAGTGTTTCCACAACAGGCATGCTGACAGGAGTAAAGGTACAGTAAAATGGCTTTAGAAGATGGGGGTTTTGGTGTCTTGTCTTTGGCTGATATTCTGAACCACCTCTCCCCACAACCTCCACCAAAGCTGGTTCTTGTAGCTTAAATAAAGATCGTGTTTTTCTTCTGATAAAGCTATGGATTCGCTGCAGACAATGCAGTGTGACTGTGCTGAAGAATTAGTTCTGCAGTGTGGGAAGACGGGTCTCTACAGTGGGCATCAGGAATTCTGCTGCTGCCTCCCACTGGAGAGCTGCCTGTTAGGAGAGCAGTGAGCGGTGCGAGTAGCATAGCTGCGAGCTGCTGCTTTCCCCCTGCCAAGAGCAGAATAGGAACGCAGTTGACAGAGAAGAGGATTAGAAACTAAAAAGTGAAAGCCTTAGACTGTCATTAATGATCAGCTGTGTTTGGAGCCTGAGGTGCCTAAAGCTTTTAAGCAGTAGCTATTGGCATCACTGTTTCTGGTTTACTATGGCTCGGAGGGTTCTGCAGTGCTCTGCCTCTGCTGTCGAAGATGAAGGAAGAAGAAACAGTTTATGGAGAAGTGTTGTCAAAGCAAACCTATCTTTATTCTTACCTACCTGTCTTGATGAAGTCCTACTTTGATACCCTCGAATTTCAGCACGGTTTCTCTGTCTCTTGTGTTGCAGATGTCCCATGCAGCAGTGAGTGGCCTTTGCAGGGCAATCAAGCTTCAGTGTGAGCTCTACTCCTCTCGGCAGATTGCAATTTGTCTTGACCCCTACTGTGGACTAGGTTTTGTCCTCTGGTGCCTGTGCAGGTATGACTTTTGAGGGGAAAAAGGAAAGGATTAACTCTTGGCTGGTTATAAATGGGAAGTGGCAGTCCACATCTTTATCTGGTGTAATTACAGGCAGATTATGTTGACATTACCAAAACGACTAATTTACAGTAAGGGGAGAATTTGTCTTTGAACTGACAATAATATGTTCCCTTTTCCTGCAGATTAGCAAGATGTTATCCTATCTTGATTATGCATATTTGTGCTGCCAAATATTACTGGCTCCAGAATGTTTCTCTTGCCTTTCTTCCTTGATTATATGTTGCAGTAGAGGAGTTTTCATTCTGTAAACTGTGTGGTTGAGCCAGTTCTCTTCCTTCACTCTGACAGTGTGTGTGCGCGTTTGTGTGTGTATAAATTGTTATTCTTGTACAGTAAGTTGTATTTTTAAAACGATATTGGTACAGAAGGTGGGCATTGGAGCTATTATCAGTTTGCCTGAGATGCAGAGTCCCACAACCTGCTTTTGGTCTAGCAGGAACGTAACGTCAAAATACAGTAAATATTAATTTAACGATAACTACATGCTACACAAAAATGTTTTCTTCCTTAATGTTCTTCACAGTGTGTATTCTGGACACCAGTCAATTTTAATTCCTCCTATGGAGCTGGAATCCAATCTTTTTCTCTGGTTATCTACTGTCAGCCAGTATAAAATAAGGGACACTTTCTGTTCCTATTCAGTCATGGAACTGTGCACAAAGGGACTTGGAAACCAAGTTGAAATGTTAAAGGTAAGAAATGTTTCCTGAATGTGATGTTATATAAATTAAGGAAACTGTGGTACTAAAGCAAAGTGATATGATTGTTAAATACAACAGTCTTTCTGTTGCACGAGTCTCAAGTCCACAGCTTGCTAAAGAAGCAAAAGCAACAAAGAATTTTTGCAGCCCCTGGAACTTAGAAGGATCAAAATTGAGTCGGGGGTGTGTATTGCAGCGTAGGTAGGAGGTTGCCAGCGAGTGTCAGAGGCTGCTGGGCAGACCCTGACGTGAGGACGCCAGCAGCAGAATGCTGTGCAGAACCACCACTTATATAACAGTCTGCAGCGACGGCTCAGACCCGCACATGATGCAAAGCACACGTGTTAGGCGGTTTGCTAAATAGAGGTGTTTTCTCCTTGGAGATGAGAGGAAGGAAAAAAAAAAACCAGCTACATAAAATGCTTGAGGTGGCTTTTTGCATGGGGTTTATTGAAATAGTGTACTCCATCTGTGAGCTTAAAGGTCAGAAGTGTTCTCTTGGTGGTGGAGTTCTGGAGGTGTCTGCTTTGGGGATTGTCACCAGTTAAACAGCACAACGCACAGATTCGAACAGCGGGTTAGTGCTGTTCAGTGCATTCTTGAGCACGTCTAGAAATAAAAATGTATTCTGGTCCCGGTTTTGTTGAAGACTCAGTGTGATCCCAGTAAATGACTTTACTGTCACGTGGTTCAGTTTCCATCTACATAAACAGTGAATAACACATATAGTCTTAGCTGAAAAGCACCGCAGAAGCACATGATGCGACATTCTGTAGCAGAGGAAGAAGCACTGTTAATGCATATTTTGGTCTAGCAGTATTTCTATGCTCTGCTCAGATGCTTTCTGTAATTACAAATAGAAGCTGAAAAGAGGAAATAACTTGAACACAAGAACAGGGTTTGTCTTGCATTATCCAGGGATAAAAAGCAAATGTCACTACTTGTGATGGGACAGATCTGGGTGCAGTGGTGCAGTGTGGCAGATGTAATCAACGCATACACTCCTTTGCACTCATCTGTGTTTTTTCCAGGCACGAGGAATTAATCTGTCCTGTGTCCGGACTTGTGTGGTAGTTGCAGAGGAACGGCCGCGAGTTTCTCTCACTCATTCCTTCTCCAAACTCTTCAAAGACATTGGCCTGTCCTCTCGTGCTGTAAGCACCACCTTCGGGTCAAGAGTCAACGTTGCCATCTGTTTACAGGTAACCCAGTGTTTTCTAATGCCGGTGTTGTCACTGGCATCAGATTTCCAGGTTCAGTTGTATTCTGAATCAGCAAAATTCCTGGTCTGCACATCCTTCTGTGTTGTTAGCGAAGCCCAAGGTCTGCTTTGTAGAGAACAGCTGGCACAAGGTGTAAGCAGCTTCTGTTGTTTTCAACTGCCAGATTATATCACAGATGCTCAAAACAACTAAAAGGTGACATTAGAGAACTGTTTATTTCCATGTAAACAATGACTAATTGCCCCAGGGCTGATAGCTGAGTGTGCTTGGGTTGTCTCCATAGCAGCTCCCCCTCCCCAGAGATGCCTGGCACACTGGTGTTGATAGAGAGAGAAAATAGCCTGGTTTCTGAAGTGTTTCCCTCAGTGCAACTGCAGTGTGACAGGGAAAATGTGAATATGAATTTTGCTGCTGGTAAGAAACCCCTGGAAACATCTGTGAGCTCAAGCAGAAGTTACCCTGACTTCCGTAGAGATATTAAGTTTTTTTTTTTTTCAAAATGTTACTCTTCAGGGAACATCTGGGCCTGATCCCACCACGGTGTACGTAGATCTGAAATCCTTGAGACATGACAGGTACAGTAAGTTTACTTAAACTTATTTAATAACTATAGAAAATGTTGTAATGGTACCGAGCTATCACACCTTTCAGTAGATTTCAGCTCTTTTTTTTTTTTTTTTTTTTTTCTCCCTCCCGACAATGTTTTCTTTACCTTCAGAGTACGTCTGGTGGAAAGGGGAGCCCCCCAAAGCCTGCTGCTTTCAGAATCCGGGAAGGTAATTTCATGTTACTACCTGGGGGCACGGGCACACGGCATCTGCTGACCACACCTTGCCTTTCATGCCTCTTGTGACGTAGATGCGTAGCTGGGAAGGGTAGTCTTGTGGCGTGGCATGAGAAGAGGTGATAGTTGGTTACACTGTTCCCCTGGACAGTTAGTTTGGTTTATGATAAAGTATCTGTTGATTTAGCAGTGTGCTTTGCTGAGAATTGGAAAAATTGGTTCTGTTTACAGTAAATGAACCCTATCAAAAGTGTCTGCTGTTGCATCCTTGAATTCAGCATACGTTTGAGATTTACTGTAGCTCTTGTTCCTTCTTTAAATGGATTAACAAAAAAGATGTTTCCCAGTAGTTTTTAACATTGAATTCTTCAAAATCAAGGTCTAGCAACGTTTACAGGCCTAGAATCCCTTACCTGTGGGGCTCTCAAGTCACGAAATACATTCGTACCGTTAACGTACTTCAGCGTACATGTCCTAGCATGTTTTATACCCGTTTGTAATTTCTGTGGGTGAAATCATGCCTTTCCGGAGGTAAATGAACAACCTTTGTATTTTAGTTGTGCGTGAAGATAATTCACACAGGGATTACGTATTCCTTCTTGTGATCTTTAGATTTTACCTGGAGTCAAAGTAGTCATCGTTAATCCTGAGACAAAAGGGCCTCTTGGAGATTCTCATCTTGGGGAGGTGAGTGCAGATCTCGCTGGTTGGGTAGCTTCGTTCTCTCTGTTGGGTTATGTAAGTTGCTGGGTGACAGTTTGTGAGTGGTAATATGTGGATGCCTTTTTAAGCTGAATTTTTGCCGGAGCGTTCAGAATTTGGATGTGTTATTTTACTGCCAAGTTTAAAGATAAATAAAAAAGCCTACTAGAAGGGAAGGCTTATTCCACTCTAAATCTTGCATAACTAGCTTCCAAATAATCTAATTTACATTTTGCTTTCCTCATCTTGATTACACGCCAGTCTATTTGATCTGTGTTGGTAGATTATTATCAATTTTTGGATTTCACATGTTACAAAAACGCACAGTTTATTTACTTAGTTAATCCTCAGCTTACAGTTACAAGGAGAGTAGATCTGCAAGACGCGTTTTTAAGATTCAACAGGATATTTGCAGGTTTGAGCTAAACGCAGAACATTTTGGGATTGGAAAACCTTAGATAAAAAAGAGAACCTTCTTGTTACAGTTCATTACCTGCTTCATTTTAATACCCAACAGATGGTTTTGTAGTGTATCTGACTGTTTTTCCACTTCCTGTACAGATTTGGGTAAACAGTCCGCACACGGCCAGCGGCTACTATACTATCTATGACAATGAAACACTTCAGGCTGATCATTTCAACACTCGTCTGAGCTTTGGCGATGCTGCTCAGACGCTTTGGGCTCGGACTGGATACCTCGGTTTTGTTCGTCGAACAGAGCTCACAGCTGCCAGCGGAGGTACGGCGGAAACTTGTATTCTTTCGTATGTGTCTGGATACAAGAGACACTGTTTTATCTAAATTCCATTTATTGTCTGCCATTTTCTGTTTCCATAGTATGCACACACTTCATTTCCCATCTCTCCTCTCTAGAGCGCCATGATGCACTGTATGTTGTTGGAGCACTGGATGAAACTTTGGAACTGAGGGGACTGCGTTACCATCCAATTGATATTGAGACTTCTGTATCTCGAACACACAGAAGCATTGCTGAATGGTAAAACAGCTGTGAAAAATTAATTCATCCTAACCTAGCTGAAAAGTAGCAACGTTTATGCAAAGATGCAGGATTGAGTAGAAAAAAATACATGAGGCAAATTCAGATGCTTTTTTGTGTTACCATCAGCAAGTCATGCACCTCATTTCCCATCTGTAGATCAGGATAATACTGGGCTGACTGACTCAGTGTTTTCTCATGAGCCTTAATTCAAAATAGAAATGATGATTTCCTGCTTTGTGGTGTAAAGAACCATTTATGTTTGAGTCAGTGAAAGCAGCGTTTAGTTCGTATGTCACAGTAGGTAATATTGAGATGCATTTGAACTGATCTTTAACACGTTGGGACTGGGTCCTCTTGGCATTAGGTCGCTTGGAAATGCAGCCCAAAGCAGGTGGTAAATTCCATCTAAGGATAACGAGTTGTAAACTTCGGATCTTTGTGTTTGTGAAAATAACTGGGGTTTCTTTGTTTTGTTTTGGTTTTTTTTTTTTCTTTTTAACTTTTAGTGCTGTGTTCACGTGGACCAACTTGCTCGTGGTGGTTGTGGAGCTGTGTGGCTGTGAGCAGGAAGCCCTGGATTTGGTTCCTCTAGTTACCAACGTGGTCCTGGAAGAACATTACCTAATTGTGGGAGTGGTGGTGGTAGTGGATCCTGGCGTTATTCCTATCAATTCCAGAGGAGAGAAACAACGAATGCATCTCCGCGACAGTTTTCTAGCTGATCAGTTAGACCCCATATACGTAGCCTATAACATGTAACGTGTGGGGGGAAAGTGATGTTCAGAAACTTTGCGGGACCACTAAATACAAAGGGTGGCTATAGAAATGAAGCTGGTGAATATTACTAATACTTGATATAAAGTTTGAGATTGCTGCCATATTCCCTTCATCTCATCCTGTGGTATTAAGATCCCGTTAACTACCGACGGACAAAAGGAAATGTGGTAGACAATGGAAAACACTTGTAACAGTTTACTGAAATATTAGCTTTATAGAAAATGCAAAGTTGACAAGTGTGTGAGCTACGAAATTCCTAAGGCCTTTACAGTAGTGTTACTTTTTTCATCTGTTGTACATATTTGTATTTTTATCTAATACTGTTTTAGGATTCTATAAGGGGAGGGTTTATTTAGTTAAGATAATAAACTATTAAGAAAAGGGTCATCAGAGTTCCGCAGTTCCCTACTATATAATGTACTTTGCAGCTGTACTGTAGCGATTCATTCCATGGGATCACACAACTTATTTAAAATTGTGCCATGACCAAATCAATAACTTACGGAATCTAAGAGTTACTTATTCATATAGATATTTCTTGAATTTAAAAAGAATTTTGCCTATATTTTAAATATGTAAATATTATTATACATAATTCACTTAGATAGAAAATTAACTTGGATAACAATGACGGCTGAAGGTAGAAGTTTTTAAGGACAAGTAACTTTTGTGGTCCTTAGCATAATTCCATTTGGTTAGACGACTAATGGGAGATACACACAGCTTTCACAAGTTTTCTTGTTTCAGTATGTAGTCGTTTATTGCTGGCCAGAAGTGTGTCATAGCGTGTAGAAACCTGTGATTTTTAAGGCACATCTTTCTCAAAGAGGCTGAATTGAAAGAGTAACGTGGAATTTGGTAGAAACTGCAGTGCAAGTCCAAAATGCTTAACTGAAGTGATGGCCCCGAGTGACAGCCTCTGCCTCCGCCCTCTGTGACACCTGGTGTTTAAAGGGAAAAAAAAAAAAAAGTTGTTTAGACTGACATACAATTGAAGTCGCTGTTTGTGCAATTCAGTCGTGATTCCATTCAGCTCCCTCTAGGTAGAGCAAGAAATACTGTAAATAGGCTTTAATGTAAACTGGGAGGCAACAACCCATTTTTCCTCAAAGCATTCACTAGAAAGAATTAGATCATTCTGGGGTTTAAGTTGAACGCAGTATTTCTTTTGCACAAAACCGAGATAGAGCAATGCTGGTAAACACATTGTTAAATAACTTTGTGAAAATTAATATCCCAGCCTTCAAAATACTGTGTCGGCTTTCACATTAGTCAGTGTAATGAAACAGAAGCCTTGGAGTAGCGGGAATAAGCTCTTACTGTTCGGAAGCGATCGCACAGCGGGCTGAGGGAGAGATGGGGTTTAAGCTTTGACTCAAAATTACCTTTCTTTTGTCTAATACTTTATAATCTTTTAAGAACAATTAAATTCCAATGGGTGTTGAGAAAATATGATTTTGGAAGCAAGGAGACCTGATACCAGATACTGCAACAGGGTTTTTTTGAGTCAAATGTGGTATTACAGTGTAAAGAAACTTGTTATTTAAACGTTCCAGATTACCTCATTCAAAGTTTTGGGGCAGTTTTTGAAAGGTTTATAGGGTGAACGCTGAAGATCCTGCGGCAGTTATCAGAGTGTGTCTGTAAGCAAGCCCCAGTTTTGTTGATGAAATCCCCTAATGTATTCTGTTAGTTCTTCACTGAAGACAGGGCTGTTACTGTTCAGATAAGAAGTTCCAAATGATACTTTTTGAAAATTATTTGATGGGGGAATAGATTTAGAAAGTGGGAGTTATGGCAAGGCCAGACGGAAGAGTTGTTTGCAAACACTTCCCTCCCCAAGTGCACACCCCTGAACAGTTTCTTTTCCTGTATGTACCGCAGCAGTGCGAGAGCACCGCAGTGCTCGTGGTCCTGTGCCGCCACCTGGGCGGGAGAGCCGCTCGGTTAGTGGGAGGGATGTGTCCGCTCCTCAGCGGTGCATCCTGAAATACCTACGTGGGACATCTTTCATGTATTTAGTTTTAACAAATTGGCCACAAAGTGAGGCAAGTGAGAGGTGTAACTGTGACTGATACAGATGCTCCTGCACCTTTTGTAGGGAGTAAAGTGCATAAATGTTGTTCTCCCTTTTCAGCCAGCAAAGTCTTGTTATTACGTGTTAGGCATCACTTTATTTTATGTTTTCTTGCACGGCAGAGTGACTTGCAGTACTGCTTCACTTCATTGTTGCCCATTTCAGAAAAAATTCTGATGGCCTTGACTTTTCTCTTACTCAAAGCTTCAGATGATTTGTTTCAACAAATACTTTATTTGTCCATTGAAGTGGACTTTAAGTACAATTCTAGGATCGTCTTTTATTTTTGCTCACGATTTTTCAGAAATAAAACATTGTGTGTATTAATTTGATCAAAGATTCCCAGTATGTGGCAGATTGACTTTCTGAAATGGCATTTTTGAGTGACATACTGGATTATTTTGATTTTTTTTTCCTTGTTTTTTATTTGGTTAGGTATTGGTAGCTTCTTAGGGTTTGAGGTTTTATCTTGCAAGTTTACTGTGTACTCTTATTCTTTATTCCGGCACGTTACATTTCTCTGTGTTGGAGAACTAAGTTTACAGTCCTGCCCGTAGAGTGAGATGACATTCTGTTGTGGATGGCCAGTAGGTGACGCAGAGCAGCTGGCCAGTTCTGACTGTGGTGAACGCTTTTGTCCATGTTTGGCACAGCGAAAAGCAACGTACTGGAGAGGAAGAAGTACGGAGCTGTGACTCTGGAAATCCCCATTTCTGACTGCAGCGAGGCTGTCCACGGGCCCTCTCACTCCTTCCACTTCTTCATCTGTAGATGAGGATATACATTCTCTACTCCTTACACCGTCCCTGTGAGGTAACGAACCGTACAGCACTGCGTGCTAAGTATTTCTCATTGCTGGCCTCTCTGAGGTTGGGCTCAGTTTGTTCTTCCCACCTGACAGATGATGGGGTGCGGGAGGGCTGTCAGAGGTGGGACCGTTCCGTTTTGCGGCAGTTGCTCCGTGTCACTCCACGCACCCAGATGGAATACCGCCAGGGCCACGGGCGTCGCGTGCTCGGGCTCAGAGAGGGATGCTTTTCCGTAACTGTGGGACGCAGCGCGGCGTCCCCAGCAGCAGGCTCGCCGTGCCGCTTTCACCTACCAGCTTACCCGCCTGCAGAGGGCAAATTAGTTCCTGCTGTTGGCCATCAGATCCCAAGCTGAGAGCTGCAGAGAAACTTAAAAATGAGGGATTCTTAACGCTTTGAACTAAAATATTTTGTATGTCTTACTGTTTATGATACTCCCGAAGCAAAATATGTGGGTACAGGTCGCTTTGAGTCCTGTCTTATTAAAATTTGCACTGCATTTCTGATTTAAATAAATGTAATTAAGATGTGTCATACTAACGGTCCTAAAAATAAGGTTGTAAAAACAAGATAAATTTTAGCCCTAAATGCAATTTTTCTTTAATTTCTGTCAACCTATTTACCATTGTCAAATTCAGACTACAGCATTATGTAATTATGTATAAAGTTTTTATTTATTTAAAATTAGATTAGCTATACATTTTTAAATTTAACATCTGGCTGGACAGTGTTCCATTAACGCATTGATTGTGTTTCCTTTGTCTTGTGTTAATAAATATTGATGCCTGATCACTTGCTTTGTTCTTCCTCTGCTGTCTCTCCGAAGGAATTTTTCATTTATTTATTTTATTTTTGAACGGGAATTCAGTGGGAGATTTACAGACTCTCACCCTCTGCGATTCCCCACGCAGCATGAGGGGTTTGTTCCCGGGAGGGCTGAAGCGACTGCCTGAGGCTCTGTATGAGATGGCCATGCAGAAACCGCAGTGGCACTTGGGATTGAGCACTGGATAATCTCCGCTGGCCAAAACTAACCACAGAGGGTTTATGGAGGTTTCTTTTTAAATATTCATAAATGTTAAGATAGAGTTTAATACCAGTGAGAACGTAGTTAATGTTAGAGCCTGACACCAGCTGCTGTCTCTGTGTGTACCTGTTAATGGCTCTGTGTTTCTGGGTAAGACTATACTTAGACGCAGCATTTCCTACAAATGATGAGTAGCAGTTTTACTATGATGACTTTTGAAAACATTTCATTTTCAGTAAATCTTTCCTGTATTTTAAAATTATTTGCTTAATATTGGGAAAGCCTCTTTAAGAAACCAAAAACAACAAAACGACATTAACTTTGACTTGTTTTACTAATCAAGCAAATTGAAATAACCAATAAATCTTTCCATAAATGCATTTAGAATTGAGTGACCAAATTTCCCAGGTGGCTGAAGACTCCTGTTCTTGTTGTCGTGGCTCCAGCCCAGGCACCTTCTCTGGGATCGTGACTGGGCCGGGAAAACTTTCCCCAATTCTCAGGAAGAGAAACTGGAGCCCATGGAAGTCTTCGGCAGTGGCAGCAGCAGCAGAGGAAAGTGCTGTCGGGGCACTGGAAGAAACGGGATTTACTGTAGAGAACTCATTCCCCCGCTGATGGTGGTGGGTTTGACTTTACCGAGGGAAAAGGGCTTGGGAAACTGCCAGAAGTGAGGGAAAACAAATGTTGAAAACTGCAAACGAAATAATGCACGAGTGCCCTGTAGCAGCAAGAAAAAAAAGTTAAGTATATTACACCAAGGCTTTAATCAAACCCCTTTCTGACATAATCTTGTAGGACAATGGAAAGGGTGGGAAGGCTTTCATCCGTTCGGGTGCTGTCTCTGTCCTGAGCCGGGCCCGAGCGCCACCCCACCGCCGGGCGCTCCCGCCGCCTTCCCCCGGTACGAACGAATCGCGGGGAGAAGGAACCGCCCCTGACAGCGGCTGCCGCCAGAAAATGGCATTACAAACGGGCAGCGCTGGGGCCGAGCCCGGCCCTGCCGCGCCCTCGACACCGCCGGGCGCCTTCCCCGGGGCCGGGCCGGGCCGAGGCCTGCGCTCCGGGCGAGCCGCTGGGGGCGCACTCCCGCCCTGGGGCCTGGAGCGTCGCTCTATCGCCACCTCTCCATGGTCCCCCGTGGCTGGAAACGGCCGTGCGGAGGCGGCGCCAGAGCGGACGCTCTAGCCTCCGCCCGCGGGGCTCTCCGCTGCGGGAACTCTATGGTGGGGATTTCTAGGCGAGGCCTCCGCCGGGACTCTATGGTCGCAGCCCGCCCACCCCGAGCCTCCCGCGCGGCCCCGCCGTGTTTACGATGCCGCCGGCGCCGGTTTCCTGAGGAGGAGACGGGCGCGGCGGCGGCGGCTCTCCCCACGCGCGGCCACCGGTGGGGCCCGACGGGCCTCTGAGGTAAGAGCGGGCGGGGGAGGCCGCCCCCTCCCCCTCGGCCCGCCCGCCCCTTCCCCCCCGCCCCCGCCGGGCCCCGGCCGGCCGCTCCCGCCGCCCCCGGGCCCCGGGCCGGGCCAGGCCGCGCCGCTGCCCTCCGCCCGCCCTCGCCGCAGCCCGCTCTCCTCCGGGCCGCGGGGGAAGGGCTGAGCCCCGCTACAGGCCTGTGCCGCCGCCGCTCCCCTCAGCCCGGGCCCGGCGGGACCCCGGGGAGTTCCCGCCCCGCCGGGCCCGAGGCGCCGCGCTCCCTCTCGGGGACCGGGGCTGAGGCAGCCGCCGGGCCCGGCCCCGCTCCCCGCCAGGGGTCGGTTCCCCTCCCCAAGTCTCGGGGCCGCGGAGGAGGCGCCTGGACCGGGGCGGGGGGGAAGAGGGGCCTCCCGGGCCCGGCGCGGAGCTCTCGGGTCGCGGCTTCGGCGCCGTGCGCTGGGCCCGCAGCGGGGCTCCCCCGCTGACCCTGAGATGGACCGGGGGCCGGTAGCGATTGCCCCGGGATGGCGGTGCTTGATTACCTTTTTTCCCTTAATTTTGACCCAGTACCGCTTTTGTGAGCCCTGATTCCAGCGCTGCAGGCAGCGAGTCAGCGGGGTGATTCCGGGCGGCTGTATGCAAACTGTAAACGATCTCACTGATCTTTTCCTCTGGCAAATATCGAGGTCCCTTATGGCCATATATGAGACGCGTTTTTAGTCTGCAGCGTTTTCTTTGCGAAGCCGCCTGTCGCGGGGATGCTCGCCGAGCTTCGTTCCACGGGCGAGGGCTGAGGCGGGGGGAGTGGAGGAAAACCCGGGTGGAAAGCGGTGGAAGGTGCTGCGGGAGCTGTAGGGAGCGGTGGGGGGTGCAGTTGGGAGCCAGAGCTGGAACGGCGCACGCTGGCCCAGGTCTCCTCGTTTGCTTTCTGGCGTGACCTGCAGGGATGTGCTGTCCTTTCCTTCTGTCTTTTAGCTGATTCCTGGAAAAAAAATGAAGTTCTGTCAGTATTCTGGATGAAAAAAAAAAAACCCAAAACTTTCCCCAAGTGTCTTAATCGCAGAATTAAGTAAATAGTATTTTGACTGCTGCAGCTGGCAAAGACAGCTTATTTTGAGATGTTAAAGAATGCAAAATTTCACCAGATCACTTGAGTATAATTTTACTAAATGTTTTAAAACACTTTCTGTAATTTGCATTTGTCAGTATTTGACTCTTGTCACTTAGCATTTGAGAATAAAATGCTGTGTCCAGTATTCTTTGATTGCTGACTTTTTATAAAGTCTTTTTTTAAAAAAATCAATAGTCTCTTACAATATTTGAGTACCGAAATATCATTCAGGCCTTTCCTCTGCTGGATTTAAAAGGGCAAAACTTTTGCAAGGGCATGTAGCGATAGGACGAGGGGTACTGGCTTTAAACCGAAAGAGGGGAGATTGAGGTGAGATCTGAGGAAGAAATTGTTGGCTGTGAGGGCGGTGAGCGGCGCAGGTTGCCCCGAGAAGCTGTGGCTGCCCCATCCCTGGAGGTGTTCAAGGCCGGGTTGGATGGGGCTGGGAGCAACCTGGGCTGGGGGGAGGTGTCCCTGCCTGGGGCAGGGGGTGGAATGAGATGGTCTTTAAGGTCCTTTCCAACCCAAACCATTCTGTGTCTATAAAACAGAATTTGGTTTCTTCCTTTGGTGCTCTCGCACTGCAGCTCACTTCTCCTTGCCTCAACGTACAGCTTTTATATTCAATTATCTTACTCTTTGCCTCCTGGTTATGCTTTGAAGCTTCATCTGAGGCCAGGAATCCGTGATTTTGGTCATTTCATGAGCATTTAAATAGAGACGGTCACTGTCTCGGATAATCTGCATTGTGAACAGGCAAAACCCAAACGGTGGGGAGAAGAGAGCAGTGCGCTGTTTGCGGGACACTGAAGCAAAGAGCGGTTGAGAGCGTGATGGCCGGTGCTGCCGAGGCGTAGTGTGTCTGTCAGAGGAGCAGCTCTTCAGCCATTTAGGCTATTTTTCATCAGGATTAGTGAAAGTTGTGGCAATGGGTTTTTCTTCTTTACTTGTTCTTTCCTAATTGATGCTCCTCAGCCATTTAGCGTTTTTTTTAGTGGTTCTTGAGAGGTGGTTCAAACTAAGGAACACGGCATTAGGAGGGTATGTATGAACTATGGGGCGATAAATTAAACTTGCCCACAATGAAATGTGACATTGCTATTTCTCTTTACAAGGAAGGTATGTTTGAGACTCAAACTGGCGTTTAAAGTGAGATGAGTTCCTTTGGCTGGTGAGAGCCGATTCGCAGCGGTTTAAAAGTCCTTCAAAACAAACTTCGTAGTGCTGCTGTTGCAGACTTTAAATTAAGTTACTTTTGAGAGGTGGCTGCGTGGAGGCATTGTTTTTATCCTGAAAAGCGTCACCCTTGCCTACCTGATTATAAGCCCGTGGTTTTCATACAGGTTGGAACAGTCATTGTTTTCTGGCTAATAAAACACCGGGTGTTGCTTTCATTAATTCCCTCTCGTCAGTACCCTGTGACATGTAAAACTCTTCCTTCGCCCCGCACTGCGCAGCTGGTGTCAGCTAAACGGTATGTTCTGTGTTGGAAGTAGTTACAACTGTGGTGTAAAAAGCTGCAGCCCTGATGCGTTTTCCCATCTTTGGTACTTCTTTGCAAAACTCGAGAACTTGCAGGTTGAGGTTTTTCATTGGAACTGTCTTTCTAGAAGCCGATAGATGGTAATCGCTGTTTCAGGTGTTCACGGAAAGCCATTCCAGTGGACAGTTCATGGTTTTCCAGCTAAATAAGTGATTTTAACAAGTTAGGGGCATGTGAATCTTGTGTGACAGTCACGCAAGGCCAAACGGGCTGCTGCGCCTCCTTTATCCGGTGGAGAATATAAGATGCGGTAGTCATTTTTGCCTTGTTAAAATCGCTTGCTAAATCTTTTTTTACTAATATCATTTTACTAAGATTCATAGATGTTGGCTGAATATTTAGTTAAATATTACTGAGATGAAGTGAACTTGAAAAATCATGTTTATAATGGGAAACGCTTTATCTTTTTTTCCTGTAAGAAAGACTTCACACCTATGAGAGAAAGGTCAGCAAAAACCTTTGTGCATTCTCCCCGGTTTGTTTATTTTGGGTGGGTTTATGTCTTATCAGTTTCACTGTTTCTTGGCAGTCTGTTTTGGTGCTGTTGTGAGGCTTTCATGGGACAATAAGGCAGAGAAAAACAGTAAAAGAGAGAAGAGGAGGCAGAATGTGGTTTAGCACTTCAGAAATGAATTGGGTATTTCTGTAGCTCTGGAAATTTATTTTAATTTTTGCTGTTGTCTGGATTTCAGTTTGACAGTGCCCTGTTTACGTGTGGCACACGGTATGTAGAGGTACAGAACGTAGATTTTCCTTTATAAAAAAGCTAAAACTACATTAGAGGGTATACAAAGTTGCGTCCCTTATACATGCTTGTCGTTGGTTCTGCTCCTCGTTTTTTATAGCTGCAAGATACTTAAATTACTTTAGTTCTCAATTTTCTTTTCTTAAAAAAAAAAAAAAAAAAAAAAGGTGAAAGCCACAGCAGTCGCTCTGACTTCCAGGCAGCAGCTCTGCAGTGGGAGCAACTGGAAACAGAAGGTGCTGGATGGCGTTGTCCCGCTCCCGACCCTGCTCCGCGGCCGAGGCTGGCCGGGAAGGCGCGGTGGCCTTAGCGCTCGGGACAGCTTTGGTGAGCGGAAGGATTTCCAGGAGCTGGGAACGGCCGAGGCGCTGCCCGTCTCCCCGGAGCTTCTTATTCCAACGGGAAGCCTTCATTTTGCTGCTTCAGCTTAAACTATGGATGAATTGGTTTATATTTCCAGCAACAAGTACATTGGGAAGCTCTGTCATGTGTCGGAGAGCGCCTGTTCTGTGCTGTAAAGGACACGGTTTCATCTGTCACCAAACCATTGATGTCTCATTAGTTTTCTCTCCGCAAAGTCCCGTTTTAGTCACTTTTTTTGAGGAGTTCTGCAGCGGGACTCCTCAGATGAGTAAGGATTGCAAGAACAAGATGCTGGTCTTGGTGTACATTGACTTTTTACCCTCTAAGTATACGTCAGGCTGTGAGAGCTGTGGTTTGTCTCAGTAGGGAAAAATCAATGACTCACATTTCCACAGAAAGAAATGTAATTTCCAGTCTCATAGCAACTGTCCTTTCAACAGTTTCAAACCTTCTGTGACAAAATGTTTAACACTCACCGATCATCTCTTAATGCTCTAGGCTGGTCCACCCACTCACCCCACCTAAAAGCATGCGTTTTTACATCACCGAATCCCCCAATATTGGAGGGGGGATGCTGTCAAGACACGTTGAACAGTTAAATATAAAATTTTAGAAATGAGAGAAGCGTTACTGGCTGTATTATATGGAGACGGAGTGACTTTTGCAGGGTTTAAAATTCAAGCTCTGTACTTTGATTTTTGAATCCCTGTTTTGTGTTTATACACCTTCAGATGTTTTAAAATAGGTTTGGCTGGTAGCTCGGCTAAAATATTTTTGGAAAAGTATTTTACTTAGAGCAAGATATTCTTTACTGTAAATGCTTTATCTTGGTTTTCTTCCTGGATCTCATGACTTGACTTTGTTTATTTTCACTAAAAAACAGGAAATTCAGTAAATACATTTGACAGTGAACTTCAGCACCGGGTGGGTCTGAGCCAGCGCTGGCGGCTGGGGGGACTGCCGGGGCGAAATGTCCCGAAACGGGGCTCCTGCTGCTCCAAGCCGGGCGCTGGGCTCAACCAGCCACTGTCTCTGTCCCCTCGTGTCCCCGTCAGTGCTCGGGGTGTCGCAGGGGAGTGACAAAATTGCTGTGCTATTCCATAGTAGACATCGAAGGGCAAAGAACTAATTTAAAATGTCCAAATAAGGCTAAAGGCGTTATGCGCTGCGATTCTATAAAGTATCGGTGGGAGCTGGACACCTATTCGCTCTTCAGATTTATCATTAACGGCATTTAACTCGTTATTTTTTTTTGTAGTTGATTATGGAAGAGGTGCACAAGAGCAGCAGTACCAGTTCAGTGACACCCTCGCAAACGTCGGCCGTACAAGGTACAACACTACAGGCAGCTCAGCTCTCTCATATTGCTCAACAGGTAAAGCCTGGGCCAAATCTCAGCAAACATTGGAGGTAGTTAAGAGCCAGTTTGTATGTGCTACAAACGACATTAATTCTCGAGTTTAGAAACGCACAGAGAAGAAAAAACTAAAGAGGGTTGAGAAAAATGCACTCGTTTGTTGATGGATGACACAAAATTAATCAAATGGCTTGTATTGAAAAGACCAAAATTAATTTTCCTGCTGGTACAATGCAAAAATGCATCCCAGCTTTTTTGTTGGATTGTATGTCCTTGGAAATCACCATCGACCTGACATGCCGGAGCTGCTCAGTTGCTCAGTAATGAATTGAGGGCCTACTTTTCTTTCTTTTTTTTTTTTAAATTTATTTTTCAGAAAAAGCATTCACAGCTCCTTTTGTAGTAATGGCAATCCCGGGTGCTCAGCACCATGGAAACGCTTGGGGTTTAGCCCAACATGAATGTATTTAATGTAATAAATCGCACAAAGTTAGAAATTTGACGTACTTACTACAGGGGAACATGACTTCCAGAGCTTTATCCCGAATTCAACTTTGTGGGTCTGAAAGAGCGTGTCTTTAGGTGAGCTCTGCTCCCGCAGCCACGGAGCTGTCCTGGGAAACAGTGGCGTTTGGCAGCTCGGACGCGGTTTGCCGTGTGGAGGCGGCGTAGATTGTGATGCAAAATTTAGATAACGGCACAAGGCAAAAATGGGACAGAATATCGGTGTCCCGTTGTTTGTTTACAGACTGGTTTTCTGACCTGTTGGCATGTAAGGTTGCCAGTGTAACTTAATATTGCACTGTACGATATGAAAGTACTGCTAAATGAGAAGTTAGCTGTATGAGTTTTAGCGATCCCTTCATCTTTTCGTATATTCCAGATTCATAAAAGTAGTGAAGAAGTTTGGTGAGGAACCTGGTTATTTACTTATGCACCTATGTGTATCAATTTTTAAGGGCAAAGGCTCGTGCAAGTTCAACATCAAAAATACAAATCTGCTAGAGTGTAAGAAGTGTTTTACATAGGGGTAGCAGCAGTGAGCAACTTTCTGCCTGTTAAACCTACGTTGCAGCTGCAACGTTTATTGAAATTGATAGTTTAAAACATTGAAGAAGAGATGCTGTCATTTTTATTTGGAAAAATCTGCTCTTTGTTCTTCTTCCTTGTCCAGCGCTTGCGTACCTCGTCTCCTTCAGTTCCCTTTGCCTTTCCTCTGGCTACAGCCCTTGTGCCTTCAGCTCTTGAAGCAGATTGCTCAGCTTTTGCTGTACTTAACTCTTGTGATTTCTTCTCTGTGAAAGCTTTGAACCATGGCCTCATACCAGTTGCTTTAAAAAAATATATAATATCCAAGAACACCAAATATGTACGTTATTCATGCTGCCTTCTGCATCGTTAGTCTGCTCTGCCCGAAGCCCTCAGTCTCGTTGATCATTTCATCTGGATTTAGATTTTTGTGCCCTAAACTCTTATTAGCTTTAGTGAGAATTAAGGCTACTTATTAGGGACTTTTATTTCTGCTTATCTAAGTCCAATACACTCTAAAAACGGAATAAAAACTTAAAAAAATAAACTGTCACAGATGTGGGGCTTTATCTGTGCGTATGGATGGAGTTAATGAAAGCAGTCGTGCTCGCTGCGTCTCAGTGTTGTTGTGATTCTGAGGAAGTTGCTTCATTGTGGTTCATGTAGAACTGCACGGATGGAAGTTGCAGCATTTTAGTCTTTTGCACATAATGCTACATATGTGATTCCCACCGAACTTAGGGCAAATAAGAAACTGTTTCAGCCTTTTTCATGCGCAGATACATGTTTCAAAAATGTGCATCTTTAAAGGGTACCTTCCATGACTTCGTTAGACTTCAAAGAAGCTTCTGCTAATGCATGTTCTCTGCTAGTTTTCCGACATGTACGTACACTTTCTGAGGAGCAAACACTTTTGTTAATGGTTCTTTGCTTTGTTGCAGATGTCTCTGAGAGGTCCTGCTCCCCTGACCGTTGTCCAGCTTCCTGGAGAGCAAGTCCAGGTCCAGGGCGTCATTCAGACGGCTCAGTCCTCCTCCGTCATCCACTCGCCTCAGGTGCAGACAGTGCAGGTAACTACAGAGGGTCTGCTAAACAACCCAAAATCCTCTTTTATGTATGTGAAAAGACTCATAAAGGCTTGTCTGGCTCAGCCAACTCTGCCGCAGCGCAGCCGTTCTGGCCCCGCAGAGCCAGTGAGCCATCCAGGGACAGTACTTTGGGGGTGCATCACTCTTAATGATTATTTAGGATTGAAATTATTTGTCATGCTAAAGTTGCCTTTGGCGTTGAAATTAAACTATTTGACATTGCCTCTCTTTATAAAAAGAAAAAACAAAACAACCCCCCATCTCTTTAGTTGGTGCTCTTAACAGATGTGCAACCGGTGTGGTTCAGTACCCAAATAAGGAGAGTATAGAATAACCCAGTGAAGAAGAACGTGTTTGGAAAAGGCAGAGCTGAGTGATGGGGGATGAACTGGCGATCGCTCACCTCAGCACACTGTACCTCCGTTTCAGCGGTGCCCAAGTATTCTGCTTGTGTGTCCTACTCATTTGCCGTGTGATTTTTGTGCCGGCCACTTCAGAGGTGCCGTGGGGAGTTCAGTCGAGCCTGTCGCTGCCCTGGGCAGCCCGGGGTTATGCAGCCGGGTGACTGGAGGAACTGTGCTAAAACATGTTAATTTGTCACTGATCCTTTGTTCTCTCCGTATCTATTCATACGACATGAAATTGATAAACCACAGAAAGTAAACCTATAATGCATTTTCAGCTATCGTTGTTCCTGCAACATCAGATAATGGAAAAGAAAACACATTTCTCTCTGCTGAAAACAGTTAAGCACCTGTTTTAGTAGGTTGTCTTTACAGGAGTCTCTGCTAATCCCTTCCTGTCATCGTGTTCTAGTTGCAGGGTCCCCACTGACTGCATTCTTTCCTTTTTTTCTGTAATTTGTGAACATTGTGGCCTTGCACTGAAATGGGGTAAAAAAAGTAATATGTGAGCAGCTTTTTTCTAATGTTGATAGTAGGTTGCTCCTTTTGCCTCTGTAGCAGCAGTTAAGTGAGAAATGCTTTTCCCAGAGCTGCATGCATTCTGCTCGACTTTTTGTTGCTGGCACACAGATAGATGTTTTGTTAGCTTGTATTCAATAAAGAGCATCAGAGAGAAAAAAAAAATTTGCCAGATGAATGAGGACACAGTGAAATAAAGAGAAAATTACAGATAATGCCTTGCATGTTTACTCCCTGATACATAGCTGCCTTAAATATTATTTTCATTTGACTCTTATATTCTGACCAACAAAATACGCTGCTCTTCTGCCTGCATAAAAGATTTCAGGTATTTTAGATGTTTGTCTCTGGACATGCATGGTGTTCCTGTTTCCTTTCCCACCACCTCCTTAGACAGTTACGTGTGGGAGTGGCTCACCTTCAGACCGCATCAGCTAATAAGACAGTTAGGCTTGTATGAGTTTTATGAAAATAATAACCCATTTGTATTTCTTCACACTGCTGTTTTAAAATTTCTGGATTGATTAATCCGGCAGTTTAATCCAGCTAGAACAGCCAGCTTCAGACGGTGGATGTTTTTCAGCCTTTAATGCGATAAATACTTTGGAAGAATCTCTTGAGCTTTTCTTTTTTGCATTTGTGTAGTTTTCATGCAGCGTTAGCTTATAGACAATGAAAATATGTCATCTCTTCTGGGTATTGCTTCTGAGGCATACCAGATAACCACACGGAATGTGTTTTTTAGGTGTCGTCTTTGTCCGAGAGTGAAGATTCTCAGGATTCATCAGATAGCATAGGCTCTTCACAGAAGGCTCGAGGCATCTTGGCTCGTCGTCCATCTTACCGGTAAGTACTATATGTAATATATTTTGCATTTTTATTTGAAACCAAAATAGCAACTTTTTTTAATAGCTTCACCTATTCTGTCACCCTCTAAGTTGCTTTCTTTCTCTTGAAACACACGTTGGATCTGTTCACACAGTAAACGTTTTGAGGATGCCGTGTTAGCTGTCATTTGCTACAAGGAAACTTTGACTTAACTGGAGATCGGCTTCAACGTGACGTGGCATAGGGAAGATTATGTATCAGCTGGAATTTTACTCAGTTATATCAGTTTACTGCAACGAGGAGTGTAGTCAAATGCCACATCCTAGCTTTTCAAAAAAGAAATTTGTTAGAAACTTAACACAAAATTTAATATTTTTTACAATAATGTTCTGAAAATTTGAAAAGACAGTTTATGAACCTACCGGTTGCTCCTGGCTGTGATTACTGCTCCCACTTCTGCCACTGCTTTTCATTTGATGAGTGTTTTATCCAGTCTTCTTCGGACTTCCTGATGGCTTTATCTCATCTTGAATTATGTACCAGAACAAATAATTCAGGAGGGATTTTATTATTGTGCATGCAGTCAAAATCGGTGGTGGAAAAGAGCAATTCTGACTCTTCAGTTGAAGTAGGATAGGAAAATACGAGCTGTAAGCAGAGCTGCTGTGGGAGAACTGCTAAGCCGTGTGGGTTTGGGATCAGGAGTTGTCAGTTCTGCTTTCCTCTTCATAGAACTGCCACTAATTCATCGTTTGGCCTGGGGTAAGATGCATAAAATCCACACTTCCGTTGGTTCTTCTTTTAAATAGGGATGTGTCTGTTTTCACAGGGCATTGTTACGTAGGACATGGGTTGTTTGAGAAGCTGCGCAAGAGCCAAATCGGATGCAGAAAAGAAATGTAAAGTCTTACTCTGTAGCAAACGAGCAAAAGATCACATTTTTAAACTTTGCTCTAGTAATCTACTCCTGTTTAGTTTACTCTGACACCAGTCAGAGCAAACTGGTTTTAAAGCCTGTTCTTGAGAGAATCAGAGGATCAGGTTGTAAATCAGAAAAATCTCTTAATAAGGCACTTATATATCCCCAGAAAATGTTTATGGTGGAAACTGTGATGCGGCTTTTACTGAAATGAAATGATGCAGCTGCAGTGCTAGGTTTCAGCACACCGTTTTTCTGGAGATTACTGAAATCTCCTGTAAGTGGCGCAGGTTTTCATTGCAGGCTTACCAGTCCAAACATCTAAGGCTTTTAGAGGATAATGGTTGAAAATCTGGAATTCGTGCTGATTTGCACATACGCATACTTTATAAATCAGTAGCTGACTTGAATTGCTCTTAGCTCGTAAAATTATTCAAATAGTTAAATAAAAAACTAGACTATCTAAACTACAGAAAGAGTTTGAGGCAGTCACCTCATCCAATTTTTTTTTAATTCCAGAAACTGCTTTATATCAAAATTTTAGTGTTTATTTCTGTAATTCAAAATAGTGATAGTAGTTTGTAACTGCAGTAATTTGTAATTTTTGCCTACTATTACAACTGATAAAGGAACTCTTTTTTTATAGTAAAATTTTGAAAGATCTTTCTTCTGAAGATACACGCGATAGAAAAGGAGATGAGGAGAGTCCCGGTGTCTCCACTGTTACATCCATGTCTGTTCCCACGCCTATCTACCAGACGAGCACTGGACAGTACAGTACGTTATACAAAATATGTGCCTGACTGGACACATTTTTTTATTCAACTTGCTTCAAAAGACAGATTTTCTTTTTGTTATATATTTGACTAAGATGAAACTCAAAAGGTTTGGTTATTTATCTAACAGTTAATAGAGTTAGTACTGTTATTACATGGAAATAGGCTGCTATCTAAAGACTCCAGATAAACTGAGTGCTTCATCATCTTAATTTTCCATATTAAGAGGAGACATTCAAAGGATGTTGTTATGCAATACATAGTAGTTTTCTAGCATTAGATTTAGTCCAAAACGTAAGACCAGTGAAGATACCGTTATATATATCATAGGGCCACACCAAAAGGTGTTCTGCGATACCAGGGAGGCAGCAAAACAAAGGGTTTGTTCCGTTATCACCTGGTGTTCATCATGCTTGTGAACCAAAACGCAACCTGCTCCAGCGCTTGGAGCACCTCCTCTCCGTCCGTCCCTGGGCTGGGCCTTCATGCTGCCATTTCTCGCTCCCCCACACACACTCCTTGGCCGCTCGGGGTTTTTGCCCTTTCTGCAGTGTTTCCACAGAGGAGCCTGGAGCCGGTGCCTGGCTGGGGCAGTCCCAGCTCTCTGCTCACAGAGGCCACCCTGCAGCTCCCCCGCTGCCAACACCCCACCACTTCACACAGCACCTCTGGTCAGAGCCCAGCAGCGAGAGCCGGTCATGGAATCGTGTCACAGAATGGTTTGGGTTGGAAGGGACCTTAAAGCTCATCTCGTTCCACACCCTGCCCTGGGCAGGGACACCTCCCCCCAGCCCAGCTTGCTCCAAGCCCCGTCCAACCTGGCCTTGAACACCTCCAGGGATGGGGCAGCCACAGCTTCTCGGGGCACCCTGCGCCAGGGGCTCACCGCCCTCACAGTCAAGAATTTTTTCCTAATGTGTAATCTAAACCTACCTGATGTGTCGGGCAGATTTATCAGGTAATCAGATAGGTGGAAGTGATGAAAGAAAAAAGCCTTTCAATACTGGCAGTATTTTTCAGCAGTGGGAACAGATGCGCGGACTACAGACTTACCTTTAGCTGTACGTTATCATGTACAAACGTTGTGCATGTTCCTTTTTCTTTTAAGTTGCCATTGCTGCAAACGGATTACAGCTGGCCAGCCCGGGTGCAGATGGTGTGCAGGGTCTGCAGACACTAACGATGACAAATGCGGGTGGCACTCAGCCTGGGACAACAATCCTGCAGTATGCACAAACATCAGATGGGCAACAGATCCTCGTACCCAGCAACCAGGTGGTGGTGCAAAGTGAGTACATTCTATAAATGGTTAGAAATACCCGTGGCTAGCGCAAGTGTAACTTTCTAACGCTGCCACATTTTGGTATCTTATGCTGTTACCTCACCAGCTGCCTCCGGAGACATGCAGACTTACCAGATTCGCACCACGCCAACCACCACATCCCTTCCCCAGACCGTGGTGATGACATCTCCTGTCACTCTGACATCGCAGACAAGTAAGACGGATGATCCACAGTTGAAACGAGAAATAAGGCTGATGAAGAACAGGTATGTAAGTGCACATGGGCTGCTTTGATTTGTTAATGTGCTGAAGTAGGACAAATGACAAGTCTTCAAAGGACAAATGACGAGTCTTGCGAGCCAGCTGTACCGATTGTGCCTTCGGTGCCGTGTGCTGCATCCAGCGACTGGAAACACCGGAAATTCTGACCAAACCGCGCTACGCGTTCTGTCTCACGCAGTTCGGAGAAAACAAATTGTTTTTCCCTACATATTGACCAGATGCTGCTAAATTTCATACTCTCCGCCTATCCTTGTGTGCTTTTCGCTTTGTTTGGTCCCCAGTTGCAGTGCCAGCTCTCGCCTGGCATTGGTCAGCATCATAACATTCCAAAAGCAGGCAAATCTCAAATAAACAATCGCTTCTGCTTGTCTCTTCCAGGGAAGCTGCCCGAGAATGCCGTAGAAAGAAGAAAGAGTATGTTAAATGTCTGGAAAATCGAGTTGCAGTCCTGGAAAATCAAAACAAAACTCTAATTGAAGAGCTAAAAACTTTGAAAGATCTTTACTGTCATAAAAGTGTGTAAGAAAAGAAGGTAAAACTTTTGTGGACTGTTAAATTTCAGAGGAGAATTTTTTTTTTATACTGAATTTTTTAAACTAGCTGAAAGGTCAAAAATGAAACTTTTCTACCTAGATTTCACAACTTAAAGACTATATAGATTTTATTTACAACATGTTGGTGACAAAGTACAAAAAGGAAACAAGAAAACCTCACCAAAATTCCTGCTGGCACAACTGGAAACTTTTAAAGTCAAGATTGCATCTACAGTAAAGGACAGTCACGTTTTACGAGGCAGGTGATTGGGATTTCTTCGAAAATTTCTACAAATACCTCTTGTAAGGGAGGCAATATTTGGTTACGAGTAAAATGTGGATGACGTGGAATCCTTGCCATAGTTGACATTATTAGTAACATTTATAACCAGTATATGTTTTGATTTCTTACTCTCTTTCAATCCTTACTTTTTCTTTCAGTTATTTGTATGTAAATATTTTTATTTTAACCTGTAAGTTGTTATTTACAGGTGCAGATGATAAAAAAAGCTAATACTTTGCTAGAGGTATAAATTATGTTTACTCTTTCTCAGCTGACAGTTTAAAAAGTTGGGTTTTTTTTTTTTTCTTTTTTCAATGTTTGCTGTGTTTATCGAATTTGGACAGGATCGGCAGAAAGCGGTGAGAGGCTTAGTCCCGAGAGCGGCCGAGGCGCAGGAAATAAGGGGTTGACTTTTCTTAACGAGAATTCAACACATCCCATTCTTTTAAAGAACGGGGCGGTAGGAGGAGTGCTGGTGAACCGAAGTTTCTCAAGAATGATTTCACAATAGTGTGTTCTTAGTTGCTGGGCATGATAAACATCTATAATTGAAAAATAAATTGTGTGCTGATTATCTATATGATTAAACACGCATTGCTTATTCCGTCTGGAGATTCTACTGTGCTTTGGAACGTTTAAACCAAATCGAAGGAGGACGATAAAAGAAACAGTTGAAGATATATACCAAAGGGTTAATGAGGTTCTAATATATGGTTTATATGCTGAAAGTAGTGCAAAATTTCTGGACTAATTTTGTAAGGTAGGCGATATTTTGCAAAGTAACGGTATCTTTGTAAGAAAATATTCTATTGAAAACAGGTAGATGGTTGGTATATTTTGTAGCTAAATTGTGATCTTTACAAATTCTGAAATTGAGTTTATATACGTATTTTGACAGTTTATATATTTCATTTTAGTAAGCAAATGAAATATTTTGTGAAGCAGATTTTCAAGCATATATTTTTATGGATAGTACAAAGTCAAATGAGATCCTCTTTGGTGTAGGAGATATTTGAATTAATTTTGTATGTCTGTAGGCAACTTGCAAAAAAAAAAATGGATCCTAAAGAGTATCGGGGAAAAAAAGAAAAAAAAAAAAAAAAAAGAGATCAGGGCTTTTTATCCCCCACAGTTGACGTTATCTGCACATTAGATCTTATTGCTATCAGAGATTCTAGTTTGTATGATTTGAATTTGTTTCAGGTGAAAATCAATTGTTTGACATGATCAGGACTCTTTTGGGTGCGGAGTCTCCATCCTTGGAGCCACTCCAAAGCCCTGCGGACGCGGTCCTGGGCAGGCGGCTCCAGGTGGCCCCGCGGGCGCAGGGCGCAGACAAGGCGACCCTCGCAGGTCCCGTCCAGCCTCCACCGTTCTGTGGTTCTGTGATTCTGTGAAATAGAGAAATGTGTATGCAGTGCTTCTTGCATGAATAATAAATACACTATTTTCCATAGTTAGGACTGAATCCTGCTTCCAGTTATGTCAGCGGGAATTGCACTATGGACTATGCTGTTAAAAAGGTGTTAGAGCTACGTGTGTGTGTTGTGCTAGCTCCGATCAGAATGAAATTAAAAGATGTACTCACTCCCTAGATGTGTAATGCTTATCATATGGTCAGGCAGTATTTTTCATTTTACTCATTTTTGAATTAATGGACTTCTTAGCAAGCAGAGCTCTTTGCAAATGGTATGAGACAGACTGCATTCCACAATCGCATTGTTAGTGGGCTACAAAAATATATTTTTTTCCAAAGTTTCTAAATATATAATGGTTATGGACATGATCCACGATACGTTTCCTTTAGGCCAAACTGGAGTATAAATTTGTGCTCGTGATCATATCAATAAAAGAGTGCTTTTTTTGCACACCAAAAATAATAAGCAAAGGTTGAGAAAGCCATTACGGTAGGGAACTGCTCCAGAAGAGGTGTTTGGTGCCTCGTGTTTCTGTTAGTGGAATTCCAGGAAAGAGTGAACACCTCGGAGCGTGCTGAGCACCTCACAGAACCCGACCTTTTCACTCTGTCCCCCATCGGGTGTGTGTCCGCTCCATGGCAGATGTTCAGCAGGATTTGACCTACAGTACTGAAACTCACTTGGTGACTCCTCTGTACGGTATTTTGATCCTCACTGTGTGCTGTTGTTCCTTTACCTTCTTCTGTAATACGGAATAATAATAAAAAAAGCTATCAAGTGTTAAGACTGTAAAAAAAAAAAAAAAATCAAAAAAACAAGGGTGGCCAATTCTTTCTGTATTCAGCAAGTGAAACAAATGTAGTGCTGCCAGACATAAGGATAGTAAATTTTTATCCTCTTAAAGTAGTGTTTTGGAAAAAGCAGCTCATTTTTTATCATGGAAATATTAAACAGTAACATGAGTTTGCTCTTTTAAGTAATCACTTATCATGAAGTACTTATTTTGGATTTACTTCAAAATCTAGATTATAAGAGAATAAAATTATATCCAGAGAGTAGGAGATATCGTACCTAATACTGTTCTGCTGGCTATTTCCAAACAAAAGTACCTGCTTTATATGAATTGTAAATATTTGTCGAAACAATTAGATGGTTGCAAATTTTGACCTTGGTAAATAAAGTCGCCAAAATATAATTCTGATGTTCCTTATTTATTTTTAATTAACAAAGAACTGCAGTGGTTCTGACCAAACGTGCATCTGTTGTGTGGTATTGGGTCTTCTACAGTGGGCAAGAATAAATATTTAGTCAATGAAGCAGCACCCAGAGATCTTTTATCTGATGTGTCCTTTCAGCAGGCAGGGTGCTAAGTTATCTGGCCATAAAATTTAGTCATCTCTGAAAACAATTAGTGGAGAATACTTTTTGTCTTTCCGCAGTTTTTTTTTCCCATTCTAGTTTTCAGTAAGCTGAGCCACTGTTAACCAAAACCATTTTGTGCTCTGCTGGTATTCCCCCGGCAGAGGGAGTATTTACCATCTAAAAAATCGTGGGAGTATTGCTGAGTAGCTTCTGCTAGCTGGGAAAGCGTAGAAATGGGGTAGGAGAAAAGTATTTTCAGCTGGTATTCAATGTCATTATTAGGGTCAAGGCTGTAATAATTTCCTCTGCTGCTAGCACGGATATCAAAGGCAGGAAACAAAAAAGATAATACAATTGCAAACAGGACTTCTGAAAAATAAGTGTATTTGGCTCTTGGATTTATTCTGAAACAGGAGTTAGCTCTCTTTCCAAAGTTTTAGCAGGCAGACCAAACCTCTGTGACAATGACGTGATGTTTCGTCCCTTTAGAAAGTCTATGCAAGTACCATACGCATCACAGTCAGAGAGACACTAAGGGTAATGCTCACGGGACTCTGGGCCTTGCTGCTCAGCAGAAGTTCGGAGGTTATCCACGTTCTGTATTGCGACAAACGGACGTAGATCCCAGGAAATGCTGGTCGGCCACAGCCAAGTCCAAAGCTAGAAATCCCTACGAGATAGTATTTGTTGGTACCAGAGTGATAGCACGCTAAAGGGCCACCGCTGTCTCCCTGGAAATAAGCAATATAAAGAACTAGTAACATATATGCCCTTCCAGGAAACAATGCAGAATTAAGTCAGTAATGTGTCCAAGTATTTCTTCACTGATTTTAATTAGCTAAGTTAACTGGACAGTAATGACAGCAATACATGTTTAGTAGTACACAGAGATAAAGATAAAAAAGATAAAATTGGGTGATGCTGGGTGATCCTACCGTGACTCGAGTACTGTGACTCGAGTACTGTGCCTACATTAGTTTCAGTGTCTTTAACTGAGCTTCTGCTGTGTTTTTCTCCATGCGCCCTTTCATTCTGAGGAATGTTTCACTCGTCAGTCAATATGAAAATATATCGTCCACACAATGTATAAGTACCAAGAACACAGAAGTGAACGCACAACCCCGAATCTTTGCCACATCACCCGGAAGGAAAATGCTGCGCAAAGCAGGAAGCGTCAGACAAAGTACTTACAAATGTGTTACGGTTTTTAATTATAAATGTTTCTATATCACAACTGGTGCCCCGGGTTTTGCGTACTAGTGCTTTTGACCTGAGAATTGTCTTTTCTGTGAAAGAGATGCTGATTGCTCAGCACTGAAATAAAAATCTGGCCGTGTCACTGAACCGTATCACTTTCCAGTGCTGCTGCTGCTGCTCTTTCAAAAGCAAAAAAACAGGTGAGATGTTTGTGTGCTTCACACCCACCACGTGCGTACAGCGATATCGATGTCGATCCATAGGTACCTTTGTGTAATACATAATTTATTGACGTCTTTGTGGCAAGTGGTGTATAAATACATTTGTGTTCTTCACCCTTTCACTTGGTTATCTTACTCATGTCTTCTTCCAAGTATCACTGAATTCTTTGTGTGTGTTTTTGAGATGTTTTTTCTTTGGAATCATCATGTCGCATCTCTTTCTATTTATGAGGCTTCTTTTGCAGTAGGACGTGTTTTCTGCTGAGCGTTTGTGCCATTTTAACTACTTATTCTACAACTGCTGGTTGTCACGGTGCCCCTGAGCCTCTGGCTTGGGGGTTTCCCTAGTGGCCGGTGGGGCACAGTCCCCGGTCTTACCTGGCAGGTATCAGTGCCTCCAGACCAAGAGCCAGCACAAATCATGTTCTGGTTCACCAGACCTCCGTACGCGCTTGAGCTGTTACACATACTGGAAGGAATGATTTCCACTTGAGCTTCTTTTAACACAGCCGAGATTTTACCTTTAATGGGAGACAGCATATAGAAAGGTAAAATTTTTTATGGTGTTGTGTGTAGCAATTCTTGCCGTGCTCTTTTTTTTCCTCTTTAGCTAGCTTAAGCGTGTTTCTGTACATGTATGGACATGTACGTAATACAGAGATCGTGCCTTCTTCTAACGGATTTAAACTTAAGTGGGTTAAGGATTTGCAGACTTGTATTTGAGGTAGGTTTCGCAATTCTTATTCTGAAGAAACACTGGTGGTAACAGTACTGCTCAGAGGCCTCGCTCAGAATGTCAGCGGTGACTTATCGAACAAACCTGCGTGGTCCCCCGCCGCCCTTGAAATTTCCACACCAGGAGGACGCACCCACCAATTGACAGCAAGTCTGTGCTCATTGTGATTAAAGGGAGAATTTGAGGGAGTGCAGCCGTTTGTAGAATACATGGGGACCCCCGGGTTCACAACGCACAGCATCAGAATTGTTTTTCAATAAAAAAGCCATTTCTAGCAGACAACATTGAGTAGCTGTACCATGAATCTGAAAGCCAGGCTGGTTTATTTTCCTTTTTTTCAAGTTACACGTGGAAGAAAGGCTAGAAAAGTTATGTCTATGTGCAGATCTAACCTGCTTGTGATGGAAAACCCACTGCGAGCAGATATTCAGTTGCGGAAGGATGAGACTGTAAGCTGAACAAATTCAGTTCTCTCTCAGTGAGCTGGAAGGACCAGAACCTGACATTAGTTATGTAGCTTGTAACTGGATCAGCAACACAAGCGAAGGTTTACCTTGCTCTGCGGTGCGTCCCCAGCCACTGATGAAGCATTCCGTTTCGTTCTCGACACGGTGGGGGAGAAGCTCTGCGGGAGGTAGGCAGATGGGCTGGATGTAGTCACTGTAGTGGACTGCGGAACCAAGTTCAAATAATGCAATATCATTTTCAAACGTTTCTCTCTTGAATTCGGGGTGTACCGTGATGCTTCTGATCTTTCTTTTCGCTGTGTGTTTGCCATGTTTCCAAAGGTTATGCACACCCAAAACAGCTCTCCAGGAATATGGGTCCCTAAGAAGAGAATTCACATATTTTTTACAATTATGTTGCAGTAAATACATTTCTTTATGGCATTGTTTTAACCGATTGTTTTACTGTTGGCTTATGCACCTTTAGGAATATACATTGAAAATTCTGCAGTGAATGTTTTCTGGAACAAATCTGTCTAATTACCATTCTGTCTGTTTTGCACACTTGGTTTGCCTAATGCTGGTTACGGCTGTTAAGGCAAATTCAGATTAATGATTTAAGCTGATACTCAGATTTTGCTTCCCACCCCATCTCAGCAGAGGCCACCCAGTAGATATTCTTTTGAAAAATATAAAAACATGTTCTTATTTTGCAGAAAGGAGGTAGGCTTATATGCACAATGCTTATAAAGACCATGCTTGTACCCAGCTTTGGGAAATCCATTAACCAAAAGTTACAAATAATGAATATCAACTTAATAGTAAACTTGGAAGTAGGACCGGAGTCATTCAGACCTGATTGATGTTCCAGTATGTTGAAAAAAAATCTTCACTGATATTAAGTGGGAACTGAATTTGGCCTGTGATGTGCAAAGGGCAGGCTGTCAAATTCAGATTAACCTCCAAAATTCTCCAGCGGGTAAGATAAAAATTAAATTTGATTATTTGCAATATAATGCTTCTCTAAATTAATGTTTGTAAAGGTGCCTTTAAAGAAACAAGGAGCTGATCTAACAAAGTCCTGATAAATGATAAAATTCCAAAGTTCAGAGATTTTTACAGTTCAATTTCCCTCAGGTCATGGTTATGTCAACACAGTCAATATGAACCTGCATGAACCGCTGTGCAGATTTTGCAACTATGCTAAAGGCTACAGGCAAGACCAGAGCGATGACAAAGCTGAAATGCAGCAGAGTGGCTGTAAGTGCAATGAAAAGGCCTGTTTCAAGGGGTGGTATAGCCACATTAAAAAAAAAAAAAGTAGTTAAGGGCCAAATTGTTGGTTCTGTTAAACAGCTACAATGGAAATAGTGTTACAACTAATGAATTGTACTGTTTCTAATTTAAATATTGCAACATTCCCTTTTTGCAGTGAGCTTTACTGGTTTAGAAAAATCTATTAATCAGAAAAATTAGAGCTCCATGAAAAAAAAAGCCCCCAACCTAACAGAAAATGTCACCTAGATCAAAACCAAATGCCCCTTCATTAAAAATAACAATGGTTGGTCTGGGTCAAGCCAGAAGGCCATATCCAAGGCTTCCTGGTGCTGCCTTACAAAGATGCGACTTTGCGTCCCATGCTGGGCTGGCAGCTGTCACCACACACAGCCACTACAGCAAAGGTGACAAAGGGGACAGTCAGCCTTTGGTCCTCAGAGCCACGACTGGTCCTGGGTACAGGCCCTGTCAGTAAACAGGGGTGGCATAGCTGGGTCTGCACAGTGGTTCTGCACGAGGAGAGCTCAGTCTGGAGCCCAGGAGAGACATGGACTTGTTGGAGTGGGGCCAGAGGAGGTCCCAGAGATGCTGGAGCCCCTCTGCTGGGAGGACAGGCTGATGAGAGTTGGGGGGGTTCAGCCTGGAGAAGAGAAGGCGCCGGGGGAGACCTCCAAGCCCCTTCCAGTGCCTAAAGGGGCTCCAGGAGAGCTGGGGAGGGACTCTTGATCAGGGAGGGGAGCCACGGGATGAGGGGGAAAGGTTTGACATTAAAAGAGGGAAGATTGAGATGAGTTACAAGGTGGAAATTGTTGAGTATGAGGGTGGTGAGCCCCTGGCACAGGTTGCCCCGAGAAGCTGTGGCTGCCCCATCCCTGGAGGTGTTCAAGGCCAGGTTGGATGGGGCTTGGAGCAAGCTGGGCTGGGGGGAGGTGTCCCTGCCCAGGGCAGGGGGGAATGAGATCTTCAAGGCCCCTTCCAACTCTAACCATTCTATGAGTCCATGATTCTATCTGCCTCGCTTAGAGACACCACAGGTGATGCTCTGCTGATCTACTGTGCCCTCCTCGCCATTAATAACAAAAGCTATTAGCATGAATACGTACTCCCTTCCTGTCACGCAGTGGCCCGCGGTAAGGACTGAATTCTCCTTAACCAAAACCCCGCCACAGACGTGGGCGAAGCGGGTGCCGGGCTGGCGGAGCTGGAGGCTGACGGACCACGGCCAGGCGCCGATCCCTGCGGCGTGTCCCCCCACGATGCGGGAGCCCGAGAGGATGTCCCAGAGCGGCCGCTCCCCGCACCCTGCCGAACACAACAGGCCCTTACACCCCTCACCCTGAAAGCACGGCCTTTGGGGCACCGCCAGCATTTTGGGGGTTGGGTTGTTGTTTTTTTGGTTGTTTTTTTTTTTTTTAACTCCACAGTGTTACTTGCTGTGGGATTCCTGATGTTTGCAGCTGAAGCCTGGCTTCTGGTTGTTTCCTTAGGTGTGCATTTCACCTGGTTACAGGCGTATTTCCTGCAGATGGATCTACTGTCTACATTGAGGCTGAGCCGGCTCCAGTCGCTTTGTGAATTCATCCGATTTCGGTGCAGATGAAGTTTTCCGTGCGTCTGTGGGGAACCCTGCCCACAGCCCACAGCCGCGTCCCCCCTCACCCCGTCCCCCCCGGCCGCCCCCTCAGACCCTCCGCCCGCCCGCCACGGCCGCCCGGAGTCCCCGCCGCAGCCCCGGTACCCTCAGCGGGAGCCCGCGGGGCCGACGGCGCGGGCAGGGCGCTGACCAGCAGCGGCAGCACCAGCAACACCAGCAGGGCGGCGGCGGGCCCGCCCCGCCGCATCCTCCCTCAGGGGACACAAAATGGCGGCGGCGCCAACGGCCGCTGAGGGGCCGGCGGCGGGCAGAGAAACTCCCCGAGCGCGGAACGTTGAACACGAGGGTTTAAGGCGGGCGGGCAGGCGAGGGGCGGCGGGGAGGGCGGTGAGGGGAGGATGGCGCCCGCCCGCCCCTCACACCCCCGGCTGCTGTTGGATAAACGCCTGCGGGTGGGCAAAGGCTGGGAGGAAAGGGCCGGGCATTGAGTTCAGGGATGGAGTTAAAGGTGAGGAGTTGAGGGTTTGCGCCTGACCGCGCGTTTAGCGAGGCCGGAACGTGACACGCTGCGGAGGCGTCAGCCCAGCGGGCAGCTGAGCCCCCCTCAGCCACTCGCATACCCCCCCCACTGGGGTGGGGAGAGAATGGGAAGGGCAAAGGTGAGGAAAAACTGGTGGGTTGAGATAAAAGCAGTTTAATAGGTAGAGCAAAAGCCACACACAAGCAAAGAAAACAAGGAATCCATCCCCTGTGCGCCAGGGCAGGCGGGTGTTCAGCCATCCCCGGGGAAGCCGGGCTCCATCCCGCGGAACAGTGACATAGGAAGACAAACGCCATCACTCCGCACGTCCCCCCTTCCTCCTCCTTCCCCGGCTTTGTAGACCAAGCGTGACATCGCGTGGTACGGAACATCCCCGTGGTCCGTCGGGGTCGCCCGTCCCGGCCCTGTCCCCTCCCAGCCCCTTGTGCCCCCCAGCCCATCACTGGCGGGGGGTGAGGAGCCGGAACGGCCTCGAGAGCTCAGCGACAGCCAAACCCAGCAGTGCTGTCACACTGTCCCCATCCCAAATTCAAACCGCAGCACCGCACCCGCTGCTAGTAAGAAAAATTAACTCCATCCCAGCTAAAGCCGTGCCTGTGGGAGAGGGAGCGGGTCGAGCCCAGCACTGGCCTACAACGTCTGGCATCCCAGTGTGGGGAGCACCTGTGGGAATCCCTTCTGAGAGTTCAGCAGACGTAGCCAGAAGTTCCCTTGAGCTAATACATTATTTTTTTTCCTGCCTGCTGGGCTGTTTTCCATTCTGCAGTCCCTGGGGATCCTACATGGCTGTGCTGGGGTCCGGCAAGGCACAGTCAGCAGCGCGAGGGCTTCAGAGGTACTTAGAAAACTGACCCTCTCTTCTCATTTGACGCTTGAATCAGAAACTTAATTAAGTCCTTCACCGTGTTACCTAGATTTGTAGGTCTGGATTAGCCTATGCCGTGTCGTTTGCAGTGATTATGCCAAGGGCTCTCTGGGGGGCAGGGGAGCAGGCCCGACGGGGCAGCGGGAGCTACTTGACGGCGTACCCCACGATGTGGGGCTCGATGGGCGTCCAGGGCAGCGCTACTGTGGTGTGCTGTACATTCAGATCTGAGAAGTTGGCCTGTTCGAGATTCTTCCAGATCTCTCTCGTTAGGCAGCATCCGTCAAAGACGAGTTTCCAAGTCGGAAAGCAGACCCGCTGCCAAAAGTACCTCCAGCTGGAACGATTGGCGGCCACGTGCTCTAAGAAAAAGAAAGCGCCTCCCTGGGGAAAACAAAGTCGTTTTACAGAGCAGGCGCTGAGGCCAGGCTGAACTTCTCCCCCCATCCCGCCTCCTCTCGGCTACAGCCCGGTGCCCTTGGCTCGCTCATCGGTATTCCCCCACCCCTTCCCAGCCCGCTTTCTGCTTTTGTGGTGTCAGCTGGAATTAGTGTAAGCAGGAAACTTGCAGAGATACAAAATGCCTGTTCAAAAAGCATGAAGGGTGTACTTATTGGAGCCCTTTTTTATTATAGCAATAGTTTGTTGTCTTTTTCTTTCAATTGCAGTTGCTAGCATGTAATTATTTTTGAAGGAAACCAAGAGAAATGTATAACTCCTACTCAAAATCATCAGTTTTTGACAACCCAGAGGCTTGCCCTGAAAATGCCACTTTCAAGGCCAAAAGTTTATTGCAAAAATACCCCAACAAAACAGCTTTTTTAATCTTTAACTTGATTAGTATACCACAGGGACTGAAAGCATTTCATTAGACTGTTTCAGTCACACAGGTAGATCAGCCTCATCTCTAACAGGCTAAAGCAGTTTATTTAAAATGCAGACTTTCGGTTTTCATCAGCGAGCTTCCCACCCGAAGAAAATCTGGTGTGTGTGGAGAGAGACAACACCAGAGGAACCAGTTCTGCTTTAAATAATATACCGTAATTACTTATAAAATCAGTGGTTGTTCCAGTTACCAGACTATGTTACTTTTAGGATTTTACTTTTAAGACTGGGGCAGACTGACCAGTGTGTTGCTCCTGCTTTGCACCATTTAGCAGCGCAGAGCGGTGGTAGGGGAATAACCTGGCTCTGGTTTGCAAACTCAAAACCAACTTTTTTTTTTTTTCATTTTTTTTTCCCCCTTATCTTTAGGTGCAGTGCCTCTGGAATAGATGATAAAGGTAATAACAACTTTTTATTCAGATACTCACTGGTCTGAGCACTCGCTGTACCTCCTTCAGGGTGCCGTTCACATCACGCACAGAGCAGAGGACCAGGGTGCAGACGACAGCATCCACAGAACCGCTGGGCACCTGGTGCAGGTCTTCTCCTGCGGCAATGAGGAAACGCTCGTAGTGGACATGCTGGTTCTTGTTCATGCTTCTCGAAAGGCCTTGCTGGAAGTTGGGGTTTATGTCAGTGCATGTGACTTTGCAGCCTGGTGGGTAGAACTGGAAGTTAGCACCGCAGCCGGTCCCGATCTCCAGCAGCTTCAGCTCTCCTGAGGGGCTCCTGAAGTCAAGTAGGTTACGAAATAGCTCCTGCTTATGCTTCTTTGCATTCCTTTCGTGAATTACAGAAAGCTTCTCTAAGAAGAAGGGGAAAAATATCTTCTTGCAGAAAGGCTCCCATAAGCCCAGGAATGACAGTAGGTAGACGGGCATGGCCAGCAGTGCGAGGCAGGCACGGAGGAAGAGGATGCTGGCCTCTGTCATTTCCAGCGTGGAGCAGAGGATCTGTACTGAGCAAAACTAGTTCTGCTGCGTACTAGAGCCTTTGAGATTCAGGGGGAGCGGCATTCATGCATTTGCCGTCTTCCTCCTGAAGTATATTCAGCTCCGTGGATTGATCTGGTAGACTTTTCTCTAAAGCTGATTTTAAAGTCCGGTCACAGGCAAGGTCAGGAGAAGCAGGCGTGCGTCCCAAACAGCGTCCCAGCTCTGGCAGAGGAGGAGCTGCCAGTCTGTTACGTACTCTGGATAAACTGGGCAGTACAACTTTGTGTGTAACCATTGGCAAAATGTCATAACATGCCCTAATTTGGTGTTCAGCAGCTTCAAGTTACAGGTCATATCTCTTAAAGCCACCGTATGTTGTGAAGGAAAAGTGAGCTGGAGGAAGTTAATCTGAACGCTGCATTTGCTGTAGGTCTTTCATCAGGAGTTTGATTAACATTTCAGTTAGAACACGTTTGTTTAAGAGTTAATTTACCACCCCGTTGTAAGTGGCTGAATGAGCTAGTCAGCTGCTTGCTCTGTGCGCTCTCTGCAACAGCAGTTTTCAGTCTTTCCGCTTTGTGGACACCTAAAATACATTGATGTGCACATATGGGCTCCTTTGCAGTGAATGAGTTTGCTTTCTTAGTTATCTTTCAGCCCTTTAATGGGAATCATGGAACAGAGATAAAACAGTTTATTAATTCAGTAATCACTGCATACAGTATATGGCTTGGTTTTATTAACTTCATCAGCTGAAGTCAACAATTTGGTCGATGCTAAATGCATTTTTGGAAAACTTTTTTCCAACTTTGCAGTTGCCAGTGACGCACACTGCAAGACGGTGCCGACAGCCTTCTCCACCAAGCGCAGCGCCTGTGTGGGGTGCTGGGCTGTCCTGCCCCAGCACGGTGAGTGGGGACCCCCCCAAAAAAAATGGGGGGGGGGGGTGACCCCCAGGGGATCTGCTGCATCCCCCAGGCAGGATCAGGCCCCAGTTGCCCTGCATTTCTTCTCCCCCCACACCATCCCACTCCCCCAACCCCCCTGCCCCGTTGTGGTGTGTGACTTCTGTTGGAGCTCTACCAGAAAGAGGTGGGGAGCCTGGATGCCATGGTCCACTCTATTCAGGGGGGGGGTCCAGATGCCTGGGTCCACTTTTTGGGGGGCTGGACCCCTGGGTCCACTGTACATGGGGGGCCTGGACACATGGGTCCACTCTATATGGGGGTCCCAGACCCCTGGGTCCCCTCAGTGGGGCAGGGTGGGTCCCCTGGGCTGGGGGGTGGGGGGGTGAGGGGGTCCTGGACAGCAGAGTATCCTCTGTGGGACCCCTCGGGACATGTGGGGCCTGGCCACCATGGGGGGGGTGGTGTGCTCTCACTGCCCCCCGACTCAAGCCATACCCAGCAGTGGGGCTCGTGGCTGCACCTGGGTTTTGGGGACGGGTGGCAACACGGTAGCCGAGGGCTAGCTGGAACAGGGGCCCAGCTGTCTCGCTGGCATGCAAACGCGGCTGTCGGGCAACCATCTCACTCCATAAATAACAGCCAGCCCAGGGCATGGCGCTCTGCCGCAGCGCCGCAGGCCGGGCTATCCCCGGGCAGGGCCGGCAGCCGGGGGCTGCTGGAGCTGGAGAGATCCCACCCCATAACCCAGTGGGGTGGGGGGTTCGCGGCTGCTGAACTTGGGACTCCGGCATGAGGGACGATGGTGCAGGTGGAATCCCGGAGCCATGAACGGCTGAGCCGGTCTGGGAGGGAGATCGGGTCCAGCCGTACCTGGACTCCTCCGGGAAGGGGTTTAGGGAGCAGGTGGGGTGGGGAGCCTTGCTCAGCTGTTGCATTTACTGTTAAACTTTGTTAAATTGTCGGTTTATATCTATAAATACATTGCTGCTTCTCTCCTAGAGTGATGTGCACCCCTCCCTCCGCCACAGTGGCACAGGGTGGGTGCCAGGGTCCCCTGGGCTGGGGGGGTGCCCAGGCACTGGGATTGCCCCATGGGGGTCCTGGACACCTGGGACCCCTTGGGATGTGTGGGGCCTGGACACCCGGGTGCCTTCTGTGGGGTGGCTGGTGGTCCAATTCGGCCCCCCTCTCGCTGCCCCCAGCGGCTTGCACTGAGTGTGCATGGGAGAGGTGGCTGGAAAAGCCTTTTTCTTCAGTTGCTGTGCCTGTGAACTCTGGGGGTTATGATGCTGGCACAACCAATTTGATCATTGTTGTGATATTCATTGCACTTAAATAATCGTTTTAACAGTAAAAAGGATTGTGTTTTTCCCACCAGGAGAAGCAAACGAGCCCATCTGACACGTCTCCAGCCCATCTTCCTCCTCACGGTAATTTGGTTTCGCCGACGGTGGAGAAAAGTCGTTGTCTGCAGCAGAAATGAAACGCCATTCCCATGGAACCGAAGTGAGGGCAGATGAGCAGACAGACAGCGCGGAGCCTGGTGGCTTCTGGTCAGAAGGGAAGGGCATTTCATCAGAATGGCCTGAAGAGCTACTGTTACGATCACCTCTGTGTATGTATTGCTCTACTTCACTTTTGGCGTTGGTTCTAGTTTTTGTCTCTCACTTTACTCTTCTGAACCGACTGTAGAACCTACAAAGACGAGCAGGGGTGGGAAATGCACCTAAGCGTATTTCTGACTTCCTTTGGATTAAGCAACATTCCAAAAGTGCACTATTTGCAGTCAGCTGCCCAGAAGGATGATGTTTGTGGCCAGCAGGTCGAGGGAGGGGATTCTGCCCTTCTGCTCTGCTCTTGTGAGACCCCATCTGGAGTACTGCGTCCAGCTCTGGAGATCTCGGGAAGGACACGGAGCTGTTGGAGCGGGGCCAGAGGAGGCCCCGGAGATGCTGGGAGGGCTGGAGCCCCTCTGCTGGGAGGACAGGCTGGGAGAGGTGGGGGGGTCAGCCTGGAGAAGAGAAGGCTGCAGGGAGATCTCAGAGCCCCTTCCAGTGCCTAAAGGGGCTCCAGGAGAGCTGGGGGGGGGATCTGGGTCAGGGAGGGGAGCCATGGGATGAGGGGGAGCAGTTTTACCTTGAAAGAGGGGAGATTTAGGTGAGATATTGGGGAGAAATTGTTGAGTGTGAGGGTGGTGAGCCCCTGGCGCAGGTTGCCCCGAGAAGCTGTGGCTGCCCCATCCCTGGAGGTGTTCAAGGCCGGGTTGGACGGGGCTGGGAGCACCCTGGGCTGGGGGGAGGTGTCCCTGCCCAGGGAAGGGGGTAACTGGGTGAGCTTTAAGGTCCCTTCCAACCCACACCATTCTGTGATTCTATGATTTAGGCTGGTACAGAAACATTCTTTACTAGTTTCAGTGGCAGCTTTCTGTACTGAAAAAATTCTCCCTTAATATTTTGTAAATGTTTGTAAACGGAGAGCAGACGAGCTCCGTAGCTGCCTGTGTGGGTGAGGGTTGCCGATGGCTGTAGCACGACTGGAATACTGATCTCTATTGCAGCGTGGAAGGTCCGGCTGTGCCTCCACCACCGGGAACTGGTGCGCGGATGCTGCGTGGAAGGTCGAGCAGGGGGCTCGGCCGCAGGGCAGGCTGTCCGCGTCTGGGGTGCGATGGGTGCACAGAGAAATGGCTGTGACTTCGTTGTTCCAGCCTGAGCTGCCTGCTGATGTTAACGGTGCGATTGCCAACCCGACTCTTTCATGAGTAGAATATCTGAGTGTACTTCCCAGTTTAACCATAGAACAACAGGAGTTCTTCAACTGTGTGTGAAATTATATATATTCTTGCAGGTATTTGGGGACAAACGGAAGCTGTAAGTTTGTTTAGCTTAGAAATCTTTGCCTGATTTTTTTTTTTATTTTATTTCGTTCAGATCCAGATAGAAATACAATATTTGTAGTAAATGAAAAACTAGAGCTCATGACATGGGAGCAGGGATTTATTTGCTTTATACAGAGACCTCTTTGTTTCTTTCTGTGGGTGCTTCACTGTAAGACACTGTGACAATATTGTATCTTTATGGTGTCCTTTCTTTCTTTTTCAGTTCTATGAATGGGCATAGAAATAGATGATCTGGAACAGTTTGGGTTGTCATCAGTAAGTATGACCTTGAAATGTTGTGTTTGCCTCCCTGGCAGAGGGGTGAGGAAAAGAAGAGGAAATTGCCAAGCCTGAAATGTTTCTGTGAAATAACTTCACTTGGAACTTGCCCACAGAAATACAGGTTCTGTTCCGAAGGAGTGTGCCGGCAAAGCTGGCAGGAGCACAGAATGCTTAATGCTTATTTAAATCATTGTCTTAAAACCAGGCTGGATACTCACTCCTATCACAGTTGAACTCTTTGATGGACTTCATTTTCTTAAGTATTAAAAATCCTTTTTTTTTTTTTTTTTTTTGGTGGAAACTGGTGGCATTGAATGTGGTCTGGGAGAATTTGAGCTGTTTTAAAGATTGCTTTTGCTTTAATCAAGCAATCTTTTTCATGCAGCTGAAGTCACAAAAACAAGACAAGCTTGTGTTTTAATTGCACTGCTGGGATGAAAAGCACTTCTTTGATTAGACTTGATGCTGTACAGTCTAAGGCTTATATTTGAACATCCTTTTATAACCAGATCTGCACCGGCAGTTCATCCTGAAACGGTGCCTTTTTTACTGGTGGGGAACAGCGTGGTGGTTTCCAGTAGCTGTGGTTGGTGGGCAGCGGTTTCTGTTATGCCTTAAAGATAACTATGTAGTTCTAAAAGATACTTAGAAAGTAAAAAAGTTATGGTGACAAGGTTATGGAGGTATTTTGGGTGTTTAAGTAAAATGTGTTGACTTACCATCGAATAATCTGCATACAGCTCATCAATGGAATGAAAATAGGAATCTGTTGAAACTCTTACTTTTTTTTTCTCCTCACAGGACACAGGTCCCCTAATTCCAGACTCTCCGACTAGCGATGTTCCTCCACAAACACTGCAGGGGATGCTGTTACAGATGTGTTAAAATAGAGCCAGAAAGACAGGGGTGCAGCTGTGGCACTGGTTGAAGGAGAGGCACGGTGACCCTTCCAAAGCAGAACTTTGGTCACCTTGGAAGTCCCTTGTGTTTAGATGAGCTGGTATAAATCTCTGTACTTGGTAAGGCTTTCCATCGTACTTGACGTAAGCGTCTCATTCCGAAAAGCCTGCTGTGCAGGGAGCAGTAGGTACAGAACTCTTAGAGCTAATATCTAAGGAAATGCGATCAACGTCGCTGTTGGTCAGGTTCTGCCGTAGAACTGGTCAGTGTGAAAAAGCATCCGTTATCAGATGGCAGGTGATTAGGCTTAGTATCAGAGATCTGAACGCTCGTTATGAAACAAAGCAGGAAATACCTGTTCTTGCCAGCAGGAGGGAACGGCGGCTTCTGATAGAATTATTTCCTTAAGATAAAACTGTAATGCCGACTCGGTGCAGTGATCCGTTTTTATTTTTTTCTGGGATGGGAGGCACAACAGTAAGTCCAGCTCATGAAATAAAGGAGAGATCTGAAGCTCACTCTGGAGGAGAACATGGGTGGAGGAGGGAAGAAGTAGCTGGTGGGATTTCAAGTGTATTCTGTATATCACTAGAGAAATTACTTTTGAACCCCCATCTTATATGTCACGTCGCTTCAAAAATGGGAGTACTTGATTCATTGTGGCTTCTGGGTTGTGGGAGCTCACCCGTATTCACTGATGTGAGAGGAGAACTTGAGCATAAGTGTCCTTATGGCTAATCGTGGCACTTCAGAATTAACTTCAGGAGAAGACGGAGCATTCAGAATTCCTGACTAGCGATATTGCTGGCGGTGACACCAAATGAAGATGACCTGTGGTTATTTGCTAATAAATAGCAAAATGGGTCTAAAATGAAGAATTTAGATCATCATGGGAGGTAAATCTTGTAATATCTTAAAATTGATCATCTAATTCCTCGATTCAAATAACTACTTTAAAAATGCAGCCATAGTTGTAGCACTCGGGTGGGACTGGACGACTCCAGCTGTGTACCACTTAAATCAAAAAACACGCTAGGAATTAGCCTGAAAGGAACACAGACTAAATTTTAAGATTACTTTTCTGGTGAAACAACTCAGGAGTGGGAGGAGAGGGAAAAAAAACTGTTTTCCTGCTGGGCAAATACAGCACTTCACGGAAGCATGCTTTTTTGAGTCTGCTGAAGCATTTCTGTTGAGTTTGCAAATGAAAGTTTCTAACTGGTTTCCATCTTCACAGATTTTTGCTTTTGTCGCATTTGTTTCGAGCCTAACTATTGTTCACTTTTTCTCTTTGTATTTTGGTACATTCTTTTTCCGCTTGTTGCCGCATTTCCTGTCATCTGAAATATTACAATCCATATAAAATGACTAAAATAAATAGTGAAAATCAGTATACTACAGTATACTGTGCAACTTTGCAGGGAAATCAGCAGTAACCATGTGCTCTCACTTCTCTTGTTAAAAATTCCCAGTCGTTTTATGTATTTTGGGCCTCTGTTGTCCTTGAAGCCCTCCCACGTTGCCGTCAGCTCTCAGTTCTTTATCAAATTAATGGAGTTTGCACAAAGCATTCGGCACAGAGTGCTTACACTGCCTGATACTGTTACCGTGAGCTCTGCTTGAGTTCAGCTGATGGGACAGAGGTGTGGTTATTCTGAAATGAACCGCAGCGTCTCAAGTTGGAAACACGGTAGGGGGAGGATGGAGGGCTGAATATGAATTATTCCAAACAGCAGTTTGATCCGGAATAGAATAGTCTTTGGGTGTTTGCTCTTCCCTGTGTTGAGATTAGCAGTTTTGTGCAGCTTTTTCTTTTTGTCTGCCTTGTAAATAAAAGGGAAATATATGGCACTTGAGAGAATATTGCTTCTTGAGAGAAGACAGCTGGCCAAGGAGTGATGGTCTGCAGGTGGGATGAGTCAGAGCAGCCCCGAGGTTGGCTGAGTTGGCCAACTGTTGGACGTGGATCTTGCCATTTGGGGAAGAGATTGGTGACATTGAGTGGGAATGGCGTATGTGAAATCTTTCTATCAATCAACGTCTTATTTGACTCAAATTTGTAATGAAACACTTAATTTTGATTCTGTTAAGCAGTTAGAACTTACTTTTCTGCATATCAATTTATAAGTACATCTAAGCTGCTCTTCAGACTGTTCAACCTGTGCAAGAAAAAAAGGTTTATTTTTGCCTCAAAGGTTCAAGAGAAAGAGTTGGAGACTCGGGAATGGAAGAAGTATGATGAGCTTCACATGGACTACATGGAAATGGGGTATGAGTCTGTCCTGGGTTTTATATCTACTTATTTACTCCAGCTGCTTTTTCTAACTTATGTTCAGAATTTTTTCTTGTTTTTTAGATGAGTACTTGCTGAGTTGGGAGGTGTAATAACAGAAATTATGGGGAAGTTCCTTATTGGCACTGGGAATGGCTCGAGGGTTGAGGCACGGTGAGGTTACTGAGTGAGGTTAGCTCTCTGTCACGTCTGTCAGCGTTAATATTTCAAGTCGAGAAGAGGAGGCTGAGGGGAGACCTTATCGCTCTCTACAGCTCCCTGAAAGGAGGTTGTACAGAGGGGGCATCGGTCTCTTCTCCCAAGGAACAGGTGATGGGAAAGAGGAAATGGGCTCAAGTTGCACCAGGGGAGGTTTAGGATGGATATTCAGAAAAGTTTCTCGACTGAAAGGGTTATCAAGCACTGGAACAGAATGCCCAGGGAAGTGGTGGAGTCACCATCCCTGGGGGTATTTAAAAGCCGGGTGGACATGGTGCTGAGGGACACGGTTTAGTGGCGGACTTGGCAGTATTGGGTTAATGGTTGGACTCGATGATCTTGAAGGCCCCTTCCAACCTAGACAATTCTATGATTCCAAGTGCCGGCGGGGTGAGGGTGAGGTTCCAGACAAGGTAAAGTCACACTTTGATGCATGTTCATAGACACATGACATCACTTGGTAGGCAATGATGACTTCCCGAATCCAGCATGAACACGTGTAACCTTTTCTTATTCCTCAGTGAAGTGTGAGCTGTGGGGTTGTTAAAAGTGGCAGATCCAATTGTCTGCACCCTGGGTTTCACTGTTCAGTCTCTGACCTCGTCTAAGTGATGAGAGGCAAGAGGACAGGTCTGGCCTTGGCTTCAGTCAGATTTGTGGCTTCAGAGCTAGGGAGAGGTTGACGGGAACTCTGGCTGTATAGGTGCCTTCCTAGTTCAAAGCTGAATAGCCAAATCTGCGCCTTGCTTAAATTTAGTTCTCGAAGGAGACCGGATATTATGTCAGATTTTCTGTTCTCCTTTAAGCCTCTGGGAAACACAGCTCGGGTGGGCTAACAAAAACCTGTCCTGAAAGAGTTTGCCATGCTCGTTTGGCTGGTTATCCCAGCTCCTCCAGCTACTGCGTGTACTGAACAAAACCAGCTATTTTGGGGTTCCCTGCTTCTGTCGCAGCGTGTGAGGCCCCTGCTGTGGTAAACTGGGCTGTGGGACTGTGGCTGCCCTGCCGCAGAAGCAAGGCTCTGGGCGAGCACCTGGGAACCGGCCGGTGGTGGCCGTGGGGCAGCTGGGGAGAAGCCGATGGCTTCTTCTGGCCCAACCTGGTGTCCCTGTGAGGGCGGCTGGGGCTGAGCTCTCCCCTGCTGAAGAGGCAGAGCGAAGGCCTGGGGGTCATCTGTCCGTACCAGGGCACGTGTCTGACGCCAGTGCAGTAGCTGTTGTGAGGGTAACACTGCGAACGCCGCTGTCTTTAGGGGACGCTCAGGGCAGGAGGAGTTTTCAAAGAAGGAAATGCCGAGGGCGGTGGAAGAGAACAAGTCATTTCAGATCCCAGCTCCAGGAAGAAATCTCTCTCTTCAAACTTCTCGAACTCCCCTACAGTTCTGGTCTGCTTCACTGTGTGGTGTTACAAAGGCTCTGGATGAGAGATGCCGTCAGCTCACACCTCGGCCGCCTCTTGGCTTTATTTTTGCCCCTGTGGGACGTGGATGAAGAGACAACAGCCCCCACCACGTGGGTGCCCACGGCACCCCGTCCAGGGCCTGCTGTCCCTCGTGGGGGAGCAGCGCTCAGCATGTGCGCCACCTCTGTGACCCAAGGGACTGAGGCACCACCACCCCTCTAATTATTAGTATATATATTATATTTTATTAATACTATATATATTGCATAATTATAGAATATTATATGATAATCTGACGGGTTTCTCAAAGGGACATGTAAGTTGCTCTCTGGCTTAGTGAGAAGCTGGAGACTAATCACAGTGAAAGCTCAACACTACCCAGTTATAGGATAGTATGATATTCCCAGTTATGTTATATAAAGAAATTTCACCATAAATTCTCGAGATATTCACCCTTCTCATTCCTAGTAAGAACCGGGTTGATACTCAGCTGGTTTCAGGTATGGAAAAACCTGACATGGACGAGCAACTGCCAGAATGTTCCAACCAGTAGCAGTTGGAATAGCAGAGGGAAACCCGGCAGTGCTGCAGCCGCTTTCCGGGGCGGAACAGGAGGGTTTGTCCCATGGAAGCAGCAGCACGTCCCAGCTGCGACAGGGTTAATTTTCTTCACAGTGTTTCAGATTTGGTATGAAAGGAATGTCGATAATGTGTACTGGTTTAGTTGTTGCTAGTCGATGTTTATACCAGTCAAGTGTGGAAGGTGGGGGAGGGAGCAGGGACGGAGCGATGGAATGCTCTGCGGCACAGACGCAGTGTTTGGTTCAGAAACGGGGTTGGCTGGGGGTGTGTGCGCAGTCTCTGCTCGGGTTGAGCTGGGCCCAGTGTGACTTGTGTCTTATATATTCTTTTACCATTATTACCATTATTGCTATTTCCCTGTTCAGATACTGTTGTATTAAAATGCCTTTATCTCAACCCAGGAGTTTTTCCCTTCCCTTTATCCCCCTTTTCTCCCTCTTCTCCCCACCCTTCTGAGGGGAAGGGGGGAGCGAGCAGCTGCCTGGGCTTGTGACTGGCTTGGGTTAAACCATGGCAGGGCGTATGGGGAGTATGGGGACTATAGGGGATATGGGGGAAGTATGGGGAGCTATAGGGTATATGGGGGGGTATAGGGGCTAGAGGGCATAGAGGGAATGGGGGGCTAGAGGGGAGTGTGTGGGGTATTGGGACTATGGGGGATAGAGGAGCTAGGGGAGGGGTGTGGGGGCTAGAGGAGCTATAGGAGATATAGGGGGTGGGGGGCTATGGGGGCTGTAGGAGGGCTATAGGCCAACTATAGTGTATAGGTTATAGGGGGTATGGAGGGATGGGGGGCCATAGGGGCTATAGGGAGCTTGAGGGTGTGTGTGTGGGGCAATGGGGGTATGTCGATTGGTACCCCCCCCGCCCCCGGCTCTGGGCCGTCTCTGCCCACGAGGGTCCCGTCAGCCCCCAACCCAAGGGGGTTCCTCAGCACCCGCCCGGATGGGCCCCTGCAGGTGGGACCATCTATGGGGCAGGACTCACAGATAGGGCGCGCTGGACCCCACGGGTGGGGAATGGGGACCCAGATATAGGGGGCGGGACCCACAGATGCGGGGCGGGACCCACATCCACGTGGAGGGACCCATAGACACGTGGCGGGAGCTCCGGGTGAGCGGACCCAGGCGTCCGGGCGCGTAGCCCCGCCCATCCGCTGCCACTCAACGTTGAACTCAACGTTGCACTTCGCCCCGCCCCGCCCGCGTTTTTATTCATTTGCATAACCACGCCCCTTCCGCATTCCTCCCGCCTCTTCCTTGCGCTCGCAGTGGGAAGATGAGGCCGCGCCTCCATCAGCGCGACGGCCAATGGGAGAGCTGGGGGCGTGGCGCGGAGGCGGGGGCGGTGGGGCGGCGGTGGGGAGTCTCAGTCTCTGGTCGGGCGGTGGAGGGAGCGGGTCGCAGCGGTAACGGGAAGGGGGGCCGGAGGTGGCGGCGGCGGGAATGGGGTGGGGTGGGTTCCGGTCGCGGCCCTGGTTACCGACCCGCGTTCCCCCCGTCGCCGTCAGCCGCGGGCGAGCGGGGTTTTAGCGGTGTCGCAGAACAGCTTAGCGGCTCCTTCTTCGCCCGGGGAGGGATGGTTCGTGGCTCCACCGGATTTTGGGGGGTCGTACAGGCGCTCCGGGAGGGACCGGATCTGACGGTCCTCGGGTGGAGATGGCGGCGGGAAAGGGCGGGGGGGGGGGGTGGGGGGCGGTCCCGGCTCCATAAACCTCTTTTTTTTTTCTCCTTATTTGTTTAGTTTATTTTAACTTTTTAAAAATCACTTTGCTTTATTTTAAATTAACTTTTGTCTTTTATGTTAATTTGGGGATTTTTTTACCTCGGTTTTACCCCTTCCTCCTCACCACCACGTGGCCCTTCTCCTGCCCCTTCTAAAAACGTTTTAGACGTATATTTTTTTAACCTTTATTTAATATATTTTGTAAATTATTTCTTTTTTAGTAGTTTTTGTGTTGTTTTTTTTAGTCACTTTCCTCTCGGGAAGAAGTGGGGACACGCCGCGATGAAGCCGGGTTGCGCTTATAAATGATTTTAATTTCTGCTTGTATAGCCTTACAAATGTTTAATTTCTGCTTTTATGCCCCCGTACAGCCTTCCCGCCCTTCCTTGCGGCATTACTCGGAGAAATTGAGGATTATTCCCGTGTCTTTTGTTGGAATTCGAGGGCCCTACAAGTCTTAAAAGAGAAGAGGTAACGCCGCCTCACATAGGGACAGGGGCGGTTTCCCGCCCAATATCGGGGGGGGGCACCACATCGCGGGTACCCCAATATCGGGGGGGGGCACAACACTCTGCGGGGCCATGGGGGGACCGGGGCGTCCCTCCAGGGACGTGAAAAAGATTCGGGGGTGCTCTGGGGTATGCGGCACCCCGAAACCCCCGGGGGGAGTCCCCGAAATCCATGGGGAGACTCCAAGCCCCCCAGGAGCACCCTAAAATTCACTGAGACGTCCCAAAACCGCTCCCCAAAATGGGGCACCTCAAAATCCATGGGGCACCTCAATTTTCCCTTGGAGCCCCCAGACAGGATGAACCACCCCCGGGGGTCCCCCATTTCCCTCAGGGCCTCTCCCCCCCCCCCATTTGCTCTTTAACTGCGGGTGCAGCAACCGGCACCTGGGGAGGGCAGAGCTGAAGGGGAGCGTGGGGGGGGGGGAACGACCGGGCCGGAGCGGTGTGTGTGGCATTGTGTTCCCCCAAATTGGGGGGACACACTGTGGGGTGATTTGGGGGGGCTGAGGGGGGCACCCGGGCGCGAGGTTCCCCTTCTTGGCCCCGGCCACGAGGCCGTGCTGGGGCGGAGCTTCGCGGGGGGGGGGCGGAGCTTCGCGGGGGGGGCGGAGCTTCGCGGGGGGGGCGGAGCTTCGCGGGGGGGGCGGGAGGGGGGCTGGCAGAACAGCAATGGGGCCGTTGCTGGAGGGCCCGGGGTGTGCAAGAGATCCAGCACCAGCCCCTCAGCATGGGGTGGGGGTTCTAATGAAGGAAATGGGTGGGCCTTTCCAGAACAGTCTGAGGCTGTCAATGTGGTATCTCTGCTAATATTCTGCCATTTCATTATGTTAAGTTACAATAAATTGAGGCCATCCAAGACTACCAGCTGTTCTTGATTTCCAAAGGCGTTCGGCCTGGGTTCCCTCTTGCGAGGCTGCAGCCGGGGAAAGCTTCACTGGTCTTGTTACTGGTGCTGAGCAGAATTCCAGTTGCAGTGCTGGAGCAGCCACCTGGGTTAGAGCTCCTCCAACACAAACAGCTCCAAGTTGAAAAGCCCAGCAGGGAATTGGGAAGAATCACTCCCAGGGGTGTCTGTCCTCTGGGTGAAACACCAGCCCTTGTCCCTTTGTCCCTGTAACCTCCAGCCATTATCGGGTCACAGACCCCGTTGTTTGACGTGTCTGGTAGTCGCTCTCTGATGGAGCAGAAAGTAAAGGCCATGGCCCTTTCCCACGTCTCGTTACCATGTCCAGTGACAATGAGAGTTCAGTGACATTTGAAGAGAAATGGGCAGATGTTCTTCACAAACTCCAGAGCCCTCGTGGCAGCTGAAAGCTCAGTCTGTCACATCCCTGTTTCTTCCCATGCAGAAGCCCTTTCCCTGCAGAGCCCCGCAGGGACTGGGGAAGCCGCTCCAGGAGAGAATGGTGCTGGAGACCTCTTCACCCGGGGGGTGGTGGTGTCTCTGCTTGTTTCTCGGCTGACACCACCCAGCAGCTCTGTGTCACAGGAGCTTGTCGCTGGGGTCTGTTCCTGCTTAGCCAGTGTTTCACTGCTGTCTCATCTGCCATGTTCGGCCCGTCCACCGCTGCAGCTGTGAGCCTTCCCCAAAGGGCTGTTAGACCCGGGGCAGCTCCGGCACCGAGGGGGCTCCGTGGTGATGGCACTCCAGGGAGGCCATGTCATAAAAAGCAGTTTAGGGCAAAAGAGACGCCAAAGGACCATCGTTGCTCAGACGTCTTATTTTCACAGTAAACTTTTAAACAGAATTTTTTTTTTTTTTTACGGGCTAACCTGACAGGCAGGGAGTTCCCCACCGGGCTCCGGGGTGTTCCCCTCCCCTCGGCTGCGCCTATACTCCCTAAGCCAGGAATTTCGGGCGGCGTGGCAGCTGCCAGCCGGAGAAGCGGCAGGTCCGGCCCTCTGCCGGCAGCAACGCCGGGGCCGGCGCCCCCCCGCCCCGCGGCCGAAGGCGCTCCCAGCAGCTCGCGGTTCCCGTCGGCACCTTGGAGGAGGCGCGGGGCGGCCCTACCCGGCGGGGGCTGCTCCCCTCGCAAACCACCACTCCCTCCCCCACCACCCCCCCCCAGCCGCGGGGCCGCCGCAGAGCTCCCCGCGAAGGGAGAGCCGGGCGGCAGCGCCCTCTCCCCGCGCCGAGGCTCCGCCGCCGCCATGAGCCGCCACGAGAAGACGCCATTTCTGTCAGCGGCCGGGCCCCCGCCGCGCTCCGCCCCCGCCCGGCCGCCGCCAATCAGCGCTGCCGCCCCCGGCGGCGCAGAGGCTCCGCACCCCTCTCAGCCAATAGGAGCTGAGGGAGGGGCGGTTGCTTTAGCGACCGCAGAGCAGCCGACCATTCGCAACTCAGGCTGTGGGCGGAGCCTTTCAAGCACGGCCAACAAGCAGGGCGGCGCGCGACACGTGCGAGGCCGCCATTTTGCGGCACGGCGGGGCGGGGCGGGGCCGCCTAGAGGGGAGCGGGGTCGGGCCGGGCGGTCGGTCCTCACTCTTAGAAGACAAAAAGATGTCATCTGTTAGAATATTTTCTTCTATGCACTAGACTCTGCACTGCTAGAAGATTTAATTAAAATGAAGAATCATAAAAGTGTAACATATTGATGTGACAGTGAAGAGTGATAGTGTTTTAGCGTGTCTTTTCCCAAATTCTTTGTCACGTAACCCAAATCCAAACAAAAAGTTTTCTTCACAGACACAAGAGGCTGCAGTGCTCCAATGGTTAATGTGTTCCTCTGGTGGTCCCTCAACACCACAGCATGCCATCCAGAGGGAGGTGGACAGGCTGGAGAGGTGGGCCTGTGCGAAGCTCCTGAAGTTCAACCAGGCCAAATGCAGCGTTCTGCGCGTGGGTCACAGCAATCCCAAGCACAAATCCAGGCTGGGAGGAGAATGGATTGAGAACAGCCCTGAGGAAAAGGACTTGTGGGTGTTGTTGGATGAGAAGCTCACCGTGAGCGGGCAATGTGAGCTGGCAGCTGAGAAAGCCCCCGGCATCCCGGGCTGCATCCCCGGCAGCGTGGCCAGCAGGGCAAGGGGGGGATTGTGCCCCTCTGCTGCGCTCTGCTCTGGGGAGACCCCACCTGGAGTATTGAGTCCAACTCTGGGGCCACCAATAGCAGAAGGCCCCGGAGCTGTCAGAGCGGGGCCAGAGGAGACCCCGGAGATGCTGGGAGGGCTGGAGCCCCTCTGCTGGGAGGAGAGGCTGGGAGAGGTGGGGGGGTCAGCCTGGAGAAGAGAAGGCTGCGGGGAGACCTCCGACCCCCTTCCAGTGCCTAAAGGGGCTCCAGGAGAGCTGGGGAGGGACTCTGGGTCAGGGAGGTGAGTGATGGGATGAGGGGCAACAGTTTGACACTGAAAGAGGTGAGATATCAGGAAGAAATTGTTGGCTGTGCGGGTGCTGAGCCCCTGGCGCAGGTTGCCCCGAGAAGCTGTGGCTGCCCCATCCCTGGAGGGGTTCAAGGCCGGGTTGGACGGGGCTTGGAGCACCCTGGGCTGGGGGGAGGTGTCCCTGCCCAGGGCAGGGGGTGGCACTGGATGGTCTTCAAGGCCCCTTCCAACTCTAATCATTCTGTGATTCTATGAAGTAGAAACAGCCCCATTAAAGACCATTCACATGGTCTTTAACAGCCCCATTAAAGACCTGTGTGTATTGAGTCACGCAAGTGCTGTGGAAATATGAACTGTTCCAAGCTGTCATTACTTCATTGGCTGTAGCATTTGAAAAGTATTGTCAGGGGATTGATTGTTTTTTAAAACTTGCTTAATAATTTTTGCCTGCTTCAAAGAATTAAAACATAATTCAGCCATCAAATAAAACCCAACATATCTATCCAGAGGCAACTACAATATTATGACTTTCTTAAAACAAATGGCTATTAGAAAACATATAACCTTTCCTGCCCCTCTCCTGAGAGCCCAGACAATAATCTCTATGGCGTTTACTCGCGGTGTCGCTGAGCAATGCCACTGCGGTGTGACAGTGGCTGGTTGGCCGGGCACTTGGCCTCCAGCTGTGGTGGCCACCAACGCCGCTGCCAACGCTTGCTCAAACGAGCCAGAGTAGTATGGCCTTCTCAGCAAAGCTGAAAGACAAAATTATGTTCGTTATAGTCCTAAACTGCAGTACTGGCAGCTCAGTCAATAATTGATTTAAAGTTTGCTCTTGAAATCTAACTCCTTCACCACCTCCCCTTTTCCCCTCATGTTGATAGAGCTAGACCAGTTCACCCAGTCCACATTAATTTTGTCAACTACTGGTCTCAGACATGATGGATACCTCACTTTCATCAGGAACATTTAAAGGCAGTGGTTCAGCAGAAGCCATGTAGATCACAAATAATAGGTGTACAGGCATCATGCTGCAACTCAATTACAGAATGTCATTTTCAATATTTTGTCATTTTCCCCTTTTTTTAAAACGACATTTGATTTTAATCTTAAAAGATTGAAACATCATTTATCAAATCGCCGCCCAACAAAACCCATCTATTGTGACACTATATTTATGACAAGTCTAACAAGTCCCAATTATAAAAGCTGCTATACTCTTTAGCTACAGTTACTACACCACAAGAGTCAAAGTCACCACACACTTTGTGGGCAAAGATGTCAAAGTTGTCTAAAAGCAATAAACTCATTAAGTATCAATGACTAAAATTGTAAAAGATGTAAAAAAAGTCAATAAAATTCACACTAAGACAAACGTTGGTTATGTATGTGACTAAGCTATAGTTTGTTCACTAAATTAAACTGAGTTTTGTATCTTACTTTAGTAGAGATGTACATACAAAACATCACAATCCAAGTTAAGTTTTAAAATGCAATTAAGCACCAAAATATTCCAACTATTTAAATATATTAAACGAAGATTAATTAAAAAAAAGTGTGTTCATATGTAATAGGTTATACATTGGACTGTGTTTAGGAGAAGAAAATTAAAGTATGAAACATTAACGTGTCATTGGCGTTAAATAATATGCTGACAAAATTCCTCTTCCTGGAAAGTCCTGCGTTGATTTAAACGGAAGCGTCAGAGAGTTTCAGTCCCCCGGCCCCTGGCTGGCGTCTCTTGCCCGAAAGACCGTCCTATTTCACACCAGCTCTAACAGCATCAAAAGCCAAGCTTTTGATTAAGTCTTGCAGCTGAGGCTTAAAAAGAGCATCCCATCTTCAAGCACCCTGAATGGACAAGAGGGGTTCTTGTTTGGTTTTAATTATGTGGCTTAGTCATTAAAAGGTTAAACTCCTGCTGTATTTTTTTTTAAGGCTTCTTTTTTTTTTTTTTTCCTGTAAAATCTGTATTTTTTTTTTTTTTCTTTTAAAGCTGTTAGAAGAATCATCCGTGAAGAATTCCTACAATAAGTTTTTGGTACACTTCAAAAAGAAAATCTGGAGGTTTTAGAGCAGATTCCCGCTCCTGATCTAAGCAGCACAGCAAAAGTTAGGAAGGGAAAAAAATGCACAGGAAACATTTACTGGTGCCAGTTCAACTCCCTGTCCCGTCGCTTTGTAAAAGCAGAGCAGCATGGTTAAATCTAGTATTTTGGGGGTAACATATAAAAGAGTTTAAAGGGAAAATAAAGAAAGAACAGATTGGCAAACTTCTGCTACTTCTGCATGACAAAATGCAGCAAGAAGTTGGCGTAGGTCTGCCTGCCTCATCCTGAGACTCTCAGCTGATCACTGCATGGTAAAACAGCAAAAAAGCTCTTTGCAGTTATTTCTGAAACGTTTTGTCCTTTACCTGCCAAGTCTGGCAACTCAGAAATTACTTGAAACAAAAACAACAACCCAAATATAAGTGGGTTTAGATTCTCTTTCTTCATTACAACGTAAATTAATTAGAAATCTCTTTGTCCAACCAGAGGGAGATGAAAAAATCATGTATGCGAGAGATCCTAAAACTGACATTTAATTATGTAAATTCCATAATGTTATGTATTCATTAACTCATATCTGGAACTGCAGACATATCACATATTGAGGTTTTACAAGCAAGCAAAATTCCAAAAAATCTGTAATAAAGGAAAATTGAGTAAGATGGTTTCTCAGCACAGAGAAGAACTTAAGCCCTTACCTTTTCCAGTGGGAGCTGAATGGATGCTTTACAGTCTGAAAATTCAATTGTAACGCTGGGCTCTGGGATTTCCATAGCTACATACTGTAGTTTTTGTGATTCCTTTAACATCTTCCCCTTAATTCCACCAGATCTACCAAGCAGACGATAAGCCGCACGAGAAGAGCTGTCTGCAGGGCTGCGCAGCGGATGTCGCAAAGCCTGTGAGTATTTGAAATGTTATATGGTCTCACTTCAAAATTTTTCAAGTTGTAATGTAGATAAACGACAAGGAAAGCACGTATTCTTGTACGGGGTAACTGATCCTGCGTAACTTTCAGAAAATACTGCTCTAGAGTGAATAAAAGCAGTCTCAGTTCACAACCGTTCAAGTGCTTTGTAACACGGTTGTCCTAAATGCAGTTTTAGATTTGATTACTGTGACCAGCTACAAAATCTTTGCCACACTGAAATCTAATTTCATGTTTGTGACTAATATTAGACAAACATTATGTTTTGGTTTTGTTTTGTTTTTTTTTTAAAGCAGGGTAGTCGAGGCTGAAGTGAATTAAGCTCAAAGAGCTAGTTTTGAAATAGAAAAAGCTAATAAAGTAAATATTATATTTAAAGGATAAAGGATATACAAGCACTGTAGGAGGGGAAATAGCCAAATTTAAAACATTGTTCCGAATTTCAGCCACATCATCTTCACTGCATATGTGACTTCATATAGCTGTCCATCATGATATGCCGAAGGTAATTAGCTTTTCTTGTTTGTTTTTTAAAAAAATAACAGATTTAAATAATTTTCTGTACCAACTCATCTTACACATCATAATATTCTTGCTATTGAGTCCCAAACCTTAACTTTAACCCCTTAACGGGGAGTAGAGAAGAATTGATTAATTCACTTTTAAATTTTTCAGAGTTTTCAGTTTAACAGCGTGACACCAACCGGCCTTTTACGTACAAATCAGACTGGTGTGGTCCTCATGACCGATTTTTCAGTTTTTTTCTAACCAAAGGTTCACACAAATTTCTAATAATATTTAGCGAATCAATGACCTCTTGTGGTCTAACAGGAAAGAACACGTTGACCTGCATCAGCCCCGCCGGCGCTGGCCGAACGCATCACAGGGAATGTCTGGCGCGAGTTGCCCACGCACGGCTCCGGCGTTCTCAAGCCTTGGCTGATCCACTGAGAGCCAACACGGAGAGATCCATCGATGCTGGCACGTCAGGCAGTAACGAGCCCAAACGAACCAGCGCGGTGAGGCAGAGCGCTACAAACAAATGTTTCCCGTGTTGCTCACGAAGGCTGCTTTGCAACATATTAAGCCCTGAAAATCTTTGATAAGTTTTCCACTCAAAGGCAAAAGACAGTCCACAGTGTACTGTTAAAAATTGCTGTTGCCTAAATTCCGAATAACCTGACAGTTTTAAATTCTGTAAAGCTTATAGCTCTGTAAATAGCACATTTACAAAATAGAATACCATTCATAATTATAACTTACATCTAAGGATTCTATGCCGTGAATGCTTTTGTAGGCACACACATGAACAAAGAAAAGAGAATCAACGTATATTCTGCCCATCTGGTATCTGTTACCTTCTACAGATCTCCACAGACTTTATATCCCCCCTCCTCCTCTTCCTCACACTCCTTGTCCCTCCTGCGATACCACGTTCCCTCTTCTCCTTAATGCTCCTAAACGTTTCCTCCTCCACATCCCCTTGGGGCTGCAGCAGCCAGGAGCAGGGCTGGAGGGACGCATTATCCACATATATGCTAATAATAAAATTAATTGTCCGCTGCCCAAACGCTAAAGTTCTTGAAGGATGCGGAACATCGTATCTTTAAGACCTCACTCCTCTGCTGAATTTTCTTGAAACCGGTCGAGTTCAGAAGTTATTAAGGAGAGGCTGAGAAACGTAGAACAATTAAGCTGATTTCTTTAGAAAAATAGTCAAAGAAACGGCTTTCCATGTGACCACAATACTAAATTCCAGAACTAGGAAACTAGTTCTGCTATTGAAAAATGCTATTTTTTTGGGCGAGCTGACAATACCTGTAAGACATCACACTGCACCATAATGGTTGTTAGCAGAAGGGAAAGAAAAGGGACCACACAGCAGAGATGAAAAGATAGAAGTTAGTATTTTACAAAGCACACTCATCTCCAATTTCGCGATTCTGCCAAAACAGAACATATCCACCCAACCTAGTTAATTCCGGCAGACCAAAAATAGCTTTCCTCGGCTAGAGGCAAATGCGATGAGCTGAATCAAACATGGTATCGGGGTCTGACAGCACGACTTCCACTCAGGTTAACAGATTAATGTTTTAAAGTATGCATACAACTGTAGGCACCATTACAAACCAACACGAATTCTTATTGTCAAATGGTAATTACTTGTAACAACAGCTATTTGGAAAGCTAGAAAAGCCACGTGTTCAGTGTGCCGTCTTATTCAGATGATTCTTTTTAAGGAAAAAGAAAAAAGGCCAATAAAAAATCACAACCACTCCCAAAATAATCAGAAGTATGTAATAATCCGAAACAAATAGTAAGCAATATGCCTCTTAAATACACAGAAATAGTTGAAATCTTTCCAGTTTCTGGATTCATTTTTAGAAAGTACTACATACGGCTCCTCAGGTCTGTTGTCAAGATGGGTTTTGGCAGTGATCGGAAGCTCCTTCGGAGATGTGCCATTCCGACGGGACAACTGGAGAGCGACTGTGACATTCCTGTTGCCATTTGCTGAGGGTATTTAGCCAATAATGCCTATAACAAAAAAAAACCCAACATGAACACAATTCTTATGGCATTCTATTTTAAAGCTTTGCTTTACATTTGCAAAATGTTACTTTTAATGGAAATATTCAGATTTGCCAGTTACTTCACCTACACAACTTTGACAATTTTAAGTCAAATTATCATTGCTACTTTTGACATTAAAAGCAGTAAGACTAGAAGCAAAAATCACAAGATATAAGACAAAAATATTTTGGGCGATATTGAGTGGCAGGGTTAAATAGTTTATCCCAAATATCATCAAAATACTGCTATAAAGCTCTTACCTTGCTTGAGCAGAAACCTGTGTTATAATAGTGTTCATAATCAAGGCCACAAATTCAGCTACTGCCTTATAAATGTTTGGTTTGTAGAGCTGAAAAAAAAGTTAAAGTATTATTAGAGAAATTTACAAGTCCCACTCGCAGTCAACTTCTTTGAGAACTAATCAGAAAAATGAAGAAATCTCAATGGCTTATTTTTATACCATATTTTAATCTCAAAAATGCATTACATTCCTTTTTACTACTGTTAGCCAGCAGAAGTTACACAAGCCATTCAGTAATAAAAAGTATTTACATGCAAAATACGGGATGGAGAGTACTAACCCGATACACAAGAACAACAATAATGGGTAGCTCAGCCCAGACCTTTAGAGATGAAGATCCTCTGGGAATTATAGAATGCTAAAAGAAAAAATACATGTTTTATAATCAGTTTAATTATTAATTCAAAAAAGTATTTGAAATACATTCTTGAAGAAACTGCTCATTTTAATAGCACTATATTTAGCAATAATAACATTTAAAAAGCAGAAAACCATTTGGTATTCTATTAAATAAAAATCCTGCAATTACAGCTGCATAGAAAATATCTGAAAAGTTTCAATCAGCTTCTACAAATAAATCTTGCTGAGAAAAACAAGCAAAAAGAAAGCCTATGACCTTTCCCTCACCCCTGTGGTTTGGGGCGTTGTGACTCAGTCTGGCAGGTGAAGAGCAGTTAGAACACTCGGGGTTCTCCTTTCACCACCTTCCTGCCCAGGGTTTGCTTTTGCCGCAGTTCCTGTGATCATAGAATCACAGAATGGTTTGGGTTGGAAGGGACCTTCAAGACCATCCAGTTCCAACCCCCCTGCCCTGGGCAGGGACACCTCCCCCCAGCCCAGCTTGCTCCAAGCCCCGTCCAACCTGGCCTTGAACACCTCCAGGGATGGCGCAGCCACAGCTTCTTGGGGCAACCTGGGCCACCACCCTCAGGGTAAAGAAGTTCTTCCTAATATCTAATCTCAATCTCCCCTCTTCCAGTTTGAAGCCATTACCCCTCATCCTCTCACTACGCGCCCTTGTAAAAAGACCCTCTCCAGCCTTTTTGTAGGCCCCCTTCAGATACTGGAAGACCGCTATAAGGTCTCCCCGCAGCCTTCTCTTCTCCAGGCTGACCCCCCCACCTCTCCCAGCCTGTCCTCCCAGCAGAGGGGCTCCAGCCCTCCCAGCATCTCCGGGGCCTCCTCTGGCCCCGCTCCAACAGCTCCGGGGCCTTCTGCTGTGGGGACCCCCCGAGCTGGAGGCGGTACTGCGGGGGGGTCTCCCCAGAGCGGAGCAGAGGGGCACAATCCCCCCTCGCCCTGCTGGCCACACTCCTGATGCAGCCCGGGATGCGGTCGGCCTTTGGGCTGCGATCGCACACTGCCGGCTCATGTTGAGCTTCTCATCCATCAGCACCCCCAGGGCCTTCTCCTCAGGGCTGCTCTCCCGCCATTCCCCGCCCAGCCTGGAGTTGTGTTGGGATTGCCCCAACCCATGTACAGGACCTTGCACTTGGCCTTGTTGAACTTCGTGAGCTTGGCATGGGCCCACCTCTCCAGCCTGTCCCGGCCCCTCCGGACGGCATCCCTCCCCTCCAGCGTGTCTACCTTGCCACACAGCTTGGTGCCATCGGCAAACAATCATCACTGCTTCTCTCTATGTATGATAGAACCAGTTCCTGAATATAACGGCTTTAAAAGGCATTGTTTCTGTTACTGGAACACGATTTTATCCTTTTGAAAGTCCTTTCAAATTGCTCGTGCTGATCTTTAAAACAATACATCAAACGATAAAAATGAGGCAACCCATCAGTGTTTCATTCTGCTCGAATTCTTACAGGACTTAACAGTAACAAAGAATTAAAAAAAAATAAACAGAGAAGCAAATGGTATTATCGCCAAATACAGTGCCATGAAAATGAGCGGCTTCTTTAAAAACATCCTTGTGTGAAGTTCTCCCGCTGCCCTGTGGGGAAGGTGGCCGAGCCCTCTCCTCATCCTGCGCCTCTGCCCTCAGCTCCCCTCACAGCCGCAGGGCCGGGCGCCTCGGCTGCCCCACGGAGGGCCCTGTAGGCACTGCAACCCCATAGCCACCGCATGGCCACCCTATAGTCACTGCTGCCCCATAGCCGCCCCATAGCCACCCCGTGGAGGGGTCTATAGGCACTACTGTCCCATGGCTGCCTCACAGATGCCCCATGGAGGGCCCTATAGGCACCGCTGCTCCATAGCCACCCCATGGAGGGCCCTATAGGCACTGCCATCCCATGGCCGCCTCACAGATGCCCCATGGAGGGCCCTACAGGCACTGCCATCCCATGGCCGCCTCACAGATGCCCCATGGAGGGCCCTATAGGCACCACTGCCCCGTAGCCACCCCATAGCGACCCCATGGAAGTGTCTATGGGGGGTCTATGGGGATGTTAGGGTTGGGGGGCCTGGGGCTGTGCAGTCCTTGAGAGGGACCCTGTGGGGCCCATGGCTGTGGGGCCAGTAGAGACACCCTGTGGGGCCAGGTGGGGCAGGGGGTGTGGGGGCTCTACAGGGCAGGGACGGGGGGATGTATAGGACAAGGGGGGCGTGTAGGGCAGGGCTGTGGGGATCCCACCGCGGGGCTGTACGGGAGCCGTGGGGGTGATGTGGGGCCTCTCAGCCCCCCCAGCACCGTGCCGGTGTCGGTGTAGCCCAGCGCCAGGTCGTTATGGTTCAGACCGAGAATGGCAGAATTAGTGCTGTTAGTGCTTCGAGCTGTTGCTGAGGCTCTGGGGCGTTGTGTTCCCTTTTCGGCCAAGGGTTATTGTTTTTATTCGCTTTGCTCTTTTGATGAGAATGGAACCACAATCACAGGGCGGTTTGGGTTGGGACCTTTAAAACTCATCTAGTCCAACCCTTGCCATGAGAATTACAGGCAAGCAAAACCCTTACCTGGAATATTTATCTGCTTTACAAGGCAGCATTATTTGGGAAATACTTTTCCTACTCTGCATATCCGCATGTTCCGAGGTTTCCTTCTGCCCTGGATGGGGACGAGGAGCTCGATGGCTCCCATGGGAAGGTGGACGGGGTGTCACGGTGTCACTGTGCAGGGATGGTGTGGAATATCGTGGGACAGAGTCTCCCCAGGGCTGTGCCCAGATTGCTGAGGGCAGTTTGGGAACCTTTTGGTCTGTTTTGTTATCGCTGTTAAACCTCGGAGGGTTTTGACCAATTTATTTCTTTAAGCGCTTTGCCCAAATCTGCCTTATACCGACTGCAGGAACCCCCACGGGGCCCCGAGCGTCCTGGGGTGGTTCTGGTGTGCGGCCCCACAGGGAATCCCTTTGTCATCAGTGGATTTGTCCTATATTTCAGTGTTTTATTTCTGCTTATTTCACATCTGCTGGAAATGTAAGCTTTAGTGAGAGCCAAGCTACGGAAGGTCCAGTTTGGACAGAAAATTTCTCAGAATCTGTAGCCGCTTATTTAATGCGTGTGTAAGTGCTTTTCATTAGTTATGGCTTGAGATATCTACATTTTTTCAGCTGCCTGTGCCCTTGTGTTACCGTAGGGCAGCCCCGTAAAAGTCAGAGACGTAAAATGAGGGCAGATTTAGCTCCTGTGTCACTTCTAAAGCGAGATGAATGAGTTCTCCAGCCCAGCGCTGTGTGCTGCCAGCTTTGCTCAGCACCCAGCTCCGAGAGCTCTGCTTGGAGGACAGAGATTTAAAATTCGGTGAAGAGGACATTTCTGCAAGGTGGATTTTAATTTTTTTTTTTTCTTTTTTTCTAAAACGGCAACGTAATACAGTGTTTCAGGTTGTTCTTGCAGCAACACAGAACAAGAACTACGTAACAATAAAAATTGATCCTGAAATTGCAGTCATCAATTACAGGCGTAATGTTATTAGGCACAAATTCTGTGGATAAAGGAGGAGGAGTTGTCCCTCTTAACTGGAGAGGGGCAACTTGGGTCAATTGTTAGTGCTCTCTTTTTCACTATTTTATTGGAAAAAAAAAACCAGAAATCTGAATACCTGATGGGGTTGTGGCTGAGGACAGCGTTCCGTAGTGGACTTCCACCTCTTCAGCGAGCCGCCGGGAGCTGGGGAAGGCCCTGTGAGTAGAAAGCTGGTAGCCCAGGTGGCAACAAGAAGGAAGAAGCCAATGTAGAGCATGGACAGAGCATCACGTAGGACAGCAATGTCATTTTGGCACTTTTATTTCTTTTGTCAAATCTTACTGTTTCCAGATAGTCCCGGGATGAGCACGGAGATCTTCTGGGTGATGCAGTGTGTGACGTGCATGATGGCTGCTTGAAGTTTAACTTATCCTGAAACTGTAAAAAAAAAAAAAAAAAAAAAAAACAAACAGAAGAAAAAGTGTTTGGCTGATGCGGAGTTTTTCTGTCGCCCCGTTGCTGTCGTCTGTCCCAGCTCCACTCGGGATGTTGGCCATGGGACTTTTGCCCTTATTTCTGCAGTCCATTCTGCACAGATGGTAAATGAGACGGGTGAAATACTGGCCTAAACAAAGTTTGGCTCTAATAGTTAGAAATTCTTATCTTTGAGCTGCCTTTGTCCCCGGACTGTTTGCACAGCTGCCCGTGCGGGACCCAGCCGGGGGCCGGGGGAAGGTGAGCACAGCATGGCACGGTATGGAGTGTGGAGCGGCCTTAACATGGACAAAACACCTTGGAGGAGTCCAGGGATGCTACCTGAGAACTCATCCATCTCCAGGGGAGGCCAAAGCACCCCTGGAGATCCCTGGAAAGAGTTTTGTGGAGCTCCTGGGCATGGACCTGCCTCACACGTGAAGCATATTCTCCAGGCGACTATCTAGGAGTCACAGGCATCTTCTATCCAGGACTTCAGCTGTATCCAGGGAAGGGAAAACCACTCCAAAGCTGCCTTGGAGGAGTCTCAGCAGGGTACAGGGCATGGACCTGCCTCCAGCATGGACAAAACACCTTGGGGAGAAACCTTGGAAGACTCTGGGGCTGCTACCTGAGAATTCATCCATCTCTGGAAGAGCCAGAACACCCCTGGAGATCCCTGAGAGAGGTCCCAGGGAGCTGCTGGGCACAGACCTGCCTCCAACATGGACAACGCTCTTTGTGCAGCTGCCTTCAAAGAGTCCGGGACTGCTGCCTGGGAATTCCCCGCTCTCCAGAAAAAAATGCTCCAGGAGCTGCCTGGGAGGAGTCCCGAGGAGCTGCAGGGCATGGACCTGTCTCCAGCACGGACATAACCCTTCAGGGAACTGCCTGGGAGTCATATACATCTTCTATCCAGGACTTCAGCCGTCTCCCGGGAAGGGCAAACTACTCCCAAGCCTCCTTGGAGGGAGTCAGCAGGGTGCAGAGCATGGACCTGCCTCCCGCACGGACACGGTAGCCCGGGGGGCCACCTTGGAGCAGTCCAGGGCTGCTACCCGGGAATCGAGAGGAGCCAGAACACCCCTGGAGATGCCTGGGAGAGTCCTGGGCAGCCCCCGGCCCTGCACCGCAGCCCTGCGTGAAACAAACCTTTCAGGTAGCTGTTGCGGAGGGCTCTGCGGTTTCTGCCCAGGAAACGCGGCCGTCTCCAGGGAAGGTCAAAACACTCCAAAGCCACCCGCGAGGGCTCCCGGAGGGCAACGGGGTCTCGCCCTGCCCCGGCAGTGCCCACCCTGCCCCGCTGTGCCCGGGGAGGCCAGAGCCCCCCGTGTTGCCCCGCGGCTCCGGCGCTGCCGGCAGCTCACCTCCGGCACCGTGCGCGCCGTTGGTCTCCGGTCAGCATCATCTTGGTTTAATTCTCATCATTTAGGTGTAAAAAGCGCACGTCGCCTTCGTTAGCGAGCTTATGGCAAATCCGGGCATACCGTCTTGATGTTTCCACCCGAAATTCTACAGGGTTTTTTTTACGTATTTTGGGCCAAGGTGCGGCCAAGGCCACGGGGTGTCACACAGATTGCGGCTGGTGCGGCGCCGGGCTCGGGGCGCTGCCAGGACGTATGGGGAGAACAAACCGAATTCCCGGCCGGAGCAATGGTGGGGCCTCGGTGAGGCTCTTTGAATGGGAAATACAAGGACGTGTCTTCCCGCACTGCATCGTGAACGAAAATGAAATTTCTAATTCATAACATAAGAAAGAAAAAAAGAAGAAAAGGAAAAAAAGAGGGGGAAAAAAAGGGCAGTGCCTTAGAGGTGATGGTCCTTGGCCACGCCCCCTCGGCCCAGCTGGGGTTTGGCCACGCCCCCTCCACCCGTATCAGGCTCTCGGCCACGCCCCCTCACCTCCGTGCTGGCAGTTGGCCCCGCCCCTCAGCCCCATACCGGGAGCTCGGCCCCGCCCCTCAGCCCCTTGCCGGAAGTTTGGCCACGCCCCCGAAGTCCCCTGCCGGGGGCATTAGCCCCGCCCCTCAACCTGCCCGGAGTTTGGCTCCGCCCCCAGCCCGCATCAGGAGTTTGACACCCTCCCCCCCCCCAGCGCGAAGCCGGCTCTTCGGTCCCGCCCCCTCAGCCCTGTGCCGGGGTTTTGGCCCCGCCCCCTCAGCCTGGTGCCGGCAGTTCGGCCCCGCCCCCTCCGCGCGGAGCTAGCAGTTCGGCCCCGCCCCTCGGCCCCCTGCCGGCAGGCCGCGCTGGGCGGGGCCGGCAGGCGCGCGGGGGGCGTGGCGCCGGCGCACCAAGATGGCGACACCCGCAGTCCCCCCCGCAGCTCCCGCCCCGCCGCAGTCCGGCCCGGAGACGCGCTAGAGCCGCCGCCGCGGTGAGTCGCAGCCCCGCGGCCGCGGGTGGGGACCGGGCTCCCCCCGCCTCTCCTCGCCGGGTCTAGTGACGGTTATTTTCCACATCCCTCCCCCCGGCCGGCGCTTTGCCGCAGAGCGGGTCCGGGGAGGCCGCTGCGGCCCGGGGCGGCCTGTCCCCGCTCCTCGCCGCTCTTCCGGCTCCGCCGGTCCCCCGCGGCTCCCCCCGGTCCCCGCCGGTCCCAGGCCCCGTCGGGGGGGGCAGGGCGCCGTGGGGGAGGTGCGCGGGGCGGCTCTGGGGCTCCCCCCGCCCCCACAGGGGCCGGGGGTGGTGGGGGCGCGTTGGGCTGTAGGGGGGCTTTTTTCCTCCCTGGGGGGAGGGAGCTGCGCGCTCACAAGCTTTTTTTCTATTAAAAATCTGGGTGTCCTCCCCCCCCTTTCCTCCGCCCCCCCTTCTACTGGTGCAAGTGGTGCCCGGTGTGGGGGAGGGGAGCGGGCGGGAGCTGCGGGCGATGGGGGCGGGGGGGAAGGGGGGGGGGGACGGACACACCGCTGGGGATGTCCCCTGAGGGGGGGGCTGGGCTCGGGGGGGCGGCGGGCCCGTCTGGGGGTGGGCAGTGGGGGTGTTGGGGGGCTGCGGGGCGCGGGGGGGGTCCCGCTGCGTGCGGAGATGTCGCCGGGCCCCTGTGCGGCTGCAGCATCGCCCCGCGGCCTGCCCGGCCCCTGTCCCCCCGGGGGGGGGTGTAATGGGGAGGAGGGGGGGGGCTGTGGGAGCCCGACCCCCCCCCACTACCAGTGTCTTTAGGGGAAAACAGGGCAGAAGGGCCGGCAGCGCTGGTTTTCCCCCGGGGGGGAGGCTGGCAGCCCCACTCTGGGCGGGGGGGGGCTGGAAATGTCCTTCTTCTGGCTCCTCTGACCCCGGGGACAGGCCGGGGGGGGGGTGGTCACAGCGACCCTTTGGACGTGTCTTCCACTCCCAGGGTGTCACCCACCCCGGGCGGAGGGACCCGTCCCCGTCACAAACCCTTCCACCGGTTATATAAGCTGACACGTATGGCTTCTATCTAGATCATGGTATAGATACCGTGCTGCTGGGGGGGAGAGGTGCCACGGTGTGGGTATTCTGTGCACGGAGGGGGGGGGGGGGGAAGCTGGGGTTGTGATGAAGAGAAGAGCGAGCGATTGCAGGACGTTGGGCACGGCTGTGTTCTCCTCCTCAGTCAAAGGAGGTGAAATGAGACGGACACAAAGTCAGCGCTGAGTGGGAACGAAGTAGCTCGAAAATCTAAATTGTGGCATCATCTCCCTCCCTTCGGTTGGTACGTCTGCATTCACCTGGGGCTTTGCTTGCCTGGTTTCGCACGCTTTCTCATTAAAATGAGCTGATACGGCTTCACGTACCGATTGATCCTCACTATTTGTCAATGACCGGCCAGGCGGTTGGCAGTGGCGGCCGCATGCGACTCCGTGTCCGTGCGGTCACAGGATTTCCATCCACCATCGACCGCCACAGCTGCCATCGGCATCAACAGATGGGCTGGAATCAATAATTTATTGTTGTGTTCAGAGAAAGGGTTTGGGGTTAGAGAAGGTGCAGTAAAATAACAAAACGAAAGCGCTGGAGTTGAGAACGAGCGCGGGGAAAATAATTTAAGCAGCCCCAGAGAGGAACCTGCACGTGAGGGCGTGCGTTAGTGGCAGCGGGGCAGGGAGCTCGTCCCTGCCGGGCTTTTGGCTCAATTTGTGGGGTTCAGGAATAACAAAATGCTTGGATTTTCCCCTTTATGTCCCGTTATTCCGCTTCTGTGTGGGGTAGACAGTCGTGGAGAGCACAAGCCCAGAGGAGGTGGCTTACTGCTGCCGAGGCATGTTGAAAACCCGCCTTGACGTTAGCTGAGATTCCAGACCGGCTTTTCACACTTCACCCGATCTTCGGCACTCTAAATACTGCTCCAAAGGTTGAGTAACTTCTGCCTTTGCTCGTCCTGCAACAAAGTGTGATTCCTGCCCAGTGGAGCCCATCAGCGTAGGGGGTATTTTCAGTAGAAAGAGTCGCCAGCGGGGGCTGGGCTCTAGCAAATTACTCATTTCTGAAAACAGCCTTTTCAAAATGCGAAAATCTCGCTGTCTAAGACCCAAAAGTCCCATTCCGTGTTACTGTTGTTGTTCCTGTGCCAGCAGGAAGGTACGAGGAGTTTTTATTTATAAATGAAATATTCTCAACAGATAATTCCAGGAGGATTTTTTTTTCCCAAAAAAGCCCACCCAGTGATGTTTTCCATTGTTGAATAGTACGTAATGCATTGTGAACTTTACAGGTGGTGGTCCTAAAGTTCCGTAAATAAAACCTTCGTTGCTAGAGAAGTAGAGAGCAGAAAATGCTGAAAATGACTAAAATCCGTCTCCTTTCTCTCTTATTCTCTTGATAAGTTTACAGAGTTGCTTAGTTTTACTAGAACTCCTCATACAAATTTATAACCGAATAAAACGCCCGTCTCTGTTTCAGTGCGTTGGGGCGCATTTGGGGACGAACCCGACTCCGGGGGGGGGTCAGAGGCTCCTGCAGCTTCTTGGAACAAACTCGGCAATGTCTCACCCTCTTTGGCCATTGGGAGGATGTTTCTGGGGTTGGGTTTTGAGGAAGGATACTTGAAAACCAAACCTGGATCTGTCCCCAGTGCTTCAGCTTACCTCGTGTGCTTTTCCCGGCCGAGGGCATGCTCAGGCACAGACGAAATTGTTTCTATAACTAGTGTTGGGTGAGAATACTGTTGTTACGAAGACAAGAATAATAAAAAGTTGTCTTTATTTCCAGGCGCGTTGAATTCGCAGCAGTTCTGTGGAAGTCTTAAGAGGTGTCAGTGCTCAATATCGTTAAAAATCAGATTGCCTCTCGGGAGCCTGACCCGTAGCTGAAGGAGCCCGGCGTTGGCGCCGTGCAGAGCTGGGCGCCGGCTCCTTGGGTCGTTTGCAGGTTTAATCCACCGTAGTGGTTTAAGGTGACCCGTGTGATGCACAGCCCCTTCGGTGTGGGACCCGAGTGGGGAAAGAGCTCTCGGAACACGAGGTTGGGCAGCAAACGCCACTGTTGCAGCGGGAGATGGGCTTTTAGTGAGTGTGTGGTGACATCGGTGGTGGGATGGCCGCGTTAGGACAACCAGGAATGGCTGACGCCAGGGGAGGGTGGTTTCCGTCCGATCAGACGAGAGGTGCGTGTGGAGATAAGAAGGGATGAAGGCGGCGTAGCTCCGGCCAGCACGGGTCGTGCTCTGGGACATTGCAGGGATTCCCAGATCTGCCAGAGCGGAGAACAAGAACGGGGGTGATTTATTCTCCTCCCTCCATATTGGTACCATTCGTGATCACACCACCCGAGTGCTCCACAGCATCAAATGAATTCTTCCGAAATTACCATACAGAATAACCGTTCCCCCGCTCCTGTTTTATGGGTGGTCGATAGGCTGAGTGAATTTGGGTTCGTGTCTTTGCACAATAACTATTTTGGAACAACTCTATGTTCAGAAGTTGGGCTTTAAAAAGGGGATGCTGAGGTGCTGCCCCTCCGCTTGCTCGGTCTGTGCGGCTCTCCAGGTGTATTAGAATATATTAGAATATTTCATAATGTAGCAGTAAATGGGCTGCTGGGAACATTTAGAAAAAATAATTAAATCTTAGCAACTGCTCAGTGCAGCACTTTTTTTGGGGGTATAAAATCTTTGGAAAACCGTGTGTGTAAAGATGCAGTCTGGCCCCACGGAGCTCTGAGCACCCAACTCCGGGTGCCCGGGACCAATTCCCGACTCCCCCGAAGTCCCTGGGAGCGGCGGCGCGGGGTCCCTCGGAGGCAGGAGGAACCTGGGCAGGAGGTTTCCCATGGCTGGAGACCACCAGAAATGCGAGGAGGAGGCGACCGTTCGTTAGATACGGCCTGTTATTAACAGGATTGGAGCCCGGGAGAGTCCCGGTGGTTGTGACCGGCTCCCAGTTCTACCACCGATTTCCAGGTGGCAGCGGACAAATGGTTTTCCCTTTCTGTGTCTCCTTCTGCAGAGAAACTTTTCTACTTAAATCCTGACACCTTCAGGATGAAGAGAGCTTAGTGTTTGTTCATTCAGTCAACATGTGGATAAGGACTAATTTTTGTAAAGGTCTTTAAGTAGTAGTTCTATTTAAAAAAAAAAAAAAAATCAAATAATTGGATAAAGCCCGATGTTCTTTGAATACCCTCTGTACCTGACTGACACACAGAGAAAGGGACAGGAATGAACGCCAGCTCACCCTCTTGACTGTGCTTTCCGCATGTGCCCCTACAGCGGAAAGTTTTGCCAAAATAGGCAAAACTGACCCAAGAAGCAGATGTGCTGACACCGCCTCCTCTGAGGCTGGTTTGGGGGAAATTTGTGTTTTGTTTTGTTTTTTTTTTTTTTTTTTTTAGCAGATGTTGGTGCACTCTGAAGTCATTCTGTTCTTCCAATATCTTCTGAAAAAACCCTCCTTGGTGAATGCTGAAATATTATTGTGTCCTCACGTGAAATTTTTTTGTGTTGTTTTGAGGTTTTCTTCCTACTGAGAAAAACGGTAAATCTTGGAAGTGGACATCCTTGACACTCTGGCCATTTTTTTTTTTTTTCCTTCGATAACACCCAGATTGTTCCTTGCACCCGGCTTTACCCGCTGCCGGGGCTGCGGACGCGTTGGCTGTGCACTGGGAGCCCGGGGAGCTGCTGTCACGGAGGTGGCCCAAACCATTTATCTATATGGGTTTGTTTTGTTGGTGGTGTGTGTATTTTATTTTATTTTATTTTTTTTTTTAAGTAAAATTAGCTCTGTGAGTGACCCTGCCTGTGTACGCTGGGTGAAGGTGAAGATCAGGGTTTGGCTGTCGGAGCTGCGCGGTGTGGCTCGTCACGGTAAGGACGTGTAATGCTGAGCTATCAAAGATATAAAAACTGCCATGTGGATCTGATGTAAGGAATTAAATAAACATTCCGCTCCCATCCTTTCAGTTTACATCCCAGTTTTGTCTGTTATCTTAGTGTGGGATAATTTACTGGGAAAACAAAGAAAGTCAGGACAGGCAAGAACTTCCCAAGAAGTGAAATTGCTTTGACGGTTTGACGTTAAACAAGCAAGAGCCCTGCGAGGGAGGACGGAATGCCCAAACGGGAGGAATTGCTGCTCGTAGAAGGGTCCGTGCGCCGGGTGCCGAGGGGACCGGTGCGAGTCGCGGGAGGCAAACTCAAACTCCGAAGCCGGGGGGAGCATCAGCCGCTCTCTGGGCTTCCTGATGGCTTCTCTGCAGTCCCCCTGCGGTGGGCAGTGGGGTACCAGATTTGGGGGGGGGGGAGGGGAGGGGAAGTGTTGTTTTATTTTGTTTTTTAAACACTTAGCAGATTAGTTGGGAGCTTCCGGTTGCCGGCGGTGTAATTGTGCATACAAATCAGGCATTCGTTTGTGCCGTCATTTCTTTTTTTCCCCTTTTTATGCTGTGTCCCTGAGCTACTTTGGTTTCTAAATTCAGGCCTCGTATATTTATCTGTGCCATTCAATTAGACCACATCCCCAATGCTGCTCTATAGTTTCACAGTATGTGGGAAATTTGGTAATTAAAGGCATGCAAATGCTGCAAGAATAGAATAAATTAATTTTTCCTTAATATCGGCAGGCTATCCTGTGGTGTTTCTGGAGATAATGTGACCAAGATACTGACTTTTCTCCCCCTCTCTTGCCACCTTTTTTTGAGTCTTTATTGTTATTACTCTAGAAATGCATTGTCGAGATTTTGGGAAAAGAATCGCAGCTCCGGCTGCGCTGTGTAGTTACACAGGGAGGGAGATCCGTACTTAAATCTTTCGGATCTCCGAATAAAACCTGAGACGGAACCAGCGTTTGGTGAAGTCCGCCACGTGTGGTGCAGCTTTAGATTTGTAGGGGAATCGGAGCGAAGCAGTTGCAAGGAATAACCTGAAATCCCGTGGAAGGGCACTTTGCGCCAGATGTTGTGGCAGCTGGGAATGCCCCGGGTGCTGCGTTAAGGGCTGGGATCTCCAGGTATTCTTAAAAAAAAAATAAATAAAGGGCTCCGTTATTTCTATGCTGTGTTTATTCATGAAGTCCCTGTGATCCGTAGGGCGTTGTGTTTCTTGGGGCCGGTGTGTGCCCGTTGCCGAGGTTGGGCCGACGTGTGCCAGCCCGTCCTTTGGGCCGGAGCAGCCTCTGGCTCAGTGGCGGCTCTGCCTCTGTCAGCTCTTCCCGCAGGAACAGTTCTTCAAAGCCAAGGGCTGGAAAGACCGTTGGTGGCTAGCATCACGCTAAAATACCTCAATTTTAGTGATTCGGTCCTATATTACAGTTTTCAAGGAATTTGAAAGTCTTAAAATAATTGAACGGTTTGGTTGGAAGGGACTGAAAAGCTCATCTCGTTCCACCCCCTGCCCTGGGCAGGGCCACCTCCCCCCAGCCCAGGTTGCCCCAAGCCCCGTCCAACCCGGCCTTGACCACCTCCAGGGATGGGGCAGCCACAGCTTCTCGGGGCACCCTGCGCCAGGGGCTCACCGCCCCCGCAGTGAAAAGTCATTCTTCTTTCAGAGATTCCAAATCTCTGAAAGATTGATTGATTCCAAATCAATACATACTTTGTTGCTGTGCGCGTGTTAGCTTAAAAGATCTGACCTCTGTGATCTTTTTTTCCTTACTTGTAAGGATCTTATCCTGCATAGCTTTTGGATTTTTTCTGTACTGTACACTTGCAGTTATTTTGCCTTTTCTCTCGAATTTATCACTGCTTTGGTGGTTGGGTTCCTCCCCGGCGTGTCGAGCCGTGCCAGGGCCGGGTCCTATTCCAGCCGGCAGCGCTGCTCTTCCATCAGTTCCTGTGGTTCCTCTCCTCTCCTGGCCTCCTCCCCGGGGTGTGAAAAGCTTGAGGAGGTACCGGTGGCTCAGAAATGCGCTATATTCTTGCTGCTGGTTCTCGAGCGAGAGCTTGGCAAGAGGTGCAGAGCTGCAGAGGGTTCGTAGGCGGCTGGGTTCGGATGAACGAACGTCCCCGCAGCTCCGCTCCGTCGTCGGAGTGGGGGCAGAGCGAGGTGCCCGTCATAGGGACAGGGGAAAGTCCCGTCGGGGGTCTGTGCTCCTCAGTGGGTCGGCAGCTCTGTGAGGTCCTCCATTGTGCTTCCCCAACCCGTCCCCTTCCCCTTTCTTCTCTTTCTGTCACGCAGAAGCGCTCGTTTGCCGTGCAGCAGCCGATGCAAAGGTCTAACCTGCGTATGATGACATTCAACTTTCAGAAATTAATATTGTACTTGCTGGAAGTCTTGTAAACTTATTTCACTCTTAAGGCCTGAAAGGAATAGAAACCCTGATAACTATATATATATGTAAACCAAAAGGGTGAGATTTGACTTCCCACAGCAGAGATGCGGAGACGATCCCACCAAGGTCTTGGTGCTACCTAAGGAAGCGTTCAGAGTGCTCCCGGGCACAGCCATTCCAACGTGTGCCAAAGTCGTTAAGGAAACTTCTCCTTAACTGCAATAATATCTGATAGGACACTAAGGAGCGGTTTTGGGTTTTTTTTTTTTTTTTTTTTTCAGAAGAGCTCAGCATGTTGGCTGCTGCACTCTCCTAAACCCAGCCCCGGGTGACTCCTCCTTTGTGTTGAATTGAGAGGAATTCTTTGCTAATACCCTTCTTAGTGGCCCTCTTTAGATGCCACCAAATACCTTGTCCCCACCCCGGGAATAGAGCTGTCTTGGAATTTTTATCTAATAATAGTTTTTATCTAATCATTAGTTTGCTGGAGAGCAATGACTGGTAGAATCATTTCCGCAGGGAAGTAGTGTTTTTGACAGAGTTGCTTTTAAGAACGGTTTCTGTAATCTTGAGCAGAGCTTTCAGGAGGCACCTGAACCAGGAGAGCCATCAGCGTGGTGGCTGGAGATCAGGACTTGGGGGTGTCAGATGAGAAGCTCACCATGAGCCGGCAATGTGAGCTGGCAGCTGAGAAAGCCCCCGGCATCCCGGGCTGCATCCCCGGCAGCGTGGCCAGCAGGGCAAGGGGGTGATTGTGCCCCTCTGCTGCGTTCTGGGGAGACCCCCCTCGCAGTGCCGCCTCCAGCTCGGGGGGTCCCCACAGCAGAAGGCCCCGGAGCTGTCGGAGCGGGGCCAGAGAAGGCCCTGGAGATGCTGGGAGGGCTGGAGCCCCTCTGCTGGGAGGACAGGCTGGGAGAGGTGGGGGGGTCAGCCTGGAGAAGAGAAGGCTGCGGGGAGACCTGAGAGCCCCTTCCAGTGCCTAAAGGGGCTCCAGGAGAGCTGGGGGGGGTCTCTGGATCAGGAAGGGGAGCCATGGGATGAGGGGGAACGGTTTGACACTGAAAGAGGGGAGATTGAGATGAAATATTGTGAAGAAATTGTTGAGTGTGAGGGTGGTGAGCCCCTGGCGCAGGTTGCCCCAAGAAGCTGTGGCTGCCCCATCCCTGGAGGTGTTCAAGGCCGGGTTGGATGGGGCTTGGGGCAACCTGGGCTGGGGGGAGGTGTCCCTGCCCAGGGCAGGGGGTGGGACTGGATGGTCTTGAAGGTCCCTTCCAACCCAAACCATTCTGTGATGAGCTCTGCGTGCCGGTTCTGCCCGTGCTGTTGGGTGAAGCCATGGGACAGGCAGGGGTGGGACGGGCAGGTTCACCCAGTGCCCAGCCCTCGCTGCGCATCCCCCTGTAGCTGGTGTTGGGACTGGAAAGCAGCCGGTCCGCCTGTCCCCCTCTACGAGGACCTGGAGGGCAGGGCTGCCGCTGGCTCTTCAGTGCTGTCTGTCTGTCTGTCTGCCGTGACTGACCTTGTTCTGCCTGTGCTCTTTGCTCCCCGCAGAGCTGACCGGTCCGGGGTGCGACATACCTAAAGAAGCTGCTGCAGGATGAAAAGATGGCAGCACGGCTGCTCGCACCACCAGGCCCTGATAGTTTTAAACCCTTCACTCCGGAGTCTCTGGCTAACATCGAGAAACACATCGCAGAACTAAAGAAGAAGCAGCGTCCAAAGCAAGACAGCAGCCACCGGGACGATGATGAAGACAGCAAACCAAAACCAAACAGTGACCTTGAGGCGGGGAAGAATTTGCCTTTCATCTACGGGGACATCCCCAAAGGCCTGGTTGCTGTACCGCTGGAGGACTTTGACCCTTATTACATGACCCAGAAAGTGAGTCTGCAAGAAAGAAGTCGCTAAACCGCCTCTTTCTTAGGAATTTGCAGGTTTGGGTATGGTTTGAGTAGAAGACAAAAATGGAGTCTTTGGATGGGGCTTGTTTGTTTTGTTATATATTTTTCTTTGGGGTTTAATAGAGATTATGTGATCAATCTTTAAGCACTTGCTTGGATGGAGTTGGAGCGCAAGGTCTGGAAACCAAAAATACTTAAAGTTGTGCTAATGTGCCAATTCTAACCAGGAGGCCAATAAGAAGAATTTAATTGAGGGGATAACGGTTTTAAGCATGTATTTCATTACTTGCATGGAATTTGTCTGAACTTGATCGTTATGAAGCAGTGGGATATAGAATCATAACAAAACAGAAGTGAGATTAACTCGCTAATTAACTAATTAACTCGCTTTCACCTTCGTAATTTTTATTTTTAAAATATTTGCCTGTGGAATTAAGGTGATATGGGAGGAGGCATCTATGGGTGCCGCGATGTATTGAGAAATGAAGTGGTGTCATGAGGGAACGGTGAGTAAGCAAAGACTCTGCTGGAAATGGAGGGGAGGGATCTTCTACTGGTGAAATAAGGAAGAGCATGGTCACTGATTTTCTCAGAAGGCTAGATGGCTTAAAACTGAAGTTCTTCTCTACTGTTTCATTTCATTGCTTGCTTTGATAGAAATTTAATTTGAATAAGGCGAGATGATTACCATCTGTATACCTCCCCTGCTTGTGGTGGGGGATTGGACTAGAAGACCTTTAAAGGTCTCTTCCAACCCAAACCCTTCTGTGATTCTGTAACTCTGGCTTGGCTGAGCCACTTGAGAAGCTGGACTTCGACTGTGTACGTGACAGCAGTTGTGATGTGACTGTTCCTAACTTGGGTAGAATTGCTGTCATGGGAAATCAGCAACTTGTTGTGGGTAACAAAATGTTTTATGACTTTGTGTTGGGGTGGATGTTGATTGCCGTGCTCAGAAGCGATTCTGTGACTGGCAGGGCATTATTCACACAAAATCAGCTGAATTTGCTGCTAACGTTGGGTATAACTGATCGTTCTTTTCTGCCTTTACACTGGTGAGTTTAATGCTCATTTGTTGTGTCGGTGGTGGCAGGAGCCGAGGTACCAGCTCAAAACAGGGCTTTGAAATGTGTAGGGGGGTGTAGGGGAGAACTTTGTAGAGTAGGGTAGATGGTTGGACTCGATGATCCCAAGGGTCTCTTCCAACCTCGACAATTCTATGATTCTATGAAATACGGAGATTTGTGCCATGCAGGCTGGTGTTCGGGTGGTGGTGTGCTGAAGGAGATGTGCGGGCAGCTGCTGTTGCTGGTGAGAAGGTAGCTTACCTTATCCCCCAGGAATATTTTCTCTTTATTAAACAAAGGTTTTTCTCTTTGTCAAACAAACCTGGTGTTGCCTGGTTTTGGTGTGGGCAGGCTGGGGAAGGGAGACCTGCGGCTGGAGAGTGGTTCCCAGGATCTCTTTGGCTGCGTGGTCGCTTGCAGCCGACCAGAGGAGGTGTGAAATGTGGCCGCAGCTCCGAGCGGGAGTGCTTTGTGCCCTCTTGGTGTTCACATAGTTGAAGCGATGTGGGAGAACTGGGCTGCGTTCTTCGTGGCTAAAACAGGAGAGCAGTGCTGAAGGGCAGTGGGCATTGCCACCTCCCGGAGCGCTGGGCAGAGGCTTCGTGGTTGTCTCCCTGTCTCACCAGAAGTCAGAGGCAGAGTTTCCCCGTAGCCCTCACGCTTCTTCGGTCTCTGTATTTGCCTCCCAACACAATTCAACAGGAGAGATGGTGAGGGACTCCTTATCATGAAGTGCAGCGACAGGACGAGGGGGAACAGTTTTAAACTGAAAGAGGGGGGATTTCAATTATTTCAATTAGATATTAGGAAGAAATTGTTGCCTGTGGGGGCGGTGAGCCCCTGGCGCAGGTTGCCCCGAGGAGCTGTGGCTGCCCCATCCCTGGAGGTGGTCAAGGCCAGGTTGGACGGGGCTTGGAGCACCCTGGGCTGGGGGGAGGTGTCCCTGCCCAGGGCAGGGGGTGGGACTGGATGGTCTTGAAGGTCCCTTCCAACCCAAACTATGCTATGATACTATCAATAAATCTTTCATTTTTAGAGAAAAGTAAGCCACATTCCCAACTTTGAAGGCATCTGTCATGTCTCCAGAAGAGAGCCGTCTCTGCTGGCTCACCGTGTAGGGACACGAGCTCTCGGGCAGAGCTGGAGCAGCTGCAGATGGAAGGGAAGGTTCTGGAGATGGGAGACAAGCTCACACAGCCCTGCCAACCTCGTATTGCTGCTCCGTGAGAAGAGCCTTGCTCCCCCCATAAGCACTGGATGAACATTTTACCGGCTCTGTTCCTTTTGCATTCACTTCAGTGTGGCCGTAGCTTCGGTGTGCGCTCCTTCTCTGCTGCTTCAAATAGTCAGTGACTTCCCACAAAGAGGTTTTTTTTTAAGGCCATTAAAAAAGGCCCTTCTCTGAATCATCAGGAATTGCGAATCTGCTTGAATCATGGGAAGTTTTCCAAGATTTTTTTTTTTTCTTTTTTTTTTTTTGTCCCCTCTCCAGCATTTGCCAGAAGCTTTGCATCATAGCTCTTTTCTTTTCAAGCTAGACGTACAGCGTGCATAGGAACAGATCAGCTGGTTGCTTTCCCTTGCAGTAGGACACAGTGATCTTGGTTTATCTAAGGAAACTGAAACTGCATTTTAACTGAGGAGCTGAACTTCCCCATGGCCTGATAACTGATATTTAAAGGAGAAACAGTGTGACCTAGAAACAGAAGCATGGCGCAGGGAGTCAAAACTCGGGGTTCGGAGCCCAGCCCGGCACGTGATGGTTTTGTCCGAGCTGCTTCTTTTTTCTCTGCTCAGTTTCATTTTACAAACGGGGAGTGATGACTTTTAGGAGAAGCCGGAAAGTCCCGTTGCTCACAGGTAGCAGATTTTGGAGTGGATTTAGGTCCTTTTTGTCTTTATGTAAGTAACAGAGAGGATTTTTCATGATTCTTTGTTTTGTGGATAGTAATCGCCTTCCAATTCCTGGCCTGAAGCACGTGGTAGAAGCAATACTTGTCCATGATATTTGTTGTGGAAACCTGAAATGTTTCAGTTAAAAAAACCCCAATAGGCAGGTTCACGGGCTTCCTTGTTTACGTGTGCAAACAAAATTCGGGGAAGCTGCCTATGTGAGCATCCCTAGCAATGAGAGCAAAGCAGCTCATTGCCCATAGTCTGGTCTTCCTTCAGTGTTTGCTTAAGCAAGAGGTAAGGACCATCATCCTCTTTTATTTCCGCACCCTTATTAGTATTTCTATTTTTTAATGTTTTTCCATCTTTTAGACCTCTCCTCCTTTCTCTTCCATTTATGGCCTGGGCTGTCGTTCCTGCTAAACAACTCCTTGCCCCGTTCTTTCTCGTTGAACGAGACTTTGGCCAGGTTGTGGTCGTTTCCCTCAAGTAAATTCCGTTTTGCTCAATTGGTATGAATCTCACACTTGCTACAGAAGAAGGTAAAGGTGCTAATGCTCCTGTGGTGGCTTATGAGGCAGTAGAAGGTTGCTGAATATCCTGGGAATTGAGACTGCATGTAAGTTTAGGTGGATTGATTTCAATGGAAGAATCAACCCTGCAGTTGTAGAAGACTGTCTGTACATCCGTGAACATCTGAGGCTAGAGCAGGACTGTGAGGTCACCTATACCTTGCAGATGAGCACCTGAGGATCTTCCCAGTGCGGATGTGCCAATGGAGTGACTTGCAGCTTTGTCAGGTCACATGCGCGGTTTGGAAAGGGGCCCTCCGGCCCAGAATGTCACCTTGACTGCGTGGAACTGGGGAAATACGGGGGGGTGAGAGCCCAGCTGGCGGGAGGCATGTCTGGCTCTAGCATGTGCCTCAAAGAGCCTTCACTGATGACTTCTGTAGGGCGAGGTAGTGGCCCTACAAGGTCACAATGCTGTTAGCGGGGTTTGCATTTCAGTGAAGTCACTGAAACGCAGGGAGGAATCGGGACCATCTCAAAACTCAGCCTTTTATCGTTATTTCCGAAAGCTAATTACTTTTTCCAGGTCTTGTGTGTTTAATGTTACTTTTTCTTCCACTCCATCTGGGGAAGGACAGGGATGATTTGTCCATCTAATACCTTCTGGCTGGATGGCCGGGCCCAGAACGTGGTGGTGAATGGAGTTATAGAACGTGGCGGTGAATGGAGTTATAGCCAGTTGGTGGCTGGTCGCAGGTGGTGTTCCCCAGGGCTCAGTGTTGGGGCCACTCCTGTTTAATATCTTTATTAATGATCTTGACAAGGAGATTGAGAGCACCCTCAGTAAGTTTGCAGACAACACCAAGTTAGGTGCAAGTGGTGATCTTCTTGAGCGTAGGAGGGCTCTACAGAAGGATCTGCACAGGTTGGATCGATGGGCCGAGGCCAATAGAATGAGCTTCAACAAGGCCAAGTGCTGAGTCCTGCACTTGGGCCACACCAACCCCATGGACGCTACAGGTTTGGGGTGGAGTGGCTGGAAAGCCGCCCGGCGGAGAAGGACCTGGGGGTGTTGGTAGACAGCGGCTGAACATGAGCTAGCAGTGTGCCCAGGTGGCCAAGAAGGCCAATGGCATTCTGGCCTGTATGGGGAATAGCGTGGCCAGCAGGGCTACAGAAGTGATTGTCCCACTGTATTCAGCACTGATGAGGCCACACCTTGAGTACTGTGTTCGGTTTTCGGCGCCACAGTATAAGAAGGATGTTGAGGTGCTAGAGAGGGTCCAGAGAAGGGCAATGAAGCTGGTGAAGGGTCTTGAGAATAAGTCTTATGAAGAGTGGCTGAGGGACTTGGGGTTGTTTAGTCTGAAGAAAAGGAGGCTGAGGGGAGACTTTATCACTCTCTACAGCTCCTTGAAAGGAGGGTGTAGAGAGGTGGGTGCTGGTCTCTTCTCACAAGTTACAACCGATAGGACAAGAGGGAAGGGCGTCAAGTTCTGCCAGGGGAGGTTTAGGTGAGACATTAGGAAAAACTTGTACACTGAAAGGGATATCAAAGGCTGGAAGAGGCTGCACAGGGAAGTGGTTGAATCGCCCTCCTTGGATGTGTTTAAAAGCCATCTAGATATGGTGCTCAGGGACATGGTTTAGAAGTGGGCCGGGCAGAGTTAGGTAATGGTTGGACTTGATGATCTTAAAGGTCTTTTCCAGCCACAATGATTTTATAATTCTCCTTTTATATTCCCCTCCCTGGACAGGGTAGCAGATATGTTGGAGCGGGGCCAGAGGAGGCCCCGGAGATGCTGGGAGGGCTGGAGCCCCTCTGCTGGGAGGACAGGCTGGGAGAGGTGGGGGGGGTCAGCCTGGAGAAGAGAAGGCTGTGGGGAGACCTGAGAGCCCCTTCCAGTGCCTAAAGGGGCTCCAGGAGAGCTGGGGGGGTCTCTGGATCAGGAAGGGGAGCCATGGGATGAGGGGGAACGGTTTGACACTGAAAGAGGGGAGATTGAGATGAAATATTGTGAAGAAATTGAGTGTGAGGGTGGTGAGCCCCTGGCGCAGGGTGCCCCGAGAAGCTGTGGCTGCCCCATCCCTGGAGGTGTTCAAGGCCAGGTTGGACGGGGCTGGGAGCGACCTGGGCTGGGGGGAGGTGTCCCTGCCCAGGGCAGGGGGTGGGACTGGATGGTCTTGAAGGTCCCTTCCAACCCAAACCATTCTGTGATCTCTCCAGTATGAGAGATCTCCAGTATGAGAGATCTCCAGTATGAGAGATCTCCAGTATGAGAGATCTCCAGTATGAGAGATCTCCAGTATGAGAGATCTCCAGTATGAGAGATCTCCAGTATGAGAGATCTCCAGTATGAGAGATCTCCAGTATGAGAGATCTCCAGTATGAGAGATCTCCAGTATGAGAGATCTCCAGTATGAGAGATCTCCAGTATGAGAGATCTCCAGTATGAGAGATCTCCAGTATGAGAGATCTCCAGTATGAGAGATCTCCTTAAAAGGAGCAGGAGAGGACCTTGCCCCTCCTTGCTCTCCGCCTGCTCTCACGGCAGAATGAAGCGAGGGGAGCGTTCTCCCCCGTCCTTCCTGGGCGTTGGATGGAGGGCGGTGTGCCACGAGTTGTTTGCTGTTATGTGGCAGTTTGCGAGACGACAGATGACAGTACGGCTTGTGTCCAGTCCCAAGTGTCGCGGTGACACGCAGAGCGGTCTGCGTGCGCCGCGTGTGGCACGGCCGGGAGGCGAGAGAGCCTCTGCTGCCATCGCCAACGTGGCTGCAGCCCACTGGGATGAGCAGAAGGGAGGAGAATCGCTTCCGCTTCAGAGGCAGAGTGAATTTCCTTACGTAGGCAGACTGTGATGTCGTTAAGACTTAAATCCAGATTAGATGCTCAGTACTGCATGCGGAACAATCTTTTATTTTTTTTAAAATACATCTTCGAGGAATTTTTTTTATTTGATACATTTCAGAAAATGTCGGGGGTTTTTCCTACGTTGGGCTTGAAACGAGGTTAAAGCAGGAACAAAATGCGGCGGATACTTTTCTCCCCTATAAGCTTTTCAGTGGTGAAGAATAAGTTACTAATAAAGGAAAAAATTGTCCCCTTTTTTTGGGAGGGGGGAAGTAAAAATAAATATTAAATAACGTGGTTTCTGTATTAGGAAGTCCACCTCTATGAGCCAAAACAGACTCGAAAAATATTTTGCGTTGACGTTTAATTCTGTATATGCTTCTTCAGCCTACAGGGTGCCAGAGTTCCCCGTAAATTAATTTTGAAAATAGCTGTGTTAAAGTGACTTGCTCAGGGTGTCACAGAAAGTCGTCGCTCTCTCCTGCTCAGCACCGCGAGTAAGGCAGTCGTCACGTACCGCTGTAGGAACATGGCTCCATATGTTCTTAGGCTGTTCATAAAGCTGTTTTCTTCTTAAATCTTCTGCCCACTCCTCCTCGCTTTTCAGCCATTACAGAAATGCTGAATGTAAAACCCGCGTGAAGCCAGAGTATTTTAAGTCTTCATAGGAGTGGAACGCTTTTTGCCGTCACTCCATCAATTCTGTCGTGTTCTCCAGCACAGCTGCTTTAATGCCCTATTTTTCAAACTGGTTTAGCGAAGACTTCTCTTTTGTCCTCTTACTTCTTTTTACATCACAATTATTTTGGGGGTTTCTGTAAAGCGTAGATGCCCGGCCAGTGTTAGAAAAACTAAAGCGGACAAAGCCTTTTTCACATCTCTTTAACAACAAACCGAGACCTTTGGAAGTTCATCCAGTCTTCATCTCTTAGAAGAAGACTGCAGAACGCCGTTCTCCAGGTATTGCCTTTCTCCGAGTTTTGAGCTTTGCCTCAGCAGATCTTAAAAGGGCTTAAAGATGTTCTTGGACCCGAACCAGCAAACGTTTTAAGAGCATGCAGCCATTTTGAAATTGAGTTTTAATATGTCAGCAGCATAAAGAAAAACTAAGATAAGGTTTTAAGTGGCCAAACACTTCTTGGCTTTTGTGCTCTTCTTTCTATTGACAAAGCCAAGCGGGGATTTACCCAGGATTTTATGGGACACACGGGGGAACTGGAGCAGCGGATCTGGGAACTGTCAGGATCGATGAGCCGGCTGGAGCGCACGGCGCCTGGTTGGGGTCAGGGTGGTACCGAGAGGCCCGGCTACGGCGGCTTTATGGACAGGAGTAGGTTCAACAAGCGTTACGGTCTGGAAAAGAGAAAGCTGGGCAGAGCGTAGAGGAGAAGTCAAGGAGCTGCCCTGTGTGAGGTCGTGGAGTAGATGACGGACCAAGCTGGGAAGGAGAACGTGGAGATCGCCTTTGGTAGGCGATTGCCCTGATCGTTGGAGGAAACAGCCCATATTCCAACAGGGAACACCACATTTCTGGGTGGATCCCTATTGAAAAAGTGTATTTCCACGTAACCCCGCAGCGTGTCGGGGCAGGTGGACTCTGACCCCCCCCGTGCACCTTCCCCGACCGGGTCCGGCTCACTCTTCTAGCGCAGGTCTAGAGCCTTGGGGTTGGTTTCCATCTTGTGTGCACGTTCCCGCGTGAAGAATGGTGTTAGTGATTTCTCCGTGTAGAAACGGAGGCGTAATGAAACTGAGCCGCCTCGCGGAAACACCGCATGGGGTTTTGGGGGAATTTCTGTCTTTGTCCAGCTCAGTCACATCGGTGATTTCATTGCTTAAAGGATGTGGTAGAGCTGAGAGCTCGGTGTTGTGCTCGGGACGCAGCTGGAGCCCGTGAGCATCCCCGCGTGATGGGTGTCCTCCTCCGAAGGCTCTGCAGGGGACAGTGAAAGATTTAAAAAGGAATGGTGTGCGAATCTTGAAAAGTTGGTGGTGTTGGGGAAGGAGGGACAGCTGCTTCTTAAAATCGGGTGTCCCTGTAGTCCGCAATTTTTGAAAAGCTTACAGCCTTTTAGAATATTGCTACGCGCCGAGGTAATCTGCTCATTAATTCTTGATGCTGCAATTTAAGAGCTGTCCGGGATTGGCTTTAAAGTGCTTTTGCTGGGAGACGCATTAGTGGTTCTGGTAACTAATCTTTCTCACTCAGTGCTGGACCACAATCTGATTTTGATTTCCGTTGCAAATAATTTACTGCTCGATGGTCTAATTTAGCCAAATGAGCTCAAATCCATTGTTTCGCTTACTAGGAGGGAAATGACAAATTTCGTGAGTGAGTCCCCTGGGGAAGCACGGTGACGGCGCTGGCAGAGAGCCCTGGTGGGTTCCCCGGTGCTGAGCGGAGGGCTGGAGCCGGGGAGCAAGCCCGCGGCGAGTCCGGCCTCGCTCCATCCGTTGGCCTCCCTGACCTTGCTGCGTCCCGCAGGGAACGTTGCATGGGAAAGCGGTGCCGGGGAAGGGGCTCTGGCTTCTCAGTGCGCATAAATTTGCTTTTTTTTTTTCCTCCGTGCCGAGCGGTCGGCGCATTGAGTGTGCGGGTATCGAGCGGCTGCAACTCTAATTGTGGCTGCCCCATCCCTGGAGGTGTTCAAGGCCGGGTTGGACGGGGCTGGGAGCACCCTGGGCTGGTGGGAGGTGTCCCTGCCCAGGGCAGGGGGTGGCACTGGGTGACTTTTAAGGTCCCTTCCAACCCAAACCATTCTGTGATTCTAATTCCGCCTCTCCAGATGGCTGCGTGTGGTTCTCCCGGTGGTTTCTGTATTTTCGAGTTGGTGATGGAAAGCGGAGATCGATTCTGCCTCACACTTAATGTGGTTCATTCCACAGGTTCTGTATAAATTAGCCTTAAACCTTAACATCTCGCTAATTAAAGGCAACGAGAGCACATGGCTGTGCTGGGATCTGGCGCAGTGACATGGGATGTGCTCAGAATTATCCCTGAGAGGGGACAGTGGGTGTCCGGCTTGTGTTTGCCGGGGGAGGAGGAGAACCTCAACCGAGACATATTCTTTCTGCTGACCTGTGGATGGATGTTTCCTCGCGGGTGAGGTTTGGTCTGGTAAAGCCACGGCCGGTCGCGGGAGCCCGTAGCGAGGTTTGGGGCTCAGGCTCTGTGCCAGAGGGATGCTCCCGTGCGCCGGGGCATGGTCGGGGCTCCGCTGCCAATTCTGCTCCCGCGTTGGGTCCGCAGCCGGACCCGGCTCTTGTCTGTCCGATAGGGATAACGGCGCTTCTGCCCTCGCGTGGTGAGCGTCTCTCTCGTGGAGGGAGATCTTGCCTCTGCACCCTCTGAGGTTTCAAGGAAACGGACGGTTTGGAGTAGAATTATTCGTGATGTACTGGTAGGTATGTTTTACCCTAATGGGAACTTCATAAAAGAGATTATTCTTTTAAAAAAGCAGAAAATGCTATTTTTTACCATGGAAGTTGTTTGTCTTTTTTTTTTTTTTTTGTACAATTCATGCTTTGATTTTCATGCATTAACTCTCTCTCTCTTTCTCTCTGTCTTTGTCTCTCCTACAGACCTTTGTAGTACTAAACAGAGGGAAAACACTCTTCCGATTTAGTGCCACACCTGCCTTGTACATTTTAAGTCCTTTTAATCTGTTTAGAAGAATAGCTATTAAAATTTTGATACATTCATATCCTTTTTATTACAGAGTTATTTTTGCCTTTGTGTATTCATTGAAAACTCTCTTACCTGTTGCCTTATTGCTCAATTCAAATAGCGCCTCTGAGTTAAGAGTTCTGCACCCGCTGAAGTTGGATTGGCCTCACAGCAGACACAAAAATTTGGGGTTTTTTCTTTTTTTTTTTTTTTTTTTTTAATGAAAAGCACAGTCCTTTGGACACGTCCCATCAAGTAAACATTATGTTTATTTCCCCCGCTAAATTGCACCTATCTGTGTCAGCTCTTGTATCAGCGCACGGCCATTGATAAGTTTTGGGACAGATGTGATTTAAGGTTGTGCTTCACATGAAGAGGAGCGGAGCTTTAACTGGCTGCCGAAACGGTTAAATACAATTAGTATCTGGAGAAGGAGCCAAAGATACCTTATATGTAATTAGACGCTGACTAATTTCTTGCTCTTTTGGCATCTCTCAAACTTCCTTCCACTGGCAAGGCTATCCCGAAATGTTCCGCTGCGGGGCTTCAGGCGGCTCCGACAGCTTCGGCAGCAGCTCCGCACGTGGTGGTAGGAGAGGGGGGGAAAGGAGTGTATTGGATGAGCCGCTTTGCCCTCTTTATTTATTTCTTTTTGGAAAGTGACTCTAAACAGGAAACCCATTCCTTTGTTGGTTTAGAGGCTTCTGTATCCTGCATCTCATCTGAAGTGAAAGCTTTTCCACCTTTTCCAACTCGACTTGGGATCTGAGGCCGGGAATGCTTTCCGTGGCTTGTGTCTCATATCCTGCAGGCACAGAGGGAGCCGAGATGCTTGGAAAGACGCCTAAGGTTTTCTCCAAGCTAAATCCTAGGTGTCCACGGATTGCAGCGGTGCTTTCCTGTCGGATATATTAGCAGACGATATATTTTGATGTTACTGAATAGATGGAATTATTTGGGAAGACATTTTCATTTAGGCACGGGATTTTTGAATTGCTAAGACACGCCCGAAAAATGTAAAAGAAATTGGATGGTGATGTAAAAATATGATTTCTATATAGTCGCCCCTGGTCTTACGTCCCGTGACTGCTGGAAGCACTTTGGCTCATATTTGTGGTCCACAGCGAATAGACAGGAAAGGGTGGAATTGCGTTGCAGTGCAGCGGTGGTTAGGGAGCGCCGGGGGATGTGAAGAGCCGCGCTGGTGTCCCTTTGATCCTTGACTTTTGTTCTACAGTATTTAGCATGATCATTATGTGCACTATTTTGACCAACTGTGTATTCATGACTTTTAGTAACCCGCCCGAATGGTCGAAGAATGTGGAGTAAGTAACGTTTCTTGTGTTTTTAAGAATCTCACCCGATGTTGTTTTTCTTTCATTGAGAAATCTGTTCCTACTCGCGGTTTTAAGTTCGCATGAGTACCAGTCGTCTTTTATAGCCACTCTGTTTAGACAGAAGTGTTTGTAATTCGTGGTTTTTCATGACCGCAGTGACATTTCTACCAACTTCTGAGTGCGGCTCTCTCTCTTTCTCATAACAGGTATACATTCACCGGTATTTATACGTTTGAATCGCTTGTGAAAATTATTGCCAGAGGTTTCTGTATAGACGGCTTCACTTTCCTACGCGATCCGTGGAACTGGCTAGATTTCAGTGTGATCATGATGGCGTAAGTTGCGTTTTCAGATTATTTCAGGTGTTTGTGGCATGCGGGAGGGGAGGGGACCTTAGGAGGAGGGAGGGTGCGTAAGGGGAAAACTCAGGAAAACTTCAGTGGATCCCCGAAAGATTTCTTTCGAAAGCAAGCTTTAGCCTGGCACGGAGTCACAGCTCTAAAGCGCAACTCCGTGGAGTTAGTGGAGTTGCTGCTGCAAAAAAATACAATTTTCTGAAAACCGCCTTTATTAATATAAGATGTTATAACAGTGCCTGGCATTTTCGGTTGCTCACGTGCCAGAGGGGCAGTTTGCTCTGTTGAGCGCAGGACGAGGAGCCAAACGTACGTCTAAATTCCGGTCTCTGCCCCTCCTTCCCTCCTTGGGCTCCCATGTGGAAATTTCCCGGGGTGCCACGTCGGGTTGAACAGTTATTAACCCATTCCAGAGGAAGGAGGGAGCAGTGTCGGAAAAGGAGATGCTTTTTATTTTCCATCCTCGTTCTTTTTCTCTTGTGCCGGATCAACCCGCGTTGGTCTGATAATGAGGATTCGTGGGGATGTCTGAATTCGGAGCTGCACCAGGAGAAGCACGCTGGATTTCTGGGGTTGTTTTTTGTTTTGGTTTGTGTTTTTTTTTGTTTTTTTTTTTTTTCCTTATTTGCCTGTGCTGGTTGTTGCGTGGGCTTAGTGCCGCTGGGGAACACCGGGGGTGTGACACCGGCAGGCTGGGTCGCCGATAGAAGAGATTATTTTTTTTTTTTTTTCTTTTACATTTGTTTTTGGGATATTGCACGCGTGCATGTTTGGGCTCCCCTAGTCAACAACAGCCGATGAAAACTGAGCGCTCGTGTAGGACGGCTCAGGAGCCTCATCTTCAAGGGTTTAGAGCACTTGAATTTAATTGCAGAAAAATGCTCTAATCCTATAAAATGCCTTTTTTTGGCTGGATTCCGCACCCAAGGTGGTTGATTTTCCTGAGTTTCGGCTCTTTTCCGAATTGCCTTTTAGTTGTGTATTTAAATTCTACGCAAAGTGTTGGACGTTGTACACGAAAGGCAAATAACGAGTGGCTCTCAGACGCACCGGTTGGACTCCGGGACGGCTGGAGCTCTGCCGTGAGCGCTGTAAACGCGCCGGTGGCGTCCGGGCTCCTGGTTCTGAGCACCCAGACCGAATCCCACCTGCGATTTAGTTATTTCCTTTGTTTCTCGATGGCTTTAAAATGCCCAATGCATCGCTCTTAAATGAACGTGCTAAATCTGTAGCTGGTCTGACTCCCCCCCCCGCCAGTTTCCAGTGAGTTGCCTGTAGATTTCCAGTACAATCCTTTTTTTGTGTCAAGGGCTAGAGCAAACCTCTGCGTTACTGAAATACCACTTTTTTTTTTTGTTTGTTTGTTTGTTTTATGAAGCGCTCGTGGTGGCCTTTCTGCACCAGGAGGAATCTTGAATATTGTGCGTTTCCTTGCTTTTTCATACCGTGTTTCTCCCCAAGGCGGCACGGAGGAAATATTCTGAGTTGTGGTAAAATATAACTCGGTTAACCCCGCGCTCAGCCTCTTGTACCTCGGGTTTATCCCCTTGCGCAGCGGGGATAATCACACCGAGCTGTGCCTCAAAGACAGGTAGCAAAGCGTAAAGGATCAAAAAGAAGGACGCTAATCAAAGCAAAAGTTGATCGTGCTTTATTAAAAACAAGTAGTGAGGCGAATATACCCGAAACCACTCGACTGAGGTGACGTCACCAAGTCTCCTCGCGTATTTTGAGTTTTGTAATTACCGCTTTATGTAGAGATAGCGTTAAATTTTCCAGTCCTGCACGGGCGAGGATGCAGGTGTCTAACCGCGCGCCTGGACGAGCTGGTCGCAGCCTGGAGAGACTTAAACTGTGTTTTGGCTCTGAAACTCTGTGTCTCTCTCTCTTTTTAAATGCCAGTTCTAAAGCGTTGTGAATTACAAGCTGTTTCCTACGAGCGGACAGCTATGTGACGAGGAAGGTGACCCCAACGGTGCCATTAACTCTGGTTTAATTCTGCAGGTATATAACAGAGTTTGTAAACCTAGGCAATGTTTCAGCTCTGCGCACTTTCAGGGTTCTGAGAGCTTTGAAAACTATTTCTGTAATTCCAGGTAAGGCGGCCTCCGGTTGGTGTTAGCTGTCGGGTGCAGGCCCCTGTGAGTGATGTACTGCTTTGTCTGTAGTTGGTGTTTTATTTTGGTGTGTGTATTGTCATTGTGTTTTTTGTGTGTGACCTCCCTCATTGCAGATATGTCACAGAGTTTGTGGACCTTGGGAATGTCTCAGCATTGAGAACTTTCAGAGTTCTCCGAGCTTTGAAAACTATCTCTGTTATTCCAGGTGAGAACCATTACGCATTAAAGGCTCGTCTTGCGTGTGTATCCTTCCACATCTCCCCTCCCGTCCCGCATCGCTTATTTCTCCGAAATGGCACTGGGATATTTTTGATGGGCTTTGCAGTCTGTATAAACAGAGCAGTTTGAAATGACGGCTTCTGGGCCATCAAATTATGGGACAAACAGTCTGCTGTTCCTCACTTCTTTATCCCTGTGCACGCACGTGGCTATCCGATCTCTGAAATGAGAGCCAGGCCTAAAGGTCAGTTCCGGAGGGCAGATTTAGGTGAGCTGTTAGGAAGAAATTTCTGACTGTGAGGGTGGTGAGCCCCTGGCGCAGGGTGCCCCGAGAAACTGTGGCTGCCCCATCCCTGGAGGGGTTCAAGGCCGGGTTGGACGGGGCTTGGAGCACCCTGGGCTGGGGGGAGGTGTCCCTGCCCAGGGCAGGGAACTGGATGGTCTTGAAGGTCCCTTCCAACCTAAACCATTTCATGACTCTACGAATAAAGGATCGGGCACTCCCACCTCAGCCTGAGCAGTTTCTTGCTCAGCAAATCATCCCGTTATCGTCAGTGTTTCTCCAGCTGGTTTGGGAATAGGTTTGTAAAGCAGGTGAGCAAAACCCAACCAAGGTCAAAACTTTTCTGCCTGAGGCCGCTGCAGTTCCCTGGGGCCAGATGGGATCTGAGGCAGGTTGTCATCTTGATAATGACAACAAGCTCACCTCCCGTCTTCAGAAAGAGTTGATGCTCATTTTGAGACAGGCTAAGGTAAACGGAGCGTTGGCACTCCCAGCTTTTGCATTTGTATGTTGTAGTGGAACCGGTTGTCAGCTGTCAGTGCCACAGGGTGGCCCAAAGCTGAGCTTTCAGTGGGCCACAAGTCCTGATTCAACTCCTGCCCTGTGTCCCCCCCTGAGCTGGGCTTTGCAGGACCACCACTTACAAAGCCACTTCTAGAGACTAATTGGGTGTCAGAGGGTAAGCGATGGCCCTGCCTTTATTGTACGAGACCATGCAGGCATTGTGGAGCAAGAATATGATTCTGAGCCTGAATTCTTCTATAGGAAAGTCTTCTGCAGGTGGTTTCTCAAAGGTGCCCCTAATTTTAAGATCAGGCTGAAGGCTGAGTTTTCATAGGCACTGGAGCATCCCTAGCTTTCCAGTTTCAGGTGCTTGTCCCGTCTCGAGGTAGGCACCCGAAATAATCACTGGATGAGGTTTGGTCTTCTATTTCTTTGTGGTTTTGTTTCCGAACGTATTGACTGATCATGGCTCTTTTGCTTTCTCAGGCTGCACTTGCACATACGTTTGCCAGAAAAGAGCCTATGGAATTGTAGGGGCCGTCACTTTTGTCTCCCCATTCCAGACTGCTAACCCCATCGGCTGCACATGGCTGTCGTGCATGATGTTCTTAAGTGGCACCCGCTTCCCCTGCACCGAATGAGAGAATGCTAGAATAACGTTCTTACTTAGCCTTCCTTAATGTTTGGCAGTGCACACACAGAGAGCAAAAGCTATTTGGTAATTGCTGTTCGCAGTGCACTAGACGGATCTGAAGTGCAGTTGCGATTCTGTCAGCCTGCTACAGGTATTAACCGGCTTGCTCGAAGAAAAGCATCGATGTTGAAATAAGTTCCGTGTGTGTTTTGCTTTCATAATCGCAGCAAAGTGAAGGTGATGCAACTTTAATGAGCTGGTTGCTAAATGTGTGACAGCATGCCTGCGGAAAGGAGCGGAACGGTTCAGTTCTGTATCGTTCTCTCCATCCTGCCCCAAACTAATGGAGTTTTCCTTTTATTCCAAACGACAGCGTGTGTGTGTTTGAGCCCTTCGAAGTTCGGTGCAGCCCTACCTTTTATTCAAGGGCTGATTTGCCGCACGCTTTTATTAAAGGGGCTCCTGTCCGAGTGCTGGACGCGCTGCACACCCCCTGGCTGGGACTGTAAATGGCAAAACTGTTGTTGTTTGTACTGGTTTTGCTCTGGGATAGGATGGCCCCAGCTGGGTTCTGCAGCCCATAGGTCCAGCACAAACTGCCCCATTTTGTGACTAACTGGGAGGAATGTAAAACATTTGTGTGATGAGCCTTTTGGGTTATTGAATATGAATTTAGGCACAGAGCGCTCTTTATGGGCTTTAGTGCTATCGTGTCTTGGGGAATAAGTGATTTTTAGAATACGCTTAATATTAAAATATAAAGGGGTTTCCCCTTCTGCTTCAGCGCATGTAATGGAATGGGAATTTTAACACCGTGCTGAGCTCGTGAGAAACTCATCTTGGTGTTACAACGAGTGCAAACTATATCTTCTGTCAATAATTGGAATTATCCTCAGTGTGTTTTTTAGACAAGATAAAAATGGGAAATATTACCAGAATGTACCACTGGACAAAACTCCAGGCTGGTGGCGGGTCTGTATGGGTTTGTGTGGCAGGAGCAGACTGCGGCACCTACGAGCTAAAACATCAAAATACCGCTTTCACCGTAAGGCTTGGTAGACCGCGTTAAACTCTGTGCTGGTCTAAAGGTATTTTATTTTTAATTGGCGCTTGAGCGATTGGTATTTGAATTGACTAATGCCGCCAGTCTCCGTGCGTTGCCAGCCGTGACGCGCCGACATTAAAGGACACCCGGAGGAATCCGGGTCTGCGGAGCGTGAGGGCGATGGCTCCGGCCAGCAGCCGGGTTCGTCCCGCCGCCGCGCTGGGAACGCTCCTGCTGCCCGTTTATCGTCATGCTGCAAAGCCCCTTCTCCTCCTCCCCTGCCTGCGGGAGAGCAGCACAAACCCAGACAGCTGCAGGCGGGCGGACGAGGCTGCATGCGCGGCGCGGTGGAGAGCAGCATGCGAGCCGGCGCTGGAGCGGCCGTCCGCCTGTGGATCTGACAGCAAAGAGCCGCTTTGCCTCGGAGGAGGGCTTTGGCGTTGATGAAAAGTTTTGAAGAGCGAAGTAAAAGGCTTTTTTTTTTTAAAAAAAAAAAAAAAAAAAAATATCGCTCCTCCTTTTTATTTATGTATTTTTGAATCTTTACGTTCCTGATAGGGATCAAACCTCGGTTGGCACAGAAAGGGCTCCTGTCAAAGGTTTATCGCAGAATGCTCCCGTGGCCTCAGCCAGAGTCTGGTTAGCCCCAAATCCAGCTGGATCTGTGATTTTTTTTTTTTTTTTTTTATTATTTTTTTTTTTCCCTCCTTCCTCCCTTCAGCCTCCTCCACTGCTCACTCAGAAATGTGGGATCTTCCTACTTGGCACCAAAGGCTGAGGAAATCCCGTGCTGTGTCTGCAGCCCAGTCCCTGCTTGTTGAGCTCTGGCTCCCGACAGCGCGAACACTGCGCTCTTCCTCCCGTTCACGGGAGGTTCCTCTTACAGAACAGACCGGGCTGGAAAATCGGCAGACTTCTTGGCTTATGCCTGAGCTTCCTTTTATTTTTGAGCCTTGCCCCTTACCCATCCCGACGGCTTTGGGGGCACCCGAGGAGCCAGCCCTGCCCTGCCCGCAGCAAAACCCGTCGTCTGAACGGCGGGTTCAGCTCCCGCAAAGGACGGGGAAAGGCCGAAACACTTTAATTAAGCAGTGGGAACTTCAGACGTAGGCAGGTCGAAAGGTATTTGATGTTTGTAAGCGGTTGTAGCTCGTGCCAGTAAACCAGGCTTCAGCGCAGGGTTTGTGGCAGCGGACCTTAATTTAAGGTCTCTGTCTGGGCGACCCCAGGGCGCCCCTCACCCTCCGCCGCCAGGCTCGGGTGCTCTCGGACACGAACGTTGGGCTCTCGCTTCGTTCCAACTCTCGGTAGTTCACCACCGAAATCCCTGAGCTTGGGGCCTCCGCCACCTTTCTCGGCCTGTGTGGACAGACCCGAGTGGGAGCGGCGGTTCCCGGGAAAAGGAATTCCCCGTTTTATAGCAACAATCTCTCGCCACCCTATAGCGGTTGGAAGGTGCTGTCTGTGTTTGAATCGTTGACGTCTTTTCGTTCTACAGGAGTGATCTCTAGTCTTGTTTTCTTCTCTGCAGGCCTGAAGACCATTGTGGGTGCCCTAATTCAGTCTGTGAAGAAGCTGTCGGATGTAATGATCCTGACAGTGTTTTGTCTCAGTGTCTTTGCGCTCATCGGGTTGCAGCTCTTTATGGGCAATTTAAGGAACAAGTGTGTGATCTGGCCAATTAACGTGAACGAGACTTACCTGGATAACGGCTCTAGGGGCTTTGACTGGGAGGAATACACCAACAATATGTGTAGGTATTTCTGCAGTGATACTCCCTGAAAATCCTTCTTACTTGAGTTAATGCTGCTGACCGGGATTTCTGACACGGCTTATAGCGTGGCGTGTCCAGCTTTGCGCAGTTAAAAACCCCTTGCTCAGATTTTATTCAGTTTTTTGGAAAGCTGGCCTTGTTGAGGTGTTTTTAATTGGGTTCCTCCTTTTAGAAGGTCTTGGCTGTGCTCTTTTAGCTAAATACTTTGTCAAAAATACATACTTTTTTTTTTCTGTTTTGTTTCTCATTAAAAACTGTTTAAATACGGTAAAAGGGAAGTCACTCTGCCCGTTTAAATCGCTGGGCTGAATGTCACGTCCCTCCCTGAGTTTTGCCGGTTCTCCGGAGAATGCCCCTGAAGCTGTTGGTACCCGTCTCTGCTTTGCGGCATCCTCCCGCGCTGGCAGGATTTCAGAGCTGGAAGTGATGCTGCAGAGGATCAAGGAACCAACCTCCAAGTTTTTGTGACTTAATTTCTTCCTCCACTTTGAGCTTCTCTACTGTGCTATCAGCTCGTTTCAAATCTTTATTCAAAATGCTATACTGATTTCCAGAAAAGTGTTTAAACTCCGGCACAATTAGTGGGGCTAATGTTATTTAAAGCTGAGTTTACTGATAAATTCATCAGTAGGGGATCTAGAGGGCACTTCAGGGAAGGTTTTTATAGCACTATAGCGTGTTAAATCCTCTAACTCTGCATGTGTGTGCATGTAATCTTTTCTTTTTCATCTTCTTCAGCAAATTTTTACATAATTCCCGGCGCCCCTGATCCTTTGCTCTGTGGTAACAGCTCGGATGCAGGGTGAGTGTCGAGCTTTGCTCAAAGTAGAGGCTCTAATTACCATTGATGTCGGCTAATGATGGCAAAACCTTCGGAATATTTGCTGTTGCTTCCTTTGTTGGTTCTGGTGTTATGTCGCATGTAAAAGATGTCTCGTTTCTTAATCTAATTATTAATAATCTGTTGTTACTATCTGTTTGACTAGTACAATGCAAGCTGACACTTTCCGTGTCCTCTCAGGAGGCAGGGACGTCTCAGGATGGTCACTAGTGGCACTATTCCCCTCTCAATCCAATCATGAGAATATCAGAGAAGTAGGGGATGGAGGTTCAGAAATGGAAACTTTCCGTGTGCCATTGCCTCCAACTGGTTTTTCACCCAGTCCGTCAGCTCTAAAGACACCTATGGCAAAAGTTAGTCCTTCCGGCCGACGTGGGGTGAAAAGCCACACATCGCCACGTCCTGTTTCCATAGGACAAAGATAACGGGGCTTTTTGGAGATCCTCTCTGTTGGTCTCCTCATGTGCCGTTCTTACTTGACACGGAAAGCAAAACGCATGCCCTTTGTTGGGAGGGTTGTGAAAATCTCCGTAAGCATGGATAATGCGGACGTTGCTCTGTCCCTTTTACTGCCTGAAACGGCTCTCATCGTCTTCACAGCCAATGTCCGGAGGGCTACACGTGCATGAAGGCAGGACGGAACCCCAACTACGGTTACACAAGCTTTGACACTTTCAGCTGGGCTTTTCTGGCTTTATTTCGCCTTATGACTCAGGACTTTTGGGAAAACTTGTATCAATTAGTAAGTAAACACTTTGCTTCGGTGTTATACAAGATGAGGATCTGGGGACAATACAGGAAAGGAAAACGTGTCAAGTTTTACTTTATTCCTCCTGTCTGAAAGAGCAACTGCCAGTAAAGGTGTACAATGAGGTGGTGTGTGTTGAGGAGGAAGGGGACGTCACCGGTGAGCGGGTGTTGGACTTTTAAGCCCAGGAGGGATGGTAGGTCCTCAGCGTGCCTGCAGCTGAGCTGTGAATTAATTTGGGAAGAACCTGACCCCCTGCTGCAGAAGATCGCTCACGGCAGCGGGGTTGGACTAAATGACCTCTGAAGGTCCCTTCCAACCCGAACCATCCGCTGATTCGATGATTGTGAGCAGTTCGGCTCTGCTCGCAGAAGGTGCCGGGGCGCTTTGGAGGGCAGGGTGTTTCCTTGTAACCTGAGGACGGTTTGGGGACCTTGCTGAAATGGCTTTTCTTCTCTTTTGTTTTGGTTTAAGGGAGTCTAAGCATTGAGTTTCCCACTGTACTTGTGAATCCTTTTCAGTTTGCATCCGTCGGATGTTCCCTTAAGAGGAGGGATGTCACCTTTTGTGTTTATTGCTAATGAATGTGCAGCGTCTTAGTGCTTTGCAGGGGAAGTGCTGAGAAGTTAAATATTCAGCACCGCTATATTTTCTTAGAAGCATTCAGGTCAAAAAACTTGGGCTCAGTTCGCCGATCAGGCGCCGCTCTGAAATTGCTTTCCCTTTTCCTTTTCTCTTCCCTCTGCCGTGCTCTTCTGCGTCCAGACCTTACGAGCAGCTGGAAAAACCTACATGATCTTCTTTGTCCTGGTGATCTTTGTGGGATCGTTCTACCTGGTTAACCTAATTTTGGCTGTGGTGGCTATGGCTTATGAAGAGCAGAACCAGGCCACGCTGGAGGAGGCAGAGCAGAAAGAGGCGGAATTTAAGGCCATGTTAGAGCAGCTGAAAAAGCAGCAGGAAGAAGCACAGGTGAGTGTTTTGATGGTATATTTTTTGATGCGTTTACATATTTTAAGATTTACGTGCCCGTTAGTACAGAGCAGTGATGCACAACCAAAAAATGCAGCGGTGCCCTGGCGTCGCGGTCTCTGCTGACTGGGGTGACGTTGTTCGCTCTCTCTTCCCGGCCGCTGCTGGTTTTTCCTGAAGCTTGCTGTGTTTATTTTGTATCGGAAAACTGCCTTCTGCTAAGGAATTTTTAAAACGGACAGGTACGCGTTTGCCGGTGCTTTATCAAATGCTTATAAACAAAGCTGAGGGACTGAGGGAGGTTATTCTACCTGCAAAAGTAGACTGTAAAAAATTTATACAAGTCCTGGCTGCAAGTTTCTTCCAAGAGAAAGAATAAACGTCTCAGTCCTGCCCCAAAAACTTGTGCTTATATGCATTAAGCCACACTCTTAAAGCAGAGAATGGAGTATAAATCACGGTAAGATGAGATTTATTTTCCCTTTTCTTGCCTTCGCCCTCAGGCTGCCGCCATGGTCACTTCGGCAGGGACCGTCTCTGAAGATGCTGTGGAAGATGATGGGGGGGGGAGGATGTCTCGGAGCTCATCCGAGATTTCCAAACTCAGTTCCAAGAGTGCCAAGGAGCGTCGAAACCGGAGGAAAAAGCGAAAGGACAAGGAGTTGTCAGAAGGAGAGGAGAAGTGTGACAATGAGAAGGTGTTCAAGTCTGAGTCTGAGGATGGCATGAGGAGGAAGGCATTCAGGCTACCGGATAACAGGCTGGGAAGGAAGTTCTCCATCATGAACCAGGTAGTTTTAATTTCCTTCGCTAATGTTTATGCTTTCTGGTAGTCGGGATAATATTCTAGTTTAGATCCTGATTAGTATGTCAAAGGAATCTGCCCACTGTCATAAACTCGCAGTGGATCAGGAGGGCACTTACGGACCAAGTTTACAGCCCTTGGACACACTTACCCTGGCAGGAGTTGTCCTGAGAGCCGGGAATCTCGCCAGATAACTTCTGCTCCACCAGCCAAGGATGAACAACTCTTAAAGTATAGCCCCCGCCGAGGTGGTGATGGTGTGTGTAGACCTGGAGAGGGAGTGAAACCACGTTAGCAGCACTTGACGGCACTGCAGCACTGTTTCCATACTATTCACGCTTTGTCATTCTTTCTTTTCTCCCTCCCAGTCTCTCCTCAGCATCCCAGGCTCCCCTTTTCTCTCCCGACACAATAGCAAGAGCAGCATCTTCAGCTACAAAGGGCGGTTTCGTGACCCGGGTTCGGAGAACGAGTTTGCCGATGATGAGCACAGCACCGTGGAGGAAAGCGAAGGCAGGAGAGACTCCCTCTTCATCCCCATCCGCGGCCGCGACCGCAGGAGCAGCTACAGCGGCTACAGCGGCTACAGCCAAGGCAGCCGCTCCTCCCGGATTTTCCCCAACCTCCGCCGAAACGTGAAGAGGAACAGCACGGTGGATTGCAACGGCGTGGTGTCCCTCATCGGTGGCCCGCCTTCCAGCATGCCCGGGGGACGCCTTCTGCCTGAGGTGAAAATAGATAAGGCAGCTGCCGATGACAGTGTAAGGAAGGCAGTGAGTAGATAGCGTAGGCATGGCGGTCTGTCCCCTTCTCCTCTTCTGAATGCCGTCCTCCGAGCGAACCAGGCTCCCCGGCGGAACGAGCGTCCGTCTGTCCGACCGCAGGCGATGAAGTCTGTACTGGATTGAACACCCTGCGCTTTAACCTCCCCTCTTTCCTTCTCAGACTCAGTGACCCTCCTCCTCCTCCTCCTCCTCCATCCTCCTCCCCCGCCTTCCTGGGAAAAAAAGGCTTGGAATTGAGTCCTTAATTAAAGGACTAATAATAGTGGGAGCCCTTGGTGTATGTCGGGGCAATTCGTAAGGCGCTATGGAAAGCATGGGAGTGGGGAAACCAGCCAAAGCCTGCTGCAAATGGTCTCCACAATGAGATAAAGTATTTGGGGATTTAAAAGGAAATGCAAACAATCTTTTAGCTCTCACTAAATTTTGCAAGGGAAGCTGCTAGTAAAATAAGGATTGTTTTAAAATAGTATTCTTTAATTTTCGAACTTTCCTTGACTGGCCGGGTGCCTATTTTCCTTTTTTTAATTAGTTGACTGAATTGGTATTGAGTAACCGTTTCAGTGGATCAACATTTTAGAATGCAGGAGAGAAATAAAGCTCAAAAAATAGAATATTAGTTAGTGGGGCGTAAAAGAATCTGGGTAAGGTTGAAACCACATCCTTTGAGAGATACCTAAATTGATTTTTTTCTGAGAAAAGTCTGGTTACTATGCGTATAAATTCCAAGCTATTTTTTTTTTTTTTTTTTTTTAGTTATTTCAATTCTTGCAACCTGTTTGACCTTAATTAGTTACGTTAAGCATCAGTTGCTCCCTGTTTTTTTTTTTTTTCTTCCCTAGTTAGCATGTGAATAGAATGTTTGCTTCAGTATTTCATTCTCTTTCTAACACAGCATGAACGTGGCAGGAATTGTAACCCGCATGCTGCATGCGTAAAAGAGGAAGTATTACTTAGAAGTTATTTTGCTAACTCTACGTAGAGAGCGTTCAACATGCAACAAGCAATTAAGTGTCGTGGTGGGAGAGCCGCATGGGCTGTGCGGAGACCATGGTTCACGAGCAGATTGCTGTAACGAGGGAAAACCGCGGTTACCTGGTAGCACACAGGATTGTCTGTGCCTGATGGAGACTGGCAGCTCCAGAGCAATCCCGGGAGGGAAACGGTGGGGTGCCTTTAGAAGCCCCAGCTCTTTGACTTGGGAGGAGCAAGGCGGTCCTCCACCAGGGTGAGATCGAGACGGGGCTTCATCTCCCGGTTGTGTCAGAAATCAGCTTCGTAGTGGGCTGGAGTGGGAGAAATCCCCGCTGGTTCTGAGAAAGTGATGTGGCCGAGCTTCTCTTGTCCTGATTTTTCAGATGCAGATTTTGAAATAAACGTTGATACTGTCAAATGCTCAGTTCCTAAACCTGATTAATGTGGGTGGCTCAAAGGAGGCTGAGGTGGAGTTCCCACTCTGACCGGAGTTAAGAGTCACTGACCGTCTGTGCTGTTTGGTGGTAGTACAGAGTGGAAATTACTTTGTACTACAGCAGTCTTCGTTAGAAATGTTCTTTAAAACGTAGTCCTTCGTTTGTCTAAGGCTGCAAGGCGCCGGTGAAGCAGAAACGAGGGCCTGAGTGTTGGTTTGACCACTTCCCTAATGCAGGAGAGTGAGAGGGATAGCAGGAACACGGGTGTTTTTCTCTCTTGGGCATACGTGCCGTATTTCTAGGCTGAGAGTCTGTAAAATACTGGGAAGACTGGGAGTTTGTATTAATCATTGTATGAATTTTGCAGGGTACTACTGAAATCGAAATCAGAAAGAAGCCTGGTGGGTCTCTGCTGGTCTCGATGGATCAGGTGAACGCATCCTACGGAAAGAAGGATCGAACCAACAGTGTAATGACCGGGTTGACAAATACCCTTGTTGAGGGTAGGTATGGCTGGAAGGTGTGCCTTTCCAGTAGGTACGTATTGATTGCCGTCTCGTGGTGTGCTGTAGGAAGAGGGAGGACCCGTCCCGCTGGCCGTTACGGATAGTTCCTCGCACCACATCTGCCCTGGGCTCCCTGTGCTGGAGCCGGGCCGGCTGTCCCTCTGCACAGCCAGACGTGTGGCCGCATACGAAATAGGGGTACGGACACACGTGTTCGCTCCGTTTGTCCAAGAGGACGCCCAACGGTAGTGTTAAACTTCACGAGATGGGTTCGTGGTGGCTCTGGGGGCGAGAGCGGTAGCCGGTGTGTAGGGGAACTGGGTGAGGAGCGCAGGCTGAGGTCAGACCCCGTCTCTTCGGGCACTGCTGCGCCGCAGAGGTCAGTTCTGAGCCCCGGGTGCCTGACAGAGGACGTGCGTGCCCTTCAGATACACGGAATTTAGCTGTCCCTGCTTTTGAGCGGTACGCATTCATGCATTGATTTTTGCCTAAACCTGCTGCTTTTGGGTCATTATTGATACAGAAGTATTTATTAGACTTGACTTTAGTTGGTTTTCCATCTGAATTACACAGATACAGAGGTAAAGGCAACACAGAGTTGTAATTTTACAATAAGGACTATGCCTCATGGAGATGAGAGGAGTTAGACAGTGTCTGACACAGGTCTTCTGTCTTCTGCCATCTCCCAAGGACTGGAGAGACCCTCCTTTGCTTACGTCCTTGGGAGAAAAAGGGTTGAGCTGCGCTAAGAGCTGAGCTGTGACAGCTGTCAGAAGAGAAAGGGACTTCTGGATGACGGAAATTCTGAAATGGACCGCACATGGAGTTGAGATTTCCAAATATGTTATGCAGGAGCCAGCAAGAATTTATGAACAGCAGCCATATGAGGTTGATGATCTCAAATTCCTGCTGTCTCCTGCAATAAAATTGTATGAAAACTAAATATACTTAGAAACAGAGCAAGGTTCTGCTGCTGCTTCCCTCCTGCGCAAACGCCTACAGGCTACAGTGCTACGGTCCTCCTTTTTAACTTTAGAAATTCCAAGGCAACTAAATACTAAGCAACCGGAGAACCAATGAGAAAGAGAGTGCAGTGGTCCTTTCCCTGCCCATAAAAAAAATAAAACTTCAGCATGAACAGCTGTAGAGCCTGAATGGAACCATTGCGAGTCGAAGAACAGAGGGGGGAACTCATTTTTATTTTTTCTTCTCTGAAAGAAGCCAGTGGGGGGGGAAAAAAAAAATATAAAAATTAACACAACATCATGTTTGATTTCTGTAAATGGATGTGGTTAGTCTTAATCAGGTTATTCCTGTTTAAAATCCTTTGTGGGATTATGTCATATATTTCCTCTTTTAGACCATGTCTGCATTCAGCGCAGAATTCATTTAAGTTATTTAAAAACCGGCACCAACGACAGTTTAGAATATGTAACTTCGATTCAAACCGGTTTACCTTGATCGGTTCCGAGTTAAATATATCCCTTCATTTAAAATAGTTTGGATTGAATCATAAGACCCACGCGGGGCTGTCGCGGGGGTTTAGGACTGCCCTGCCCGGTGACCTCCTGCAGCTCTTGCCGAGGGCCGGAGGAGAAGCGCACTACAGCGACTTGCCCGGACTCTTCCAGCCTGGTGACCGGTCTGGTGACCGGCCTGGTTGGCCGTGGCCGTACTGTTTGTGGCTTGGTGACTCTTTGTCTGAAGCCATCACCGAGCGTCCTGCAGGTCTTTGGTTTCGAGTGCTGTACGTACCTGCGGCAAAACGTATCTTTGGCCCAAGAATATTGAATTGTCGTGCAAGCAGGGAGACACGAGGGGGTTCCTGACAGGCGACATCGGACAGTGTTTTAGCCGTGCCGAGCGTCAGACGGATCCCGCAGCCTTAGAGGTGAAGGCTGAACTCTTGTTGCCGTTTTGTTTTGTAACCACAGAGCTGGAAGAGTCCCAGAGGAAGTGTCCCCCTTGCTGGTACAAATTTGCCAACACGTTTTTGATCTGGGAATGCCACCCGTACTGGATCAAGCTGAAGGAGATAGTGAACTTAATTGTCATGGACCCCTTTGTTGACTTGGCCATCACCATCTGTATTGTGCTGAACACTTTGTTCATGGCAATGGAGCACCATCCTATGACCCCAGAGTTTGAACACGTGCTCTCTGTAGGAAACCTGGTAAGACAGTGTTGGTAAATATTCCTTATGGATGTGCTCCTACTGGGATACGTTGCTTGTTGATAGGGACTTAGACTGAAAGAACTGCTGTTCCAGGCTCTAGAGGACACTGGGCGGTGTGAGTTGCCCTCGCTGTGGTCTGTGCCCACTCAGAGATGTTTGCTAAGGGCGCGCTTCTCTGGTCAGAATTTGTTACTGCTTAAAAATGCAGCTGTTCACTCCTGGTACGCCTGAGTCGGTCAGAGATCTTTGTGCTGCATGGGGGGAGAGAAGACTGTCGTGGACAAGCGCATGGCATGGCATAGGCTGCGCGTTCGAATTGGTGTGACAAAGTGCATTGTTTGATATTTAGCGTGAACATCAGAAAAGGAACAAAAGTGAATCCGTGCCTGTTCTTTCTTTGTCTCTCTCCTCGCCACTCCAGGTTTTCACTGGAATTTTCACAGCAGAAATGTTTCTGAAGCTCATCGCCATGGATCCCTACTATTATTTCCAAGAAGGCTGGAACATCTTTGATGGGTTTATTGTCTCCCTCAGTTTAATGGAACTGAGTCTAGCAGATGTGGAAGGACTTTCCGTGCTGCGATCTTTCCGATTGGTATTCCATATTCCAGTTCTTTTTGATTATTATTATCTTGGAGCTACTAGAAAGCTTTTACATAAGAAAAGGCAAAACCCACTTTTTTTTTTTTTTTTTTTTCTGGTTTTGGGGAGGACTGAGGTGGAGTAGTGTCATTTTTGTGGTCTCTTCTTAACTTCACAACTGCTGTTTGCAAGACCTGAGCAACAGCTCATTGAGTCTGAGCAGCGAGGGATGACTTGGGAGGTATCTTGGCGTAGAGTACTTGATATGGATGGAGGTGGACCATGTTAGAATGCACCTCGTTTCATGTGGTCAAATTTGGTAGCTCATATGTTACGGTATAATAAAAGTGCTGAAGACCTACAGCCTTTTTATGCTTTAACTTGGGCTGTCAGTGGTTAAGCTTTTGAAAATTACATTGTGAAAACCTCAAAGTTAGATTTTTGGGTACAGAGAACCACAACGAGGGGCAGATTTTCCAAGGAGCGCGATACTCGGAAGCTCCCGCTTACATCCAGCTTCAGAAAGTCTGTCTGCCAGTGAGATTCTCTGGAAATTAAACTTTGATAGTGTGTTCTGGATATGCCAGGAGCACAAGTCCTTTTTTCCAGGGGAAGCTGCGAAGCATTCAGGAAAGAAAAAAAAAAAAAGTAATTTTTTTGTGACACACCCTTCAAATAAGTCTCCCGACTTCCTTAATGTTGCAAAGTTTGCAAAGCAGGATGGAAGCTTCATGCTTTTGCTTTGTGAAGGGAGATCAGCGTGTGGGGGATAACTAGGTACAAAACACAGGAGGCCACATTCCAAGAGGAGTTAAGCGCTCCCTGCTCCCCCTGACTTCAGTAGCAGAAGCGTGAGCTTACGTTGGTGTAAATGGCTGCTGCTTAGAAAGTTCTGCCTGATTTTCCTCTTTGTTTAAGATGAAATTAAATTGTCATTTGCCTCTTTTGGTTTGTTTTTTTGTTTGTTTTTGTTTTTGGCAGCTGAGAGTCTTCAAACTGGCCAAGTCCTGGCCCACTCTGAACATGCTGATAAAAATCATCGGTAACTCAGTGGGTGCTTTGGGGAACTTGACCTTGGTGCTAGCCATCATCGTGTTCATCTTTGCTGTGGTGGGCATGCAGCTCTTCGGCAAAAGCTACAAGGAGTGTGTCTGCAAGATCAATCCGGAGTGTGAGCTACCCCGCTGGCACATGCACGATTTCTTCCACTCCTTCCTTATTGTCTTCCGTGTGTTGTGTGGGGAATGGATTGAGACCATGTGGGATTGTATGGAAGTAGCAGGACAGGCCATGTGCTTGATTGTCTTCATGATGGTCATGGTCATCGGAAATTTAGTGGTCAGTAAATGGTTACTGATGGTCTTTATTGGTTGCCTCTGGGTGGGGTAGAACATGGGGAGACCACAGGAGTAGGGAGTAATGGTTTGAGAGTCTGTTCCAGCTCTGTTGGGGTCCTTCGTGGCCTTTGACAGATGAACTTGGCTTGGGTAGCACAATGTTAAGGGTGTGCTTTGCTTAATTAGGGCCTTAAATGGTTGCCCACGAATAAAGCATCCAAGCGCTTTGCAGTGAAAGCTGGAGGTACGAAACCCTCAGTCAAAGGGGACAGACCCACCCCTTGCCTGAGGGGGGAAAAGAAGCTTAAAAGGAGCAAAACCTGGCTTTTCCAACAGCCGGAGAGGAGATAATTTGGTACGCAGGGGAAGGTCCTGAGGTGTTAAAATCGGGTTGGAAGTTTCTTCTAAAATCTGCCCACTAGCTCAATCATGAGGTATGGTGGTGTGCAAGAATCGGCTGGTGAGACTGCACGGCCTGTTGTGTGGGAGGTTGGACTAGATCATGATGTTTCCTTCTGGTCTTAAATTTTACGAAGAAAAGTTCTACGGAGGAAAACGTAAGCAAGAATGAAGTAGTGTTAACAGTCGCACATCTTCAGAGTAGTGTTGGGAGCTCTCTCCGAGACGACTTGTCTCACCAAGGGATTTTGACAAAATAAGTCTTGGGGATTATCACTAGATGTGGGCAAGGAAATAGAGCCGGGAGCGATCGCTCGAAATCCTAGATTTGCCCATTTCCTTTGAGCCAGAGGTGGGGCCAAACCAGTAACACTGAATTTAAATCCCTCGGATGGCCCCTGCTTAAATCCTTCTCTGCCATCTGCAGCCTGGCTCCTGCGAGGGGCTCTGTGTCGGGGACCCTCTCACCTGCTCCCAGCCCCCGGGCTGCACAGGGCGTCCCCTTCACGGGACGCGTTGCAGGATCAGCGTCTCCTTCCTTGAGGCCTGTGGGGAACCTCGATAGGTCTGTGGGACACCAGAGCTGGTTCTCAGTGTGGCGTTTGGAGGCTGAGCTCTGCAGCCCCTGTTAGCGTCAGCGGGACACGGGTGGCTTAAATACTCATCTTCAGCTTTGGAAGCGTAACCCCTTTGTGTCAGCTCTGCCAAGCGTGACCTCTTGTCCTTCAGGTGCTGAACCTGTTCTTAGCCTTGCTACTGAGCTCCTTCAGCGCAGACAACTTGGCAGCGACAGATGACGACGGGGAGATGAACAACCTGCAGATTTCTGTTATTCGCATCAAGAAGGGCATTGCCTGGACCAAGGCAAAAGTGCGCGAGTTCATGCAGGCACATTTCAAGCAGAGGGAGGCAGACGAGGTCAAACCCTTGGATGAATTGTACGACAAGAAGGTGAACTGCATCGCTAACCATACAGGGGCTGATATCAACAGAGACATCGATTATCAGAAGAACGGCAATGGCACGACGAGTGGAATTGGGAGCAGTGTGGAGAAGTACATCATAGATGAAGATCACATGTCCTTCATCAATAACCCCAATCTCACTGTCCGCGTGCCTATCGCTGTAGGTGAATCGGATTTTGAAAATCTCAACACAGAAGATTTCAGCAGCGATACAGATCCCGATGGCAGCAAAGAGGTAGGATGAAACACTAAAAATTCGTTGTAGTCATTTGACCCTCGTGGGAGTGCCTGGAAGCATCTTGGGAGGGAGAACTAGACAGTTCCAGCGCAAAACTTCTGTTTCTATTGTGATGTTGTCTTTGTGCTCAGGACAGAAGTTTCTTGTGCTAGTTGCTCTGTCGAGAGCCACGAATACTTATATATGATGTAAATAATATTGTCTACCTTGTTAACACGCGACGTAAGCTGGGTCAAGATCTTAATGAGGTGAAGTGAGGGAACACCTTTCGTTCCAGTAAATCTGGCGAACAAATTGCTGAGTCATCATGAAGTTTGATATTTGTTGGGAACTAATTATAGATTGGATTGGGTTTTATTTTGTGTTCAAGAAACTCGATGATACCAGCTCCTCCGAAGGTAGCACCATTGATATAAAGCCTGAAGTGGAAGAAGTCCCTGTGGAGGCACCAGAGGAGTATCTGGACCCAGACGCGTGCTTCACAGAAGGTGAGCTGACTCTGAGCGTGGAAAGAATCATGGAACCATAGAATCCCAGGGCGGAAGGGACCTCAAGGATCGTCTGGTCCAGCCTTTCTCGGCAAAAACCCGGTCTAGACAAGATGGCCCAGTACCCTGTCCACTTGGATCTTAAAAGTGTCCAATCTCGGGGAATCGCCCATTTCCTTGGGGAGATTATTGCAATGGCTGATTGTTCTCACTGTGAAAAATTTTTGTTGTGTCCAATTGTAATCCCCCCACCACCCCTTGTCTTTTCTGTGTGACTCCTTATAAAAAGGGAGTCTCCATCTTCTTTGTAACCACCCTTTAAATACTGGAATGTGGTGATAAGGTCTCCCCTGAGCCTTCCTTTCCCAAGGCTGGACAAACCCCGTTCTCTCAGCCTTTCCTCACCCGGCAGCTTCCCCGGCCTTGGATCATCTTGGTGACCCTTCTCTGGCCCCTCTCCAGCTTGGCCATAGCTTTTTTGTATAGGAGGGACCAAAACTGAGCGCAGTATTCCTCCAGGTGTGGCCTGACCAGTGCTGAGCAGAGTGGGATAATGACTTCTTTCTCTCTGCTGGCCGTGCCCCTGGTGACGCAGCCCAGCATCCCGTTGGCTTTCTTTGCCACAGCAACACACTGCTCTCTCACGTTGAGCTTGTTGTCCACCAGGACCCCCAGTCCTTTTCCCCAGAGCTGTTTCCTGGCTGGGTAAGACCCAGCTGGATGGGAAGCCTCTGAGCTGTTTCGGGGACCTGTCCACTCTAAGCTTGCACAGAATCACAGAATGGTGAGGGTTGGGAGGGCCCTCTGGAGATCATCTAGTCCCACCCCCCGCCAGAGCAGGGGCACCTCCAGCAGTGGCACAGGACACGTCCAGGTGGGTTTGGAATGGCTCCAGAGTGGGAGACTCCCCCCCCCTCTCTGGACAGCTGTGCCAGTGCTCTGCCGCCCGCACAGGAGAGAAGTCCCTCCTCAGGTTGAGATGGAACTGCCGATGGTCACGTTTGTGCCCATTCCCTCTTGTCCTGTCACTGGGCACCACTGGAAAAAGACTGTTCCCATCCTCCGGCACCGTCCCTTTAAGGATTGATAAGCATTGATAAGATCCCCCCTCAGTCTTCTCTTCTCCAGACTGAAAAGCCCCAATTCCCTCGGCCTTTCCTCATAAGAAAGACGCTCCAGTGCCCTCATCATCTTTGTAGCCCTTTGCTGGACCCTCTCCAGCAGTTCCCTGTCCTTCTTGACCCGGGGAGCCCCGAACTGGACATTCTGATGCAGCCTCACCAGGGCAGAGCAGAGGGGGAGGATGACCTCCCTCGCCCTGCTGGCCAGCCACACTCTTCTTGATGCCCCCCAGGGTGCCATTGGCCTTCTTGGCCACCAGGGCACATTGCTGGCTCATGGGCATCCTGTTGTCCCCCAGGACTCCCAGGTCCCTTTCCACAGAGCTGCTCTCCAGCAGGTCAGCCCCCAACCTGTACTGATGAATGGGGTTATTCCTCCCCAGGTGCAGTACCCTACACTTGCCCTTGGTGAACTTCATGAGGTTCCTCTCCACCCAACTCTCCAGCCTGTCCAGGTCACGCTGTATGGCGGCACAGCCTTCCGGAGTGTCAGCCACCCCTCCCAGTTCTGCGTCATCAGCAAACTTGCTGATGGTGCACTCCAGCCCTCCATCCACGTCATTGATGAATCTATTGAACAGGACTGGACCCAGTACTGACCCCTGAGGGACACCACTTGTTACTGAAAGGTTCAGTCTCAGTCTGGGTCAGGACTGACTGTCAGCTTATTTTGAGACCCTTCTTGGACCCTGTGTCACAGGTGAAGTAGTTCAGAAGAGTGTGAAGTGAAGCCTGGGAGGTGCAGTTGCCATCGCAAGGAGGTAGATGACCTGTCGGTAGGGCGAGTTGATCTTTTGCACCATGGATGCCTTGAGTACGGAGAAGCAGGAGAATCTGGCTTCTGGTCGGGGTTTTTTTTTTCCTTCCCGTTCTGTCGGTGGCCTCAATGTCTTTCAGCAACTGATCCATTACGGGTATTCCCATGGCAAAGATATTTTAAATGGTTCAAGGTTATTTTGTCAGCAAGTTTTCCATTCCTCTCCTGTCAAGTGCATGGATACCTCACCAAATATAACGAGCTTAATCTGTTCACAAATTGATGTTAATTCAGGTGCCCAGATACAGAAGTGGCGAAAGTAATCATAAAGTCCTCAAGAACGCAAGGGTTTTCACTGAAACTCAACGGGTTTCATGTTCTTGGCATCGAATCTGCTTGAAGACAATGTCAATTTTATATTCTTACATTAAATTGCCTGTTACCTGACGAAACGAGGGCTCACGCTCCTGTGTGTGCTATCCCCGTTGCAGGTTGTATGCAGCGCTGTAAATGTTGTCAGGTCAATATTGAGGAAGGGCTGGGGAAGTCTTGGTGGACCTTGAGGAAGACTTGTTTTCTGATTGTGGAGCACAACTGGTTTGAGACTTTCATCATCTTTATGATCCTACTGAGCAGTGGAGCTCTGGTGAGTAAACTACAGAAGCACTGTAGCCCAGTGGTGTTACGCCAGGGGACAGCTGATGGGGGAAGCTGTATATAGGAGATTTGGTGAAAAAGCAAGCTGTGGTGGTTCTCACCTGGAAAACAGCACAGCTCCATCGTGGCGGGTATTGTAGGAAAGCCTTTATTGATGATCTTTCTTTAGTTTAAGTGAAGACTGAAAGCCTCCAAATCTGGGTTCTGACCATAGCTTGACTGGAAACGTGAGAATTTCGGATAAAGTCAGCCTGTGTCTGCGTCTCATTTTGACATTACTGAACAAGAACGTTTTTCCCTTTCTTCACTTCCCCGTGTTTGCAGAGCCTCTTGACCTCGTGGTGTTACGCAGATACAAGTCATCACTGTGTGTGTTTTCCCACGGTACAGTGTTTAGCAGATAGCGTTGTACAACAAACAACTTCAAGCGGGCGTTGCGCACGAGTTTTAGGACAGAAGTCCACAGCAATCCGTGTCCCGCAGCAGCAGCCTGGTTTTCTTCACGTGCGCAGCTCTTGCGGCAATTAACAGCCCGATTGCCGACGGACTCAGCCCTCCCGGATGCGCTGAGCTGCGGAGAAAACCTGCCTGTGTGCGGCTGGGGTGATACCGGTTGCTGAACATTCAGATACAAAGGCTCCGATCCCTTAAAGGCAGAGAAGTTCTTGTGTTATTTATTCAGGACTTTCATTTTTTTTTTGGGTGGTGGTTGGGTTTTTGGTTTTTATTTTTGGTTTGGCATTGCAGTGTTGCAGCTGCTAGAGCAGGTAAGGTGCACGGTGTAAGAAATGCAACTCCACTGCTTATCTCAGCATCGTTTGAATAAGCTTCTGGATAACAACATTGAACTGTGGAATAAATCCGATATAATGACACGAGTACCTACTTATTTTCCAGGCTTTTGAGGATATTTACATAGAACAGAGAAAAACCATCCGGACCATCCTGGAGTACGCAGACAAGGTCTTCACTTACATTTTCATCCTGGAGATGTTGCTGAAATGGTGTGCTTACGGATTCGTCAAGTTCTTCACGAACGCCTGGTGCTGGCTGGATTTCCTCATTGTGGCTGTATGTATCCTCTCCTCCTTATTTCTGGTCGGAAAAAAATGTTAGTTAGAAGAATGCTGGGGTAACGTTTTCTCCTGAGAAGTGTCCTAACTGAATCATATATTTAATGAGGATTCAATCCCGGGTATCTGTAGGTTTCCAAACCAAGGATGGAACCCTTGAGCCCGCTGAGTATTGCTAGCGTTTCCTGTGCCACTGGAATTTCTGCCCCGCAGGTCCTAACGAGCCTACGGAGACAAAGGAGGGTTTCCAACCCTTGGCTCTTTTGCTCCGCTGAAAATACTGTTTCTAAGAGGCCGGTCTGCAAGTTGGAAGGTGTTAGCAGTGGGAGAACTTGTGCAGCTGTGGTATTCCTTGATGACACCCTCTTTCCGTAATCATTATTTGCGTTATTTTCAATGGGGGGAGGATGAGGCAGGCAAAATCACCCCACCACCTAATGAGCTCTGTTGTTCTGAACATTGGGTGCAATTGTGAAAATCTGAGTACTTTGAAAGCTTTATTATGCAAAATGAAGTTCAACATCATCCTCCTTCTGTCTAAAAGGTCTAATGGCCCAGGAGAGAAAGAGGGAACAGGGGAAATGGTCGGTCCGGACAGTTCAGCACATCATTGCCCTGGAATTCCCCTGGAGAACATCTTGGTAGGGAGAATAAATCTGAGAATTAAAAGAAGACAGACTGGAGAGGGTCCAGCAAAGGGCTACAAAGATGATGAGGGCACTGGAGCGTCTTTCTTATGAGGAAAGGCTGAGGGAATTGGGGCTTTTCAGTCTGGAGAAGAGAAGACTGAGGGGGATCTTATCAACGCTTATCAATCCTTCAAGGGGGGGTGCCGGGGGGTGGGAACAGGCTTTTTCCAGTGGTGCCCAGTGACGGGACAAGAGGGAATGGGCACAGACGTGACCATAGGAAGTTCCATCTCAACCCGAGGTGGGACTTCTCTCCTGTGCGGGCGGCAGAGCACTGCACAGCTGCCCAGAGAGGGGGGGAGTCTCCCCCTCTGGAGCCATTCCAAACCCGCCTGGACGTGTCCTGTGCCACTGCTGGAGGTGCCCCCGCTCTGGTGGGGGGTGGGACTCGGGGGGCTCCAGAGGGCCCTTCCAACCCCCACCAGTCTCTGGGATTCTGTGTGATTAATAGAGAGAAGGGTTAGCAACGAATTTGGCTCTGAAGGGTAGCAAGGGCATTTTAAAATAAATGGAATTTATGCTGTCAAAAGTGGCAGAAAATTACGGAAATCAATAGGATGTGAAGCCTAAAGAATTGCAAAAAAAAAAAAAAAAAAAAGGAACTTCAGAATCCCAAGTGTTTGGATTCTGTTAAAACGTTTCATCACATCCAGTTGTGAATCAGTGTCCTTAGCGAATGCCCCAAGAGCAAGTATAAAAGAGAAAAAAATTACCATTTTTCCAAGCTTCTCATTTGGAACATTTTGAATATGATTCAGTTATGCCAAGTTGCTGTTCAGTGACATTATCACTCTGGAAATATTTCTGAGTAGGTGGAGGAACTATGCTTGGAATTCAGGGGCAGAAGTGACTCAAGATGTCTACGCTTCCTGTGGAAAACTGAATTTTTAAATTTATTTTTTTTTTAAAAAAAAAAAAAAAAGGTCCTCTCTGATTCCCTTAACACCTTTCCTTTTAACACACATCTTGAGGAAGCAACTCTTCTTTTCTGAAAATAACCCTATATCTCTCTCACTGCCTGAAGATGAAGTGCCAGTGCTAACGCGGGAGCTCAGGCGAGACACCGTCTATTCTTCTGTACTGCCTCGAGGACGGTGTTTCAGCGGACGTAAATTTTTGGGATACCGGCTTAAAAAATCGACCAGCAGCTGTGAGCACACAAATAGCACTCGCAGTCCTTCCGCTGCGTGTTGTGAGTTGAATTCCAGCCCTTGGGAGCAAAGCGCGGTGTAATTGGCAGATGTGGTACAAGTTGTATTTGCTTCCCAAGTTTCTGGCTGCTGGTGGGGTAAAGATAAGGAACTTCCCGGCCAGGTAACGTGTTTCCAGGGAGCGTGGAAGTGTGTTAGGTACAAGGAGCCTCAATTCCCCGTGTTTCAGAAAAATCTCTCGTCACTTGGTACAGTGGGCAGGAGACTCGCGCATTGTTGTCTGCAAAGAATCCGAAACGTGAATTGGAGATGCCAAAATATTACTCGACGCAATCGCAGCTGTGCGTCGTGTCCTGTATCTGTTAAATCACCTTTTTTTTTTTTAATAATATATTTTCTAATGTGATGTAGATGGGGGGTTGAGCGAAGTCAGCGTGGCAGCCGTGACTAATAAGCCTTTGCATCGTAACAACGCTCTTGAATGTTATCTTTCAGGTTTGCTAGCGTTGTCAAATAACCCTTCTCCTCTGATTCCCAAAGCTTGCGGGGTGTTTTTGTGAAGACAAAGTCTTTTTCTGGGTAATAACGAAGGCTTCTGCTTTTCAGTCAATCTGGAATTCCCTTTGTCTGCCATCGGTGCCTGCTGTGTCTTCTGTCGGAGCGTCCCCAAAGAATAATGCTGGAAACCCCCATAACCCCTCCGTTAGCCGAGTTACTGGGTTGTGGTCGTTCCCTGCTGGGGAGCCAGGCGTTATCCCAAGGGGAAGAAGCTCGGAAAGTGAGGATTCAGTGAAGCCCGTACCCTGTGTTATATTCACGGGGTAAAACGCTCTGTTTCTCTGTATATGCACCTTAGAGCCCATACCTCAAAATCCCATCCAAGGTGTGAAATTCGGGACCAGGACGTTAACGTACCGGTGTTGCTGCCGGCTTGGTCCAGTCCCGAGGAGGCTGATTCGGCTTCACCGAGGTTTTTGTCGTAAACCTTTGGGACGCCCCCCCGGCATGTTTTGAATCAGTGTCATTTTAAAATTGGAAAATCGCATGGAAAAACCACGGCGCCGTATATTGCGGCCGCTTGTTTGGGGGCAGCTACGGAGCCAGCGCAAGCGTGAAGCACGGGCGCGAACTGTAACAGAAGATGAAATCTCTTAGGTTTTCCCGCATGTTACGTGTTTGAAACCCCCCCCGAAATTTCCTGGAGTGTGTGTGGAATAAGTATCGTCCTGATAATTAATTTCACATTATCGTCTTACTATCCCTTTTTAAAAAAAGAATGATAAATAGGAAATGTCTTATTCTGAGAATTAAGCTAACGCCCCCACCTGTTACAGGAGGAGGTCTCATGTTTTTCCATTATTTGTTTCTGTATATTGATGTCTTTTTTTTTTTTTTTTTTCTTTTCCCTGGAAAAAAAAACATATCTGTTTCTTATCCATGTCTGTAATGTGATACTGGCCCAAAGTGGAAGATAGTGGGATGCGGGTGAAATGGTGTCTGTAGATGTATTTACATCTGGCCGAGTCACGTCTGATCTATCTAAAGATTTTTGTAGGGAGAGGGGGCTGCTGCCCTAAATGCACGTGTCAGGTCAAAAAGTAGATGGCCCCGCGCTTCCGGGGCTTAATCCTGCGGGACCCGGCGCTGCCCTCCGTACCGGCCAGTTGAGGATGTTCAGTAATTCACGAGCGTACAGCCTGGATCCGATTCCAGGCTGCTAAAGGAAATAGCTTGTCTTTGTGGTTATGGTGTTGAAAAAGGGATATGGGGGGGTGAAAAACGGGGATACGGGGGGGGAAAAACGGGGATACGGGGGGGGGGAAAACGGGGATACGGGGGGGGGGGAAAACGGGGATACGGGGGGGGGGAAAACGGGGATACGGGGGGGGAAAAAACGAATATAGAAAAAAGGGGGATATGCAGGGGGGGAAAGGGGTTGTAGGAAAAAGGGGGATATGGGGGGGAAGGGGGATATGAGGAGGATATGGGGGGGGAAGGGGGATATGGGGGGGAAGGGGATGTAGGAAAAAGGGGGATATGGGGGGGAAGGGGATGTAGGAAAAAGGGGGATATGGGGGGGAAGGGGATGTAGGAAAAAGGGGGATATGGGGGGGAAGGGGATGTAGGAAAAAGGGGGATATGGGGGGGAAGGGGATGTAGGAAAAAGGGGGATATGGGGGGGAAGGGGATGTAGGAAAAAGGGGGATATGGGGGGGAAAGGGGATGTAGGAAAAAGGGGGATATGGGGGGGAAGGGGATGTAGGAAAAAGGGGGATATGGGGGGGAAGGGGATGTAGGAAAAAGGGGGATATGGGGGGGAAGGGGATGTAGGAAAAAGGGGGATATGGGGGGGAAAGGGGATGTAGGAAAAAGGGGGATATGGGGGGGAAAGGGGATGTAGGAAAAAGGGGGATATGGGGGGGAAAGGGGATGTAGGAAAAAGGGGGATATGGGGGGGAAAGGGGATGTAGGAAAAAGGGGGATATGGGGGGGAAAGGGGATGTAGGAAAAAGGGGGATATGGGGGGGAAAGGGGGATATGGGGGGAAAGGGAATGTAGGAAAAAGGGGGATATGCAGCGGGAGAAAGGGAATATGCAGGGAAAAGTGCAATATTTGGGGGCGGGGAAAAAGGGGATATATGGGGGGAAAAAAGAGATATGGGGAGAGAGAAAGGGATATGGGGAGAAAAAAAGGGATATGTGGGGGGGGGAAAGGGCTATAGGAAAGCCGTCCCCAGCTGTGCCATCGTTTTGGTGTCTGAGCCCGAGGAACCGCTCCATCGCTGTGTACCTCTGCTCACCCGGCTGTGCATCCTCCTCCTCCTCCTCCTCCTCCTCCCCCGGGGAGGGATGCTCCCCGATGTCACTGCAGCTTCAAGCAGGCAATAAAAAAAGCACCAGGGCAGTCGCTCGGTGTGACGGGCAGAGCGCACGCAGCCGTCCGTGGGTTTTCAGGCAGTAAAAGTTGGGGTCGTCGGCGGGGGGGGGGGTGGTCAGCACTCCGGCTTTTCAGCGTGATTTTTGGCAGAAAGCAGCTCAGGCTCCCGGCCGGCCCCGAGGCCGTGGCCGGGGGGGGGGACGCCTCGGCGGGAGCAGGGTGTTCAGGTTGAGCACAGTTCGTGCAGTGTGTGTATTTATCTGTATTCTTTCTCATAGGTACCTTTAACATTTGTCTGGCTTAAATTTAATGGGCGCCGCTGGGATCCTGCAGACAGTAAAGGGCGAGGGTAAGGTTTTTGTCATCGTTTGGGCTCTTCCTTCCGACAGACCCCTTCTCCGTCTGTGTGTCTCTGCCTCTCTCTCACTTATCTTTCCCCTATGTCCTTTTCTTATGCCTTTTTCTCAACCGCATTATTTCCTTCCAGGTCGTTTCAGTCAAGTGAAGTAGGCAGCTGGTGTCAATGTCTTCGGTATTTACTCTGGGGGCGGCCCAGGCTGGCCGGCTGGGCTGGGCGATCAGTGCTAGGGGATTCGTTCTAACAGTCTGGAACCTTTTTTTTCTTTTTTTTTTTTTTTTTATTCTTTCTTTCTTTTTTTCTTTCTTTTTTTCCTTTTTTTTTTTTTTTGTCTTTTTTTTTTTTTTTTTTTTTTTTCTCTCTATTTTCTGTGTAGGTCTCTTTAGTCAGCCTTATAGCTAATGCCCTGGGCTACTCGGAACTAGGTGCCATAAAGTCCCTTAGGACACTAAGAGCTTTGAGGCCTTTAAGAGCGTTGTCCCGATTTGAGGGGATGAGGGTAAGATGCCATTAGCAGCTGATCCTTCTGCATGCCTGTGGAGCGGTTTTTTTTAAGCATGCTAGAACTGATCAAAACTGGTGGAAAGAGAATTCCAAAGAGAATCGTGATGCAGCCGCTGACTCGATCACCTCTACCGTGGTTGTCCCCGCACCCTGCCCACCTGCCGCACCCTCCCCTCTTAAGAAAGGGAGACGCATTAAGCTGCCTCATTACATTAATTACTGGCCCAAACCACATGCCATTTGTAGACGATGTTAACACTTGGCTGTTCTCATTTGGCCTGGCTTTTACCTCTGGCATCCGAGGGGGCTTCTCAGCTGTGACTCTTCTTACTTAGGGAGAATCACCAGGTGCAAAGAAGCAGAATTGGACCCACCGCAGTGTCTCCAGCCCCCCCCGAGGGGTTGGCTGCTGGTGGAATTGGACTGAAAGACTCTATCGGAGGGTTTGGTTTTTTGGTTTTTTTTTGTTTTTTTTTAAAAAACGCGGTCTGCCCGCGAGGGGGTGAGAGGATCGCTCAGGCCTTCAGGAAGGGACTGGTGGGAGCTCAGCTGCTTGGAAAAAAAAAAAAAAAAAAAAAAAAGGAAAAAAAGGCTTTGGTTTAATTCCTCTTGTTGCACCTTGTTGTTCTCGGTCCAGTCTGGTGGTGACTGGAAGCCTTGTCTGAGAGTGAAGCTTTTCCTTTCCACTCCCTCCCTTTTACCATGCTTTATGGTCCCCTGTCCTGTCACTGTGGAACCAGCAACGAAGCACAAGCAAAGCATTGAACTTAACGAGCTTTCTTCAAATTGTTAGCCAGCACCCCTCTCTTGGGGACTTGAAATTACTGCAGCGTCTCGTTACTTTGCCACTAATACAGTGTATTTTGGTGCTTTTTTATTTTTTCCATCTGGGGTTGACCTAGTCTTATAAGAACACGCAGGAAAAAAAAATATTGTCTGTTTCTCTTAAGTAAAGGGTGTGTTGTATTAATGGGTTTCCCAGTTGCTCTCAGAACAGTAATGGAGGTCTTCCCTGCTAAATCCCGGTTAGCTCACAACTGCAGATAGTGCCAGAGATAAAATTATGGGGTTTTTTTGAAAAAGGGAAGGGAATAGCAGTCGCACATTTTACTTCACTGCAGAGATTCCACCTGGATCCTTCTGATCTCCTTGGAATTTGTCGTAGAGTAACTGAGCGCAAACCCCAGCGCGAGAGAGGGAATGAAGGGATCAGGAATCCTCAATCCCGTAGGAAGCGAGAGGAGAAAGTGATATCGTAACAAAGCCGAAGAGGGTTGTTTCTTCCCTACTGCTGCTATTTCTTTGTGTCTAAACTTTATAATGCAGGCACAAAGGATGAAAACTCTTCCGTGGGTGCAAAGCCGGAGCTTTTGCTGGGCTGGGTTCGGGTGCCGCCTAAGGGTGCGATCACAAAGGAACAGCCCTAGCGCTGAACCTGTAGATATTAAAAGCTGGTTTTAAGCTGTGCTGGAGAGAAGCTGTGATTTTTTTTTTTTTTTTTTTTTAATGCACAATCAGGAAATTCTCGTGCTTAAAGTGGGGGATTTTCACCAGTGCAAAACCGATAGGGAGTTATGACTGCAGCCCTCTTAGTTACCTCAACCCAATTATTTTTCCTTGGAAAGTGTTGCTGCCCCGTACAACCAGAACAATTCTGCCGAGCCAGAGAATAGAGATTTGAAATGCCTTTGCAAAGGCAACATAAAATGTAGTTCTTTGCTTTTCTCTCCTCCATAGTAATCTGCATTTTCAAGAGCTTGCTCCGCTCTTAAATTATTCAGGAAGTTTGACAGTAATGCTATGAAACGTGCATGCGTTTTTGTCAGTCTGCACACGAAAGCCATGTTCCTTCTCTCACGTCTTTTTTTTGAACGCCATATAAATTTACCGTAGCGTTAGTGACCCTATTTCAGGAGGATTTGATGCCTTTTTTTCGTTGCCCGTGATGAACGGCGATAAAGCAGCGTAATGATAACCGACGGATCTGAAGCCAAAAAGGCGTACTGCTGCTGTGCTGGAGCCTCCTGTTTTGGGGGACGGAGCCCGTCTGGAGGGTCTGCCTCTAATCTCTGCTGTCACTTAAGAGTTGTTGTAACGCTACTCACCGTCTAGATCACCGCTGTCTTCAATTTTCCTGCGTGCTTGCTGCGACGGAGGGCAGGCGCTTGCCGCAGAGCGCATCGTGTGGGTGATGGTTGCATCCAGAGGTGGTAGGAGGAGATGGGACGCTTGGTGGTGGCCAGGACCGGTTGTGGAGTCCCGAATCGCCGTCTATCGAGAAACCTTTCAAAACTAAGGCGAAGGGGTAAAAACGGTTTAGGTTCCGTTCATCTATTAAAGGAATCTAAATTAGGAGATCATAATAAAAGATTTAATATCCTGCTGACCTAACTCTATTAAAAGCCCCATAGCTTACAGCTTGTCACGTGTTGGCCGGGGATGCCGAGGGACACGGTGCTCCCGCACTCCGAAAGGCTAAATTTAGGAGACGGTGGAAGATACGAGCTCTAACAAAACCCGTTACTGCTTCCCGCTGTGTTTGCTGCAGTTTGGAGGAAGGAACATGGCTTTTCTGTCTTCTTGAGCCTGCATAGCTGCATGCTCAGCTGTCTGCCTGAGACGACATGATTGGCCTTGCTTGGTCACCGATATGATCTCGATGTTTCCAGCGACTCACTGCTTAGTCTTACCAGAGCGACGCCGGGCTTGGTCCTGTCCCCACCGGCCTCGGTGCCACCGGGTTTACTGGCGAGCTCGGTGGGAGCAGGAGGCAGGCTTCGAAGTGACAACAGCCTTGTTTGCAAGTGGGGAATGGCCGTAAGGGCCACTGGCTGCTGAGACCCGTCAAATCCACGAGCAAAAGCGTCCTTCAGACGCGGCTCTGAGAAAATTGTAGCTAGGAGCCCGTTTGTTACGAAGAAGAGAGTCTGAGCCTCGCTCAGTAACGCCCCCCCTCTCCCTTTCGGCAAATGAAATTTGTTTTAAGATGACGGTTGTTTAACTGAAGAAGTGACAATCCAAAATCCAACCCAGTAAATCTAACCAGCTGGCCTGTTTTGGTTTAAAAACAGAGCTGCGGTAGGTGGCTTTTGAGCAGAATTTTTTTTTTTACCGCTTGGAATAAGTTCACTGCCAACTTCTGCGTGGAGTAAACGCCACGGATCTGTCAGTGGCCTTACCTCCTATTCCCCCCCCAAAAACAGCTGTATTGATGCTTGCTGTTTCCTGCCTTGTGTTTTATACTGAAACTTTTTCCCACCCCTTCCAACACAGGTGGTTGTCAACGCCTTGGTTGGCGCTATCCCTTCCATTATGAATGTGTTGTTGGTCTGCCTTATCTTCTGGCTGATTTTCAGCATTATGGGGGTTAACCTGTTTGCCGGGAAATATCATTACTGCTTTAATGAAACAGCTGAGGAGCGCTTTGAAATAGATATTGTTAACAACAAGACAGACTGCGAAGCGCTGATGCCGCCCAACTCCACTGAGATTCGATGGAAGAACGTGAAAATTAACTTTGACAACGTCGGGGCAGGATATCTGGCTCTTCTGCAAGTTGTGAGTTTTGCTTTCGCCATCTCCCTACTAGTGGTAGATACGAGCTGCTTCTAATGCCTTAGGACCGCTTCCTTCTCTCCGTGAAATTTCGCGTCCCGCTTGGGTTTGGGTCTGGGATATAAAATTGCCGTTTTAGCTGTTATCCCTTTGCCTAATACGGGTCTCCCAGCGGAGCAGGTGGCCCCAACTCTGCTCTTCCAAGAGTCTACCAAACCTTCCGTGAGACAACAGTAACCCTGGTTAGATTCACGTAGATTTGTTTCGTTTGGGTTAAATGAAATATTTAAGTAATACTAAAGCTCGGTATAGAGAGCGATGAAGGCTGCCAGGGAACCCGTGGCGTAGCTGGCACAAATCGGACGCGGTCTCTTAGTTTGGGTGAATTCTGTCTGAGAGAACGTGTGTTTTCTTTGCTAGGCGACTTTCAAGGGCTGGATGGACATCATGTATGCAGCAGTTGACTCCAGAAAGGTAAAGTGCGTGACCACGCGGGGTCTCACCGCCCCCCGATACTTCACTCTGCTATTTTGCTTTGGTCAAATCAAGACTAAAAATTGTAGAACTGAGCTTAAGTTCTGTAGGCAATGCTGTGATTGTTTCATTTGCTCTGTTCGTGTGATAAGTCAAAAGCTGCTCAGGAAAATGCCCGGAAAGGGCAGGGTTCTCCCGGTTGCTTTAGGGGCAGGGAAACTCCTGCTGGAGCAGAAATGCAGTGAAGAAAGGAATACAACGAGGCTATATATTTCATCAGCAGAATAAATTACGGGGAGGAGTTAGCTCGAAGGTCCTCCGTGAACCCTGCGTCTGCATGGCAGCCCAAGTGTCGGTTTAATCCAGTTTTGAAGTGATGTCTGGGTCGGAGCTCGCTCTTCGGGCACTTCTCTTGTTCTTGCACGCTGGAATCATGCAAATACCATTATTTCCCTTCCTTTTTGCTTTCTATTTCTTTTTTTTTTTCCTTCTCTCGGTTTTATATGAAAAGATTTTAAAACGGATTTCCTCGTCCTACACTGAACGCAGGGTTGGAAACAAGTAGTGTGACTACGTCAGGACAGCGTGAAAAATTACGTTCTCTTTTTGATCGGCTGATGGTCTCACACGTCCCTCTTCAAAAGAAAGAATGATGTCTTCCCTTTGACAGTGCTTGTCATTAAAATGATCACTTCCTCTGTGATTTGCAAATTACCTGTATATTTTATGGGCTCTGACCTCATTTACAGTGATAGTCAGTTTAAACTGTAGCGTTTTATATTAATGAAAAAATACATCACCACCCTCCTGGTGTATATATATACACATGGTATATACACACAATATACAGGCGTATAGGTTTGCTTTACGTTAAGCAGTGTGAGGACGCGGTTTTCCATCCATAACTGCGGCGTTACAAAGCATGACTGCTTACAGGGGAATACTTGGAGACATGACCGATCTCATTCTGACTATATTTGTGCGACGTCTTTGAAATGTCATTTATTTCTCTTCTCCTCTCCCGTTCAGCAAGAAGAGCAACCCAAATATGAGGACAACATTTACATGTACATATATTTTGTTATCTTCATCATCTTTGGCTCCTTTTTCACCCTGAACTTGTTCATTGGTGTCATCATTGACAACTTCAATCAACAAAAGAAAAAGATAAGTGATCTGTGTTTGCTGATTAGTAGGGGAGCCGAGACCCGTTAGAGGAACGCTGGGTCTTCAGACTGATGGGGTTTTTCCTGCAAAATAAAGGTCAAGGACCTTCAGCTGGGGGCACGAGCCTCCCCCCTTAGAGCCATGGGCTGCCGAACCCCGGCGGCGTGGTGCCGCGCTCCCTACCCAGCCCCACGCGGATGGGCAGAACAGGCTCGGGGGAGTCCAAGAGGCAGCTCGAAGCTTTGTGTAGAACTCTACCCAGATGAGACACTTTCCCTAGACTACATTTTCATCCATTTCTGGGTGTTTGTTTTGTTTTTTTTTTCCACCTTGACTAAAATATACAGACTGGAAGTAAGATGTCTTCCTTGCCCCTCCATCCTTCTCCCGTTTCTCTGTAAGTCAAGCCGCGGGTTTGCACGTATACCCGCCGAATGGCCTGACACCTCTGCTGCCTGATTGTCACAAATGAGAGGGGATGGGGAAGGAGGCAGTGCAGTAAAACAGGTTATTCGGAGGAAAAAAAATACTGTTTTCTTTAAAGGAAAATCAGTACGCCTCGGGTATTAGTAGAAGTTATTTCTGTCTAAAATAGCTGCCACCAACTTCCCATCTGGCAGGTATCCTCATGACTTAGCTGGGATGTTATTCCTTTCCCTACTGGTGTGAGAGCTGATTGTAACCAGTTTTCCTTTTGCCCCTTTACTTTGGAGGTCAAGATATTTTCATGACAGAAGAACAAAAGAAGTACTATAATGCCATGAAAAAACTGGGCTCAAAGAAGCCTCAAAAACCCATTCCCCGACCTCTGGTGAGTACGTTATAAAGGGAACTGAGGGGGGGGGGGGGGAACCCGCAGAGTAGACTTTCAGAGGAGCTTCGGCTCCAAAAGCATCCTTTGTTCTAACTCATGCCGGACTCCACATCGCCGTGTTCTTGTCATTATAATTCAGGTATGATCTGAGAAAGGTTAAAATGCTGCCGCTGGGGTGATTTTAATCAGTTGGCTCACTTGATTTCAACAAAACAAGCTGAAAAATCTGTCCGGCCGAGAGGCTCGAGATGGAGAGTAGGAGACCTCTTGGCATTAGCGAGCGGGGTCTTGGGCAATCAGGCAGCCGTATGGGTTACATCCATCGAGACCTGAGCGCGTTTCCCTGCCTTCTGAAAGATTTGGGGGGGGGGCTATCGGGCCCTTAGGTGCAGCGGTGGATAAGGCATCCTGCTGCTGGGACTTGACTGCTGCCAGGACGCAAGAGGTGGTTGAAATCTGGTTCAGGTACTCTGCAGCCCGTCACCACTGCAAGGTAGACCTGGCTGCCTTCTCTGGCTGTGAATGGAAGGGCATCGCCCTGCCTTTGGCCTCAACAACTAAGGGGAAGATCTGCTGGTAACAGGGTTGTGGTAACATGTTTAGGGTATAAATAATAGCATTTTCCTACGTTTCCCATAAACAGATTGAATTGTGGCTAGAGTTTGCCTTGAAAGCTTCCTAAGATACTGCAAAAACTTACGTCCTCATCCCTGTTTCCACCAACAGTGAAATAATTTGTTGACTAATGGTAGATTCTCGTTCAAACTTGTTCGGTTCCCCCTCTCTCTCCTGTTGCACAGAACCGCATCCAAGGAGCTGTCTTTGACTTTGTTACTCAGCAAGCATTTGATATAGTCATCATGATGCTCATTTGCCTCAACATGGTGACCATGATGGTGGAGACGGACACACAAAGCAAGCAGATGGAGGACATCCTTTACTGGATCAACCTGGTGTTTGTCATCTTCTTCACCTGTGAGTGTGTGCTGAAGATGTTCGCCTTGCGGCACTATTATTTCACCATCGGGTGGAACATTTTTGACTTCGTGGTTGTGATTCTGTCCATCGTGGGTAAGTGCGACACCAGTTAGGTAGAGGTCTGTGAGTGCTAGGCTGTCTTGGTGTTTGCAGAGTAGAGCACATCCTTGTCTTCGGAGGGGATATGTAGGTACCAGGGCTTCTAGGTTCTCGTTTTAGCCTGGTGAAGAGACCGTGGCAGAATTTGGCAGCTTGAAGTCCTGACTAATGCACCCTCCTCCCTCTGTTCTGGCATTCATTTCCAGTTGTGTGGAGTAAAACACTTGACAGTTACTCTCCCCGTCTTTAAAAACAGAAAGTTTACTCACCTCACCCGAATGTTATGATGCTTGCTAACCACTGAAAATAGCGTTGCAGTGCTTCCTACATCAGCATGTGATTTGCACTCCTCTTTTCAGTTTGGTTGAATGTTGAATCAACCAGTTTCCTCCAACAGGTTTTTTTTGGGGTTTAGTGGCTAATCTTTAAAATACGCGTAACCTCATAAATACGACAGGCTCACTCAGAAGGCTTGGCTGCGCACAGCTCTGCCCAGGCATACGACAAAACACCCGACGTTTAGAGACTGCCCCGCGGTCTGAAACTCGGATCCAGGTTTGTCTGCTGCTTGAAATAAGATTTATCTTGCGTACTTTTTTAGCAGCTTCAAAATAGAGTCCATAGCCTGACTCCCGTGGCAGAGTTGGGCACCGTGAGCTAGACGCCTCCAAGAAACAACTCGTCCATCCTTATCCAGGTGGAACGAATTGCTCTGCAGCTGTACCTCCCTCCCTCTCCGTTTAGGAGAACTTCTTAGGGAGCCAGAGCAGCTAGCTGAGAGTTAGCCGCCTGAAGGTGAGGCCTCTTAATTGCAGACCCCCTTTGGAAAATCTGACCGAGGTGTCCTGCAGGCCCAATCCCTTGACTAGGTTGAGAAGAAACAGCAGACTGTGCGTCTCCATTGTCACACTTGTCCCTTCTCTTCTTCTTTAGGAATGTTCCTGGCTGAAATCATTGAGAAGTATTTTGTGTCGCCCACTCTCTTCCGAGTCATCCGACTGGCTCGCATTGGACGTATCCTGCGTTTGATCAAAGGAGCCAAAGGGATCCGCACCTTGCTTTTTGCCTTAATGATGTCCTTGCCTGCCTTGTTCAACATCGGCCTCTTGCTCTTCTTGGTCATGTTCATCTTCTCCATCTTTGGCATGTCAAACTTTGCCTACGTCAAGCATGAGGCTGGCATAGATGATATGTTCAACTTTGAGACCTTTGGCAACAGCATGATCTGCTTGTTCCAGATCACCACGTCGGCTGGTTGGGATGGTCTGCTGCTGCCAATCCTGAACCGGCCTCCAGACTGCGACCTAGACAAGGAGCACCCTGGGAGTGGTTTTAAGGGGGATTGCGGGAACCCTTCGGTGGGGATATTTTTCTTTGTGAGTTACATCATCATCTCCTTCCTGATCGTGGTCAACATGTACATTGCCATCATCCTGGAGAACTTCAGCGTGGCGACAGAGGAGAGTGCAGATCCACTCAGTGAGGACGACTTTGAGACCTTCTATGAGATCTGGGAGAAATTCGACCCTGACGCCACACAGTTCATAGAGTACAGCAAGCTCGCAGACTTTGCTGATGCTTTGGAACATCCTCTCCGCGTCCCCAAACCCAACACCATTGAACTCATCGCCATGGACCTGCCTATGGTAAGTGGAGACAGGATCCACTGTTTAGACATCCTGTTTGCCTTCACCAAACGCGTCCTGGGGGACAGTGGAGAGCTGGATATACTGAGACAACAGATGGAGGAAAGGTTTGTGGCGTCCAACCCTTCCAAAGTGTCTTATGAGCCTATCACAACTACGCTGCGGCGTAAGCAGGAAGAGGTTTCGGCGGTGGTTATCCAGAGGGCTTACAGGGCTCGATTGGCGCGACGGGGCTTTATTAGCCGCAGGCCCGTCTCCACGAAACTGGAAAACGGAGGAACAAACAGGGAGAAAAAAGAAGGCACCCCGTCTACCGCGTCCCTCCCGTCCTATGACAGCGTCACCAAGCCCGAGAAGGAGAAACAGCAGCGGGCGGAGGAAGGAAGACGAGAAAGAGCCAAAAGACAAAAAGACGTCAGGGAATCCAAGTGTTGAGACAAAATAATAGAATTGTACAAATTTAAAATAATTTGCGAGTGAAAAGATTGTTTACAAACTTCATGAAATATATCAATACAGAACAGCTGTGGAGACACTTACCTGAAGATCTTATACCAAACATAGTCTGCTTACTGTGTGACAGCGTTGCATCTAAAGCAGTGACCTACCACCTGTTTAAAGGACCCTTGTAAACAAACATTTAAACACACAAAAAAAAAAAAAAAAGGAAAAAAAATGGATTTTCTATTGTTCGGGCAGGTGGATACTGCATGTTCCACATCAGTCAATGCAACTTAGGACAAACAAGCAAAATAACACACACACACACACACACACACACACACACACACACACACACAGAGAAACAAAACCCGCTGCTGGGATTCATATATTTTCCAAAGCAGCCAAAAAAGGATTTTATTTTCCCATTTTGTTGATTATTATTGAAAGAAAACCCAAAAGTCACAATCTTAAAGGGTTTGTCCGTGCAAAACTAGATTTGCATTTAGTTAAGCAGCAAAAAAAAAAAAAAAAGAAAGAAAAAACAGAAAAAAATTAATACAAGTAAAACAAACAAAAAAAAAAAAAGGAAAAAAGAAACAAACCACCCATTTAGCCCATGCCATTGAATTGTCATAGTTTATTTGATATTTATTATCTGCATTCTACTTTCTACATGGGCTTTACTTGGTTTGGGAGATGGGGTCATCGGGTACCTTCAGTCTGAGCTCTCTCCGGGCTGATTTCCACCCCCCCTACCCCACCCCACCCCCCCAAAAAAAAAAAAAAATAATTAAAAAAAAAAAAAATGCTCGTTCAATGCATAGAAACGACTTGCATGATGGCATGCCGTGACCGGGACCATGCATGAGGAACCATTAGACCACCAGACACTCCGTAATCTGTCCACAGCAGCGTGTTTAAGCCATAAATTCGAGGCACCCACTGACCACCACCGTACACTGTATCTGGAGAGAAACTTTTAACACTAATCGGCCCCGTCGCCCGTCCTTCCCGCTCGGTCAGAGACCCGCCAGTAGGAGGAGAAACAAACAAACAAACAAAAAAAAAAAGAAAACAAGCGGAGGAAATTGTTGTGTGTGTATGTTTAATGACTTGTCTTCCTCCCTCTTCCCCCCCCCCCCCTGTTTTTTGGCACACTGAAATATAACAAAACTAAATGCTGCTCTGGACCTCATCCCAGGGGAGGTGATAAAAACTGAGAACGGCTGTTATACTCTGTCACTGTACAACCAAAATCTCGGGCTTAAATACCAGTCCGTAAGTTCATTTGTATCCTGCAGTATTTATCATTAATATCAATTATTATTCAGCCTCCATCCTGCAGCGTAGACACTTTGTTGTTTTGGTTTTGTTGGGTTTTTTTGTTGGTTTTTTTTTTTTAGTAGAGATAAGTGCTAAAAAAGCAGCGTCTTCTCTCTCTCCTGGACGGGGGGAGCTCACCCGACGGCGTCCCGCTGGGGGCCGGGGCCGTGCCCGGCGGCGGGTGGCCGTCCCCTTGGCCCTGGATGTGGCACCGCGGTGGCTTTGGCAGCCCCCAGCCCCTTCTCCGGCGCTCCCCCCTCGGCGGGGGGACACCCTGCTGTGGGGGGGGGGAGGTTCTGGCTGAGGAGCGGCCCCCCCAGAGCCACGTCCCGGGCTGTGGGGCAGAGAGCCGGCGGCTGCGGCCTTCACCATCTCCCCTTTTCTCACACTTCCATCGCCGAAGCGGCCTCTTGCCCAGTCCCGCTGCAGCAGCGACTAACGCCGCAGGACCATCACGAGCCAAGTCCAAAGGTTTCTTTCTCTCAGCCCTCCCCAGTTCCCCTTCTGGGGTCTCCTGACCCAGCCAGCGCTCAGCCACTGGTTTGGTTTTTACCTTCAGGCCCAGTGTGGGTCTCCGTAGGGGTGGGACGGCAGCGCCGCGGCACAGCGCTCTTCCCGCCGGCGGTGGGAAGGAGGAGTGAGGGATCGGTGCTGAGGTCCTTCAGGTGTGGACCAAATCCAGGGTCCCCAGATTTGTGTGGGGAAAAAAAACAAAAAAAACAAAACAAAAAAACACCCCAAGAGGACAGAACTGGATGGCAGGAGGAATCTCGGTGCGCATCATCTCACAACCCAGAAAATTGCAGGAATCACTTAAAAAAAAAAAAAAAAAAAAAACAAACAACAAAACAAACCCCAAACCCGGCAGGAAGCCATCCAGCAGCCGCCGGGGCCGGCGTCCTCCCCACGGCCGGGTCGGCGGAGCCGTTCCGCTACGCCCGGGAACACAGCAAGGAATCTTTTCTATCCAGCTCTTGCCCCAGTTGCTCCTAGGATGCGATGTACAATAACAAAGGAAAAACTACATACATATGTACAGGCTACGTTGTAAACAGCACAAAAAAAAAAAAAAAAAAAAAAAAAAGGAAAAGAGAAAAAATAGCTGAAAAGTGTGGTTGAACTTTTTAAGAGAATATTATAAATACTGTAATATATCATTTTATTTTATCGGCATGCCTTTTTGTAAATACAAAGAACTACAAAAATAATAGAATGGCTTCTGGCTTATGCCATTGTCCATGTTTATTTTTATTTTTTTAATATTCTTCTGTTTTCCTTAGACTTTAGATAGCCAGTAAACGTCCCCCAAAGAAAAAAAAAAAAAACCAAAAAAAAAAGACAAACAAACCCCTATACCCTCCCCAAACTAGATTTTCCAAAAAAAAAAAAAAAAAAAAAGAGCTTTATTGCAATTGATCTTTGCAACAGCAAAAGTATATATTTTTGGGTTCCAATGTGCAATAATAAGTTGACCACTTCTATGCAAGATTTGGCTAAACTTCATAATTGTTCTTAAGCTGGGCTATTGGCTCGTAGGCGAAGCTTGGTACGTTTAGCGTTCGTGCTGGCCATTTCATTAAGCTACTCAATTACTTTAAAATAAAAAGTCCCTTCAAACTATGTCTATGTATTTATTTTTTTGACCGTTAGATCTGTGTTAAATGCAAGAGACCAGCGGTGCTGAGGGCGAACAGGAGCGGAGCGGTTCAGCTCTGGGGGGGGGCCGGCGTCGGTCCTTCTGCTCAAAGAAGAGTTTTTTTTGGGGGGGGGGGGGGGGGGGGTTGGTTGGGTTTTCTCTCCGAGTTTCCTCCCTGGGGCAGACGGTTGCGTCGGGCGCAGCAGCGATGGGTTCCCGCGTGTCGTTCCCCGGGATAGAGAGGAAACGTCGGTCGAAGAGCGTTGGGGACGTTGGTGTCGTACGCCAACCCCCGAATCCAACTGCGTACACGGGATTTCCATGTTGGGGTTCAGGGTGGTGGGAACAGAGCAAGGGGAGGGGGTGTCAATTGAAAAGACGTAGCCGAACATCAAGACTCTCCCTCCCCCACCTACGAAATCCTCCCTTTTGGGTTAATTTGTGACTGTTCCTCAAAGAGCAGAGGGGAAGGGCGATCAAGGAAATACCAATTCAAGCTGCTTTATTCACTTTTCCTGTTCACCTTTTCTTGAAATATAGAAGCCAATGTTGAACAAAACGAACTCAAATAAAACCGTGATGTTACATAGAGGCCACACCCGAGTTCGAATTATTTAATTTTCCGCCGCAAAAAAAAAAAAAATAAATAAAAAAATTTTAAAATGTTAAAGCTGTAAAAGATCAATAGTGAAGATTAGTGTATTAGAAATTGCATGGTGGCTCATAATGATCTTACCCAACATGATTAACAATTACGTTACTATAAGCCAAAAGAAATGAAAATAAATGTTACCCTTTTCACTGTACAAGGTAAGGTTGTCTTGGTGTCCCAATTATTTGACTGGCTGCATTCTCCACCCCCTCCATCTCCCCCATACGTCCTTTGAGGCTTTTTTAGGGTTTTTTTTTTTTTTACCCATAACCAGCGGAAGGGAGCAGCGTGAGGTGCAGCAGGAGCCATTGGAGAGGTTTGGGGGGTGATTTGGTGTCGGGGCTCCGTCTCGGGGGGTGGGTACCCTTTGACCTGGAGCCCTCCCTGACGTCCCTCGTCCCGCGCGGGGGACAGCTCTGCTGCTGCCCCCCACCTCGGACCCGCTCTGCCACGGGAGGACTGCGCTCTGCGGTGCGGACCCCACAGCCTCTCACATGTGCAGTAAAAGTCGCTGAAAAAAGCCGAGACGGAGAGGACGGAGAGCGGCCACGTGCCGCCGGGGCAGGTCGGGAGCAGCAGCTGCCGTGCGGGGATGGCGCTGGGGGAGGAGACACCAGTATAGGTTCGGGGCGGCCCTGCTGGGAAGCAGTTCTGAGGAGAAGGATCTGGGGGTCCTGGTAGACAGTAAGTTATCCATGAGCCAGCAGTGTGCCCTTGTTGCCAAAAAGGCCAATGGCATTCTGGGCTGCATAGGGAAGAGTGTGGCCAGGAGGTGGAGGGAGATCGTTCTCCCGCTCTACTCTGCCCCGGTGAGGCCACAACTGGGATACTGTGTCCAGTTCTGGGCTCCCCAGTTCAAGAGAGACAGGGAACTGCTGGAGAGAGTCCAGCGTAGGGCAGCTAAGGTGATGGAGGGATTGGAGCATCTCCCTGATGAGGAAAGGCTGAGAGCGCTGGGACTCTTCAGCCTGGAGAAGAGAAGGCTGAGGGGAGACCTTATTATGGCGTACAAGTATCCCAAGGGTGGGTTGAAGGAGGATGGAGCCAGACCCTTCTCAGTGGTTCCCAGTGACAGGACGAGGGGCAACGGGCACAAGTTGGAACATAGGAAGTGCCGTTCAAATACACGGAAAAACTTCTTTTGGGTTCGGGTGGCAGAGCGCCGGCACAGGCTGCCCAGGGAGGGGGGGAGTCCTCTTCTCTGGGGATTTCCAAGACCCGCCTGGATGCGGTCCTGAGGAATGCGCTCCGGGCAGTCCTGCTTTGGCAGGGGAGTGGGGCTGGATGAGCTCTAGACCTCCCTTCTAACTCCGAAAACTCCGTGACTCCGTGACTCTGTGATCCGCTGCCACCCTCGCTGGGGCACAGCGCTGCAGGACCCCAACGGCACCTCCCTGTTCTCAGAGCGGTTTCTCCCGGCCCAGCGGGGTCCCCGCGCAGTGACGAGGACGGGTCGGTGGGGACTCTGCCCACAGGCCCACGTGCTCCCGACGCCCGACGTTCTTCGGTTCAGTGGTGCCGGAGGGCCCAAAATTGGGGTGCAGGGAGGGGCAGGTGACCCCCACAGCCGGCCATTGTCCCTCCGGCTGCGCCCACTTTGGAACCGCAGGGCCGAGCTCCAGGCGCCAGGTCGGCCTCCCCCAGGGGGACAGGATTTACCCCGGTGTTGTTGCAAGTGAAAGGGCTGAGGCAGCACCTTGACGTTATTTTTCCGATCAGAGTTTTGGTCCAATTCATTCCAAGAAATGGGAATTTTACTGCTCGGTTAAGGCTCAGCAAACCACGGCGGGACACGGAGCGCGGCTGTGCTGTCCTGCGCCTCGCCGGGTCAACGTGCCGCACGAATACGGCACCACTGCTTTGATTTATTTTTCTTTTTTTCAAACAAGTAAAATTAAAAGAAAAAAATCATCTCCCTTCGCCAGTTTGCTGCGTGCGGTAACGTCACCAAGGCGCGTGTGCGCAGGAGGGTGTCTCCGGCAGCAAGCGGAGCGCAGCCCAGTGCTCGGTTCCAGCTCCCGGGTCCTGTCCCCGTTGTACCCATCGGTAACTTGGGCACCTCATTCCCTCCTTCACAGGAGTCTTTCTTAATTAGTGACCGAGTGTGACATATTGAAATCCCAGGCATGGGGGAGGGGTGACAAAAACGCTACAAACCTCCCAAACCGCCCGGCTCCCACCGTCGGGCAGAGCTGTCTTTTCTCTTGACATCGCCTCTTCATGACTCTGGTTCTTCCCCCTCCCCGTGCTGCACTCGCTCCCCACTTCTGCTCCTGGGTTTTATTATTTGTTCATTTTTTATTTATGGATCTGTCGGAGCAGGGCCGGAGGAGGCCCCGGAGATGCTGGGAGGGCTGGAGCCCCTCTGCTGGGAGGACAGGCGGGGAGAGGTGGGGGGGTCAGCCTGGAGAAGAGAAGGCTGCGGGGAGACCTGAGAGCCCCTTCCAGTGCCTAAAGGGGCTCCAGGAGAGCTGGGGGGGGACTCTGGGTCAGGGAGGGGTGCGATGGGATGAGGGGGAACGGTTTGACACTGAAAGAGGGGAGATTGAGATGAGATTTGCGGAAGAAATTGTTGAGTGTGAGGGCGGTGAGCCCCTGGCGCAGGGTGCCCCAAGAGGCTGTGGCTGCCCCATCCCTGGAGGTGTTCAAGGCCGGGTTGGACGGGGCTGGGAGCACCCTGGGCTGGGGGGAGGTGTCCCTGCCCAGGGCAGGGGGTGGCACTGGGTGGGCTTTAAGGTCCCTTCCAACCCAAACCATTCTGTGATTCTATGATTCTCTGTTCCATTTCACCTGAGGGAAGGAGGGGGATGAATGTGGCCGGGGGAGGGAGGGAGGAGGAACGTGATCAAGCAGTTGGCTGGAAGTTTGGTGGTGGAATTTTGAGTTCCTTCGTACTGATCTTTTTACTTTGGAATTTGCAATGAAGAGGTACACCCACCTCGTGTGAGCAGCTTCTCCTGCCTGCCCTGTCGCCCTGGTCCCTTCGCGCAGCAGCACCCGCCTGCCCCACATCCCCGAGACCCTCCGTCCCCAGCTCAGCCGTGTCGCCGCTTGTGGGGTGGAAACCAACAGCAGGAACAGGACTCTCCTGCAGTGGCTTTGCAAAGTCGGACCGCTCTGAAGCGTGGACATCCAGATCCAGCCCAGATGGGCTCCTCATCCGGGCGCCGGGGTGAAAGTCACGGCTGTGAAATAGCACGATCTCCACGCCGAGCTCACGGCAGCCCGAGCAGGGCGCATTCAGGCCGGTCGTGCTTTCGGGAGGCCGAGTGCTCAATCACGAGGGGACATATTCTGCCACAACCGCTTCCTTGCAGTAACCAACTCCTGCAAAGGCCACACCAGGGAGATTTGCAACCCCCGAGCAGCACCTTCGCCTCTGGGGGAGCAGCCCTCCTTCCGCTCCAGAGTAAACGCCGCTGTCCCACCCGGCTCTAAGGCCATCAGATGCGCAGCATCTTCCGAGCGCCGATCCGCACCATCCCACCAGCACCGAGCAGCTCGTTGGGCTCCCCGCGGCCAAGGCAGACGTGCCGCGGCGCGGGAGGACGGCGCAGCAGATGGCGAAGCAGCCTGTTCCCCCAGGAGCTGCGGTTCCCACGCCGGGGCGGCCGCTGAGCCCTGACCTTCACTTACGGGCAGGAGCCGCCCCGAGAGGAGCATCGCTGTGCCAGGAACTGGCTGCGCTGGTGCTTCAGGAAAAGAGGTCTCTAAGGGCAGTGGGTACTGTTTCATTTAGGGGGAAAAACCAAAATAAATTACATAAATAGTTCACTGTTTCAACGATCGCTGGTAGTGCTCAACACTTGTACGTCTTCAGCGAGAAGATCGGAAGGGTACGACCCACAGCAACGCTCTTCTGACAAACCGTGGACAGTATTTTTTAATTGCGATCGGGTGTAAGCTAATTCCTTACATTTCTTAGGATCCAGGAATATCTGAAGGCACAGCTAAACAAAGCGTTTAACCTTATTGTATTCAGTCCGTGCTTGGCTGGGCCAGGTAATAGACTGCTGTTATTCGTTGGTGATGAAAGTGTTGAGCTAACGTTGCCTCTTACAGCAGGAGAAATTAGTTATGAAGTTACACTATCACTGATGCAGTTCTGTCACGTATTTGCATGTCTCCTCTGATTCCTCCTCCGTCAAGCCTGGAAAACTTGGGATGCTTTCAGGGATTTGCGTCCATGTGTGTTGCCTAAGGAAACCGTGAGCGCGTATAGAGATGAGCCCTAGACACGTACTATTCCCAGCCTCCTCCTGCTTTTCTCTGATGGAAAAGCCCGGAGGATTTCTCTGATGGAAAATCGTGGAGGATACCGGCGAGGGAACCCTGGGCAGGCAGTGTGCTCTGATCCCGGGGGGGGTGCATAAACACAGCCCGAGGGGGATGCAAATAGGTAATAACCATTCAGCATCACCCCAAAAGACGCTTCAGGCACTGATTTTTATTTTTATTTTTTTTTTAAAAAAAAGGGGATGAATCTGAATTTCTTTAGCTCCATATCCGTGAAAATGAATGAAACATTATCCATCAGTTTCTCATTCATTTTCATCAGTCCAGAGCACGTCCGAAGCCAAAGAGATCGGCTCCAAACATTGCTGGATCTCAAGACCGTGTGGCAACACAAGCCACCGCCAAGTTGCCCTGCTGCGGTGGGGGAAGGGAAGGGAAAAAACTCCCGCGCTGAGATAAAGGCAGTTTAATAGAACAGAAAAGGAAAATAGCAATAATAATAATAAGAAAAGAATACACAAGACACGGGTAGCTCTCACCATCCTGTAAACTGGTGCATTGGCACCATCCCCAGCAGTGATCGTGGATTCCCACCACCTCCCCACCCCCCCCCAACCCCATTTCTATACCGAGCAGGAGGTCCACGGTACGGAATGTTCCGTTGGCCATTCCATCCTTCTGTCTCTGCTCCCTCCCAGCTTCTATGGGAAGCTGAAAAACGTCCTTGAAAAATATAACCACCACCTGGTGACACCTAAACCAATACCCGTTGTGGACATTCCGTTCATACCAAAGCTGAAACACAGCAGCCACTGGAAAGAAAACTAACCCCGTCCCAACTGGAACCAGAACAAGCGGTTAAACGAAAGAAGCTGGCAGCACGTAGACAGCGGTACAGTTTTCTGTTAGAGCTTCGCTAATGTCGGAGTATCAGCGTGCTTTTATGTTGCTTAAGAGCTCCCCGTACCGCGGGGAACATGAGGGTGGAGAGATGTCTGCATAGCTGATTGCATCTTTAAAAAAGAAAAAAATAATCAGTCTTCATAAACGCTAAGTATAGAATCATCGAATCATAGACTGGTTTGGGTTGGAAGGGACCTTGAAGATCATCTCCTTCCACCCCCCTGCCCTGGGCAGGGACACCTTCCCCCAGCCCAGGTTGCTCCAAACCCCGTCCAACCCGGCCTTGAGCACCTCCAGGGATGGGGCAGCCACAAAATGAGTAATATCTGTGCTCTGTTACTCCAGTAAAACTGACTAAATAAATCACGAAATAAGCGGGTATTCAAGTTCTTGAAAGTCCCCTGAGCTCTTTCAATTCACACTTTCTTTAGTTGAAAAACCGTCGTTAATGTTCCCCAGGAAATTTTAGCAATAAAACTGGTAACGCTTTAGAAAGTGTTCAACTCAACCCGGTAGGTACGGGTTGAAAAACGGTATACGAAAATATGTGGCTCTTTGCAGACCACTTACTGCGTGGCGGGAGCCCGAGCCGACCCGAGCCGCCCGTGCTGGCTGGATGAACGCACAGCAGGGATTGCCTGAGCTTGGTCTTTAGAAGCTCACTCCTAGAACTTGACCATCGTTAGGAATTAGTCTTGTTCTTAACCGCCTCTTTTGCACTCTATATTTGTGTGTTGCCGTTCCTGTGGGTTTTTTTCAGGCGTTATTGCTGGGGACGGCAGTAGGTGACTTTCTGTGGGGCGGTACGGAGGAAACCCCCCCCTGCCGACCTGCCGAGGTGCACCTCTTCCCGGGGGCATATCAGGCGTGTCACCGCGAGCCTACCAAGCCTCGTACAATCCTCTGACTATTACCCGCTGGTGTTTCCCACGGGTACCAGCGGCACTCCCAGGAGCGGCCTGAGGAGCACCAAGGACTGCGGAGCCGTGGCAGCAGCGGTTGGGGATTCTGAGGCGCAGGGGGTCTTTTAATCCACCACCCCACCCCCCCCACTCCCCCCCCGGTCAAAGGGAAGGGGTCTGAAAGGGGCAGGCGAATCTGGTGAATCAACAAACGGACCGGGACCACAGCCAGGGGTTTGGCTGCTTAAATTGTGGCACTCGCTTGGAGAAACCAGTTCTGCTGGGGGGCTGGTGGGGTCCGTCTCCCAGAGAAGGGGAAGAGCATCTTCGGTCAGAGGTGCGCCATGCTGGTGAAGAGGGCTTTAAACTAGAGTTGCCGGGGTCAGGGAACTTCAATCCATCCCACTCCTACCAGTTTGATGTCAGTGCCAGCAATGGTGCCCAGAGCCTGGAGGAGGGTCACAGGTCAGCAGGACAGCAGCTGGAGTGTGTCCCCTCCAGCCAGTAAGTCAGCTTAACTGGGGGCCGACTTGAATGCCTCTGTGCCAACGGACGTAGGATGGGGAACAAACAAGAGGAGTTGGAGACGTGCACACCCCTGCAGGGCTGTGACTTAATTATCATCACGGAGACGTGGTGGGATGGCCCCTATGACTGGAGTGCTGGAATGGCAGGATACGGGCTCTTCGGGAAGGAGAGGCAGGGGAGACAAGGAGGGGGTGTCACCCTCTATGTCAAGGACCAGCTGGAGTGCATGGAGCTCCGCCTGGGGACGAGGGAGCCCACCAAGAGCTTATGGGTCAGGATTAAAGGGAGCGCAGGGACAGGTGACGCTGCACTGGGGGTCTGCTACAGGCAACCGGACCAGGAAGACTGAGCAGATGAGGCCCTCTACAGACAGATAGGAGCAGCCTCACGTTCACAAGCCCTGGTCCTCATGGGGGACTTCAACCACCCTGCTATCTGTTGGAGGGACAACGCAGTAGGGCATAAGCAATCCAGGAGGCTCCTGGAATGCGTCGATGATACCTGCCTTCTCCAAGTGGGAGAGGAGTCAACAGGGAGAGGTGCCATGCTGGACCTTGATCTCACCAACAGGGAGGGGCTGGTGGGGAATGTGAAGCTCAAGGGCAGCCATGGCTGCAGTGACCATGAGATGATGGAGTTCATGATCCTTAGGGCAGCGAGGAGAGCGCACAGACCACTACCCTGGACTTCAGGAGAGCAGACCTTGACTGCTTCAGGGATCTGCTCGGTAGAGCACCATGGGATAAAGCCTTGGAGGGAAGAGGGGCCCGGGAGAGCTGGCTAATATTCGAGGACCACCTCCTCCAAGCTCAGGAGTGATACTTCCCAACAAAGAGGAAGTCAAGCAAAAACGCCAGGAGGCCTGTGTGGATGAACAAGGAGCTCCTGGACAATCTCAAACAGAAAAAGGAAGCCTCCAGAGGCTGGAAGCAAGGGCAGGTAGCCTGGGAGGAATACAGAGGATTTTTCTGAGCAGAGAGGAATCGGGTTAGGAAAGCTAAAGCCCTGATAGAATTCAATCCGGCCAGGGATGTCAGGGGCAACAAGAAAAGCTTGAGAGATTTTGTCCCCTCTCTGCCCGGGGGAGGGAGATTGGGAGGTGGGGAGACCCCACTCTGGGGCACATGGGGCTGCAGCGAGGACGTGGCCAAGGGAGCTGTGCCCAGCTCTATCCCTGCCGTAGGGCACTCTGGTATCCAGTGACAACTGGGGACAGCTCCAGCGCAGCCGGGGATGTTGGTGATGGCTGGTGGACATCCAGCCCTGGATGCTCCAGCAGGACCTGAGTCAAGGATGGGACCCTCCCTGCCCAGGGGAACACACGGGGTCGGTCTCTGGATCTCAACCCCTCCGCAAGGCTTTATTGAGTCTCCTTTTCCCTGCGGCAGCTTCTGGGAGATGTTCTATTTTGGGTGACGTCCCAATTTCAGGTGGCTTTTGAGCCCAGTGTCCAGCAGCAGAAGCACAGGGTGGCCACAGCGAGGATGAAAGCGAGGAAGGCCCCCAGGATGGTCGAGACCGCAGGGCTGACCCGGCCCAGGAGGCTGTGGGTGGATGGGGGGGTGGCCGCCTCTCGAAGCGCAGGTCCCCCAGGTCCCCGTCGGACCCCACCAGCCGCTGGAGGAGGCCGGACGGCTGCTTGGCGATGCTGGTCATGATGTGACGGCCCATGTCGGCTACCACCATGCCCACCATCAGCCAGAGCAGGATGAGTCCCTCCAGTGCTTGCGTGCCCCTCAGCATGGTGGTAGCCCAGGAATGCAGACGCCCCTCCGTCCGACCTCACAAACCAGAGTGGTCCAGGGAGGTGTCCCCCGGCACGTTGTCCCATGTCCCCCCTGGGGCTGATCATCTCCTGTCCACTGTGCCCCTTGCCTCCAGCCTGGCACCCCTCCCGGCATCCCTCCCCTCCCCACTGCAGCCCTCCCGGGCGGACGGTTTGGGCAGCAGGCGCTCGCAGCACGGGGACACAGGGACAGAATAAATGGCCCTTCAATTCCCAGCAGAGCCACGTCAACGGGTTGGAAATGTCATGCTGTCTCTGAGGAGCTTCGGGGCACCTTCACCGTGGGCAGTGATGTCCATCCACCCAGGCATCCTGCCCGTGCCCATGACACCCAGCTCCGTTGGGTCTGTCCCGGCCGTCCCTCCCTGCCGGCACGTTTGCAAGAGCGGGGATGGGGGATGGCCGCTGGGACGTCTCCACCACCCTCTGCCACCTCCCGAAGGCAAAGGCAGCAGCTCCTCTTTCCCTCCCCAGGAAGGGGTTACGGAGCCCCTGCACCCACACACCACCACCCCTCCCCCCCACTGGGAACCTGCGTTTTCCTCTCCCACCCCAAATCGATGGCGCGGAGTGGAGTTGAACCGAAGCGGTTTCGCTCAGGGACCGGGTGAGGACCCCATAACCACGAGGTGGCAATGCAGCCCCGGCCACGCACCACCGGCGCACCCTGGGTTTTATCAGGGTGCCAATAAAACTGTGATTTCTCCACATCTCCCCAAAAAGCACCAGCACGGCGACTCGGGCTGCGGGGCCGTGCCGGGGCTGCCGTCGGTATCCGGGGCCGTGGAAGCAGCCAGGACCACAGGGCGGGAGAAGGAGCGATTCCCCGGCCGGGAGATTTGCACGGACTCACGTTATGGGGTTCCATCCTCCGTCGTTGCCTCCTGCCTCTCCCGGCTCCGTGAGGCGTTTGCTTCCTCCAGGCATCCTCCATCCTCCAAGCAGCAAAGCTGTGGACCTGCCCGTGCCCGGGGGGTCTCATCCTGCCACGAGGATTTGCAGACATCTCGCAACGGGCAGCCCTGCGCCGGGGGCAGGAATCCACGGCACCGGGGCTGCAAACCATCCCACCTCCCCGGGACAGTTAAGGGGATGGAGGGAAGGGGCTCGTGCAGCTCCTTCAGGCGTGCAAATAAGGAGAAGATGGGAAACAGCGGCCACAGAACCCCAAACCTGCTGAGCAAATACCTACCCCGCTCCCCGGCGACTCCCAGGAGGGTTCTCCAGGAGTTTCTGCCTCGTGCAGAGCTGAACTGTGGCATCAAACAGGCTCAGAGCCGCCCAGTTTCCCACGTAAACCGGCCGGCAAGGAGCTCAGCACCCGACCCCAAAATGAACAAATTCTGCATGAAAACACCAAACCCGGTCGTAGCCAGTGGCCGCCACATGGGCTTCTCCGAGAGCGCTTTTTCCTTCATACCCTTCTTGAATCTTGTGACAGAAGGTAACTCTAAGACAAGCAAACCCCTCTCGCTGCTCCGCTGCTGCCACCGCGTGAAGGTGGGTCCCTGCTCCTGCTGCCCGGATGGGAGAAGCGGCACCGGGCACACGGTGCCGAATGGCTTTTGCCAGCCCCATCCTTCTAACATCCAATTTTGCGCTGATGACAGGGAGCCTTTTCCCTAAGGATGCCAGATTGCGGGACTAACACCACTGCTGCCATCATCTTGCTGCTGCCACAACCGGAAATGGTCATCCCCATCCTCCCTGCCAAAAAATTCGGCAGCATCGCTCGGGGAGGTCCAGGCAGCACTGGGAGGGTCCACAACGGAGCCGGGATGATCGCCGGGGTCTCCCCAGGAGTTAAATGCAGCCGGGGCAGAGGCATCAGGCGGAGGGGGCGGTAGGCAACGCTTGTGCGTGTCCCACCGTCCCTGCGAGCGGCACATGTGGCCGGGCTGGGGAGGAATGCCAGGAATGCCGATGCCGTTAGCCCGGCGTGTCCCGCATGGGACTTGGCCCAGATTTGGGGAAAGCCTGCAGGTTTCATGAGTTTTGTGGAACCGAGTCTCCAAAAAGTCCAGCTGCAAATTCATTTTAATAACCCGGGATGCCGGGAAGCATCCGCGTCACCTCCCTGTGCCGGAACATCCCAGCTACGGCCAGCCTGGTGCCAAGCCCGGTGTTTTCCCCGGTTGGGATGAGCAGAACGTGGCCAGACACGGTTCTCCCAGGCGGGATAACCAGCTCGGATGCTGCAGCGTAGCCCCGGTAAGGGCTTCCCCATCCCGCTGCCATGGGGCTTTGCTCACGGATGGAGACCCTGTGCCGGCTACCGCTGGGCTCGGCAACAAAACCAAACACCGCCGGCCACGGCCGAGCCGGAGGCTCCTCTGACAGCCAAGACTGGCCCGGTGCTGCCGGCGGGGCTGGAGAAAGCAAAGGCATCTGCGAGGTTCGGGAGCAGGGATGTGCACAGCATCCCTTGCAGCAGGTGTGGAGGGGGACCGAGCTTCCCTTTGCTGGAGGAGGAGGAGGAGGAGGAGGAGGAGGGAGCCTTCCTCCCATTTTCCCAGCTCGTGACTCCGCAGCCCATCCACCAAGTAATTTATTCATAGAGCCGTAACCTCAGGGGTCCCGATAAAAGGCCGGAGCTGCCGCATTGTTCTGGATGCGCCAGCGCCAACACAAAGGCTCCGGGCACCTCCCGGCCACCGGCCAGAGATGCCACCGCGTCCCGCTGGTCCGGGGGATACGGCACCCCATGCCTCACCCTCCCACCCTCTGAAACACCCTGAAACCACCGCATTAATTGCCACAATTATTTCTGCTGTGGGCCGCGGGGCCCCTCTCCAGCGGGCTGTGCGCCTGCTGTTGCTAATGAGCTTAACTCCGGCGCTGGGTGCAGGGACAGAACCCGGGGGGAGCCGGGGGGGGGACACGTTTATTGGGCACTTGGGAAAACAAACAAACGAGCAGCCGCGGGCTGGGAGCTGCTTTTCCCCTTATTTCCAATAATAACAGCAGCAAAGGGTGAAAAATCCATCCCTGTGGCTTGGCCAGGGAGGGAGGGAGCCGGGTCCGGTCCCACGCAGCACCAGGGATGAGTGTCCCCTCCTTTGGGGTCGGGGACGGGGGACGGCGCGCGGAGCCCGGGTCAGGGCTGCTGGCTTCCCAGGGCCGGCATTCACGGAGCGGTGCCGCCGGCCGGAGCTCACGGTGAAGTGTTGCTGGTTATCGACACGTGGAGCCCGGCCATCGACGGGGCACTGGGAGGGGAAGCGAGTGCGCTGGGATAGCTGGGAATGCTCAGGAACGCCCGGGAATGACGGAGCATCCTTGGGGGTCCCCCATAGCACACCCACTGCCACGCAGCCCTCGCCGCAGCCGCCTGCTTCCCGACCGGAGCGAAGCGTCTTCTCGCTCAGCCGGCGTCGCTCTGTCGACTCGCAAAGTGCCCCGGACACGGGGGAACGGATCAACTGAATCAACGGATTTCAGGATAGGAACTTGTCCAAGCGCATAACCTAACGGACTGTCACGGCTTCGGCTGGGATGGAGTTGGCTTTCATTAGCGGCGGGTGCGGTGCTGTGGTTTGGATTCGGGATGGGGACGGTGCGACAGCACTGGTGGGTTTGGCTGTCGCTGAGCTCTCGAGGCCGTTCCGGCTCCTCACCCCCCGCCAGTGATGGGCTGGGGGGCACAAGGGGCTGGGAGGGGACAGGGCCGGGACGGGCGACCCCGACAGACCACGGGGATGTTCCGTACCACGCGACGTCACGCTCGGTGTACAAAGCCGGGGAAGGAGGAGGAAGGGGGGACGGGGGGAGTGATGGTGTTTGTCTTCCTATGTCACTGTTCCGCGGGATGGAGCCCGGCTTCCCCGGGGATGGCACACCTGGACCCCCCCCATCACCCCTAAAGAGGGGAGGGGGCAAAAGTAGACACCCCCATCACCCCTAATAACAGAAGGGGGCAAAGATAGACCCCCCCATCACCCCTTAAGAGGGGAGGGGGCAAAAGTAGACCCCCCCCCATCACCCCTAATGACAGAAGGGGGCAAACCCCCCCCCCCCCATCACCCTTAACGAGGGGAGGGGGCAAAAATAGACACCCCCCCATCACCCCTAATGAGGGGAGGGGGCAAAAATACCCCCCCCCATCACCCCTAACGAGGGGAGGGGGCAAAAATAGACACCCCCCATCACCCCTAATGAGGGGAGGGGGCAAAAATAACCCCCCCCCATTACCCCTAACGAGGGGAGGGGGCAAAAGTAGACCCCCCCCATCACCCCTAATGAGGGGAAGGGGCAAAAATAAACCCCCCCATCACCCCTTAAGAGGGGAGGGGGCAAAAGTAGACACCCCCCATCACCCCTAATGAGTGGAAGGGGCAAAAATAAACCCCCCCATCACCCCTTAAGAGGGGAGGGGGCAAAAATAGACACCCCATCACCCCTAATGAGAGGAGGGGGCAAAAATAGACACCCCCCATCACCCCTAATGAGAGGAGGGGGCACACGTGCGCCCTCCCCAGCACCCCTAACGAGGGGAGGAAGCACAATTGGAACGCCAACACCCCTAACGATGCGAAGGGGCACATCTGGACCTCCCAATCACCCCTCATGAGGGGAGAGGCACACCCAGACACCCCCCACCCCCCCCAACACCCCTAAGCGGTGTGTGTGTGTGTATGTGTGTGTGTGTGAGTCTCTGCCCCTCCCCTGGCTGTAACGCCCCCCCCCCCCCCCTTTAGTACCCCTTCCCCACGCACCCCACCCCCGCAATATCCCCCCATCCCCTGAAATACCCCCACCCAAGGGACAACCCCCCCCGGGGCTGAAAAATTTGGGGGGGGGGGGGCAAGGGCTGAGCTAAGGCAGTGCAGTTCGTGTAATCTCTTTAATACTGTGTAATACTTTTTCTTTTTAAAATACAGTATTTCTTGAGGTAGACCATTACAGTTCAAAAGCATTTCTTTTTCAGACATTAATAAGACATGAATTAAATACTTTCATGTACAATATGTTGCAAAATGAGGTAGAAATGGTTACAGAGAGTGTACAAAGTCAAATATGATAATAATAATAATAAAAAGCCTTCAGGAGCCCATCACCACTTTCTGGAGGTCGGGGGGGGGGGGGATTTTTGCCCCGGTAATGCCCTTTGCCCGCAGGCAGCTGCCTGCACGCGCCCCTGCACGCTTAAATGGAAAACTGCAAAAAAATGGGAAAAACATCCCAAAGTTCCTGTGATGGGGGGGGGTGCGGGGGGGGGGAGGAAGCCCCCGCGGGGGGGAGGGGTTGCGTCCCCTCTGCATGTGCAGACCCTGAGGTTGGGGGGGGGGGGGCTGTTCTGAGCTCCCCCAGTACAATATTTAGGTCTAAAAAGAAAAAAATAAAAAGAGGTGTTTTTTTGTTTTTTTTTGTTTTTTTTTTTTTAATTGGGGGAGAAAAACCAGCCCCCCCCCTCGGCGATGCGAAGTAGGGGAGGGGGGGGGTGATGTGGACGTGCGGGGGGAGGGGGGGGGGTTCGTGCTCTGTGCACGATGCGCCCCCGGGGTGGTCAGCACGAGGTGGTCCAGGGGTGGGTGCCCCCCGGCCCCGCAGCCCCGGTCCCCGGTCCCGGGATGCAGCGGGAGATGCTGGAGGGTGACGGATCCAGCCCGATCCAAAAAGTGGTGCCGGCGACAGCTTCCGAACTACGGCACTAATACTCTTTCCGTTGAAGACACGTTACTCCACCAAACGCTACAATAACAATGTTAAAAATAATAATAATAAAAAAAAAAAGATTTAAAATAAAATTATGGCATAATATATGTGAAAAGCACCCAAAATACATTCAACTTTCATCTTTGTAACAGCTTCAAGTTTTTTTGTTTGTTTTTTTATTCTTTTCTTTCTTCCTTTCTTCCTCCACCCTTTTTTGGAAGCAAACGCATGAGGCAGCTTTGTCCCAGGTCTGAAAACTCTTAAAAAATCTCTTTTTCCTTTTCTGAGAAGATAAAAAGAGTTTTTAAAAAACACATTCTTTTTTTTTTTTTTTTTTTTTTTCTGAGGTAATTCTTTTCCTGAGTAGTTTAAAAGAAAAAAAAAAAAAAACCCAAAAAATTACTACATACCTTACAAAAATAAAAACCCAAGTCTAGTATATTAAACAATCTACAGCATTTTACTCCAAACCCCCCCAAGTTTTGTGTCGTCTTCCCACCCCCCCCCCCCCCCTCCCCTTCCCCGCTCCCCCCTCCCCGATGCAGGACATCGCCGCCGGGATGCTCGTGCCACGCGCGAGGGGGCTGCTTTGCTCAAAAGACGCCCGAGGTATTTCTGTTAGGAACAATAAAAGCAATCAATAAAAATAATCATCGAGCCTCTGGGTAGACGGGGGCGGGGGGGAGGGGGGGGGGAGCTCGTGCATCCGACGCCGGAAAGCCGGACCCCTCCGCGCCTCCGGCCCCGCTCGCTGCATCGCCGGTCCAGGGACGGATGAACGGGAAAATAATAAATAGGTTATCCTGAGTTCCGTGGGCGACGGCTGCCGGAAAAAACCAAGAGGAAAAGCCCGGCCGAGTCCGAAACGGTAACGCAGAGGGACGCGGTGCTGCCGTCGGGGCCGCCCGGGGGGGTCTCCTGCACTTGGGGAGGAGGGGTCCGGCCCCAGCGGCGGCTCCAGGGGGGAACCGGAGCCCCCGCAGACCCCGACCCGGCTCCTCCAAACCCTGCGGTCATCGGCCAAGTCCCAAAACCGGCCTCGGAGCCTCGGGCTGGGGCGAAGGGTCTGTCCCCGCACCCCCGGCCCCCCCCGCCGGTGCCGCGCTGTCAGTGCCTGGTGCCGTACATTTTGTCCCACTCCAGGAACAAGTCCAGCTCCTTCTGCGAGGCGGCGGGGCGGACCTTGCAGAAGGCCTTCTCAAAGTCCTGGTAGGAGGTGGGCTGGATCTGGCCCGGCAAACCGTGCAGCGTGGTGGCCCCGGCGTGCTGGCAGAGCTGGACCAGCTCGCCGCCCGAGAAGCTCTCCGTGTGCTGCACCAGGGAGGCCATCTCCCTCTCGCTCAGGCAGGAGCTCTGCTGAGCCAGGGCGTGATGCAGGATCTGCCGCCGGGCGATGCTGTCCGGCGGGGAGATGTAGAACCGCTTGGCGAAGCGCCGGTGAGAAGCTTCATCCATACTGCCAGGCCGGGAGGTGGTCCCGATGATGACCACGTTCTGGTCGGATGAGGTAGCCACGTTGTCCAGGTAGGAGAGGAGCTGGGATTTGAGGTTGCTCACCTGGCTGCCGTCCTCGCCAGCCCGGGCCACCAGCAAGGACTCGGCCTCGGTGATGAGCACCACCGCGGGCTGCCGGCAGCTGGCCACGAAGAAGACGGTCTGCAGGATCTTCTCCGCTTCAGCTTTCCAGGTGGAGAGCAGGGTTGTCCCACTGAGCTTCAGCAAGGTGGAGCCCAGCTGGGTGGAGATGCACCGGCTCAGCAGGGTCTTCCCCGTGCCGCGGGGACCGAACAGCAGGATGGTTCGGGGCGGCCGGCTCGCTCCGCTGTAGGCGCCGGGACGCAGGATGGGCCACACCAGCTCTTCCTCAATGGTGGCCTTCACGGAGACCTGACCGGCGATGTCCGTCCACTGCACGGGCGGCCCCCGCTCCACGATCTTGGTGTTCACCAGCTCCAAGACCAGGGGGTCGATGTTCTTGGGTTGCTCCTCCACCGGTGGGCTGCTGAAGACTGGTGCTTTGGGGGGCAGCCGCAGCGGGAACGGGGGTCCCGTCTCGGCCGCCCGCTCCCCATTGGCGAGGGGGGGGCTGAACTTCTCAAAGGGCTCTGCCGGCCGCAGCGGAGGATCTCCGGCACCGTAGGGCGGTGAGACCATACTCTTCATTGGCTGCCCACCATACTTGCCAGCGTGCTCCTCGGCGTTCCCGGCTCCCGCCGGCCGCTTCCCGGGCTTGAAGGCCACCTGGGGGGACTCGGTGCTGCCACCGAACCCATTGCCCCGACACTCGCCGTTGTCCGACATGGGGTAGGGGGACTTTGGCTGCTCATAGCTGTATTTCCTATACCTGCCCTCCCCCTCGTCCTCCCCGCCGGAGATGTCGAAAGCCTTCCTCTTCAGGGCGCCCGCCGCCTCGGTGCCGAGAGGCGGCACGGCCAGGGGGGCCAAACCGGCACCCTGGTAGCCATAGCCGGGGACTCCGGGCGGGCGGGCGGCGGGCGGTGGGGCTGGGATGGGGGTAGGTGCCGCGATGCCGGAGGGCAGGTAGGACGCGGAGGGATGGGGCGGGTGGATGGTCCCGTAGCCCGGTTGTGGTGGGTAGCTGCCGGCGGCGTAGTTGTACATGGGGCCGGAGGAGCCGTAGCCCGGCACCAGTGCGGATGAAGGGTGTGGGGGCTGCAGGAGCCCCGAGGGGTGTGGGGGAGGGAGCGCTGCCGCCGGCTGGGTGCAGTAGCCGGAGGGCAAGTAGGTGCCACCGTAGCCTGAGGGGTACTCCTGAGATGACCCGAGCCCGCCGGAGCCGGCGGCGGCTCCTCCGCAGGAGTTCCCGGGGTACATGGGATCGGCGAGGTTGGCAGACACCACGGGGGAGCCGCCGAGCCCGATGGCCCCGCCGCTGGGGGGGACGGCGGGTGGCACCACCCCCTTGGCGCCAGGGAGGCCATCGTGGATGGGGGTCAGGGGGTAGGCGCCGTCGGAGCCGTGGGCCACCGGCCAGGGCTCCCCATCCCCCTTCTGCCCGTTAACCGGCCCGAAGGCTCCATCCCCGTAGCCGCTCAGCGCCGGGCGCTCGTAGGGCGCGTCCAGCACCCCCGAGTACTTCTCGGCGTACCTCTTGAGGAGGTTGGAGGCGGTGAGCGCGGAGATGTCGTCGTTGGCCCAGGCGTAGTTGAAGCGCTGGCGGGTGCTGGGGTAGAGGTCGGACTTGTGGGCTGGCGAGGAGGTGGTGGAGGAGACGTCGAGGTGCTGCTCCGGCCACTGGTTCAGGGACTGGGCATGCTCTGGTGACCAGTGCATCTTCGACAGACCTGGGGGGGACAGGACAGCGCAGGGTGAGACCACTGAAGCAGGGCGAGCACCTCTCAGCACTGAGCATCTCCTGTCCTTCTGGACCACACTGGACCGTATGACTGCAAACACGTCTCTCAATTACCCACCTCCCGTTCAAAAATCCCTTCGGCCACCACTGGTGCAAATATCCCCCAGGAGCAGCAGCCACCAGTGCTTCAGAGAACCCGGCCAGCTCAGGTTTTGACGGTCACATCATCCAACAGACTGAAATATTCCGGTTATCAAACCACGGCAAGCCAAGGCGGTACAAATGGTGCAGCCCCCCCCCTTCCCCAGTGCCGTCGGCAGCGCCACGGTGCTGAGCATCGGCACACAGAGCTGGAGAACAACCCTGACCTGAGATGTTCCACCCGGAGCAGGGTATAATTATAATATTAATAGCGTATTAATAGCGCGTAGCCGGGGACATAGGGGCTGCACTGCCCACACACGCACGCCTGCACGTGGGAAGGCGCCCTTCACCCCAGGATGAGCGTAAGCTTTTGCCGGAGTCCCTCTGGCATAGGTGATCGGTGTTGGTACCGACGGGCTGTGCCGGACCCCACCGAAACACCTTCTCTGGTGAAGGGGATGGCAGAAACGCCACGGCCGTGTCAGGACCCACCCCTGCACCGGGGCTGCAATGGCGGTGGGTGGGAAACACATCCTGGGGGGCTCTGCAGGACCTGCTGGGGGGCCCCGCTCACCCCACTCACCCCGCGCCACCGTCCCCACCATGGCTTTGTCATCCCACGGCTCCGCATCATGGGGATGTCGAGGTCGGCATCACCCTCTCTTGCTCCAGCCCTTGAAAACCGGGTGTCCCCCGAGCGCCCGCAGAGGGTGGTGGCAGTGTCCCCCATCACAGCCCCCCATGCAGGTCCCCCCCATCCCCCCGTCCTCGTGCCCAAAGCCCCGGGGGATGGCTACAGTAGGAGCCGGGAGGGGACCTCGTGCGCCGTCCCCTCGCCTCCCTCAGCCGTTAAGCCACTTTGTGACCACAGCACAATTAGATTACTTAATGCTTTAATTGACTTATATGGCATTTGTACTTCCACTCTGGATATCAAACTTACACAAGAGGATTTAAATGGCAGCTTTGCGTGGCTTTATCCGGCATCCTCCCTGCATTTACTGGTCATTATTAAAGTGCTCCCGATAGATAACCGCTCAGACAGAGACAGCCGCGACAGCCTGCGGGAAAGGGCCCCGTTTAATGAACACAAAGGAGAACGCCGCCCAATAAACCTGCGCTCCTGCAGCAGCTCTTCCCCGAGCCGTACGGGGGTCTGGCTGGGCGCAGAGGGACGGAGCCCTTTGCCTGCGAGCAAACAGCACTGAGAAGCTACGAAAGGGAAAAATGAGGGTTTGGAGGACTACAGGAGGAGTAAGATACTTCTTTTTAATTTTTTTTTTTTTTTTTTAAGGAACTAAAGCACCAGGGGTTTCCCTCCTTGCATCGCTGCACAGTGTGCTGCAGGTGCAAGACTGCAGCTCCTTCTGCTCCCCCAAAAATACAGTCTGCAAACGCCCGGGGCTCGGGAGGAGGAGGAAAGGGGTTTGGGAAGCCCATTGCCCCACCGTGGCACGGGGCTCGGTGCAGAGCAGCACGGCAGGAACGAGGTGCCACCACCATGACCGGCAAATCCCAGCGGCATTTCATAGAATCATCACATCACAGAACGGTTTGGGATGGAAAGGACCTTAAAACTCATGCAGTATCCCCCCTGCCCTGGGCAGGGACACCTCCCCCCAGCCCAGGTCGCTCCCAGCCCCGTCCAACCTGGTCTTGAGCACCTCCAGGGATGGGGCAGCCACAGCTTCTCGGGGCAACCTGCGCCAGGGGCTCACCGCCCTCACACTCAACAATTTCTTCACAATATTTCATCTCAATCTCCCCTCTTTCAGTGTCAAACCGTTCCCCATCATCCCGTGGCTCCCCTCCCTGACCCAGAGTCCCCCCCCAGCTCTCCTGGAGCCCCTTTAGGCACTGGAAGGGGCTCTGAGGTCTCCCCGCAGCCTTCTCTTCTCCAGGCTGACCCCCCCACCTCTCCCAGCCTGTCCTCCCAGCAGAGGGGCTCCAGCCCTCCCAGCAGCTCCGGGGCCTCCTCTGGCCCCGCTCCAGGCCGTTTCTTCTGAAGCCGCTCTTGACGAGGCACGGACGCCCTCACCCATCCCTCCTGGAGGAGGGAGGACCTGGCAGCCCACCGCCCAAGCAACTCAACGGCCGTCTTCTCCCGCAACACAGCATCCACCAGCGTGACCCGCACGCCCTGAGGACACAACCCCTGCGGGCCTACCAGCAGGCCCCAGTTTTTCCCCGTGGCAGGGGGGGAACACAACGCCCGAACCCCGGCTGCTAAAAACTGGTGTCTCCAAATAAGCGCGGGGATGGGAATTGCTCTTCGAAGAGGGCGGCCGACGCCGCAGCGTGGGGCTGGAAGCCCACCGTCATGGCGCGAACTGGGCCTGCTCCTCCAAAAGGGTGAAGCCGCCGCGAGACGAGGGGCATGGCCATGGGTTTGCTCCACCAAAGCAAACCCGAGCGCGAAAGGCTGGAGAAGCGAACCCGCCTCCATCCACCCCCTTTAAAGAGGAGCTGCGTTTGGGAGAAGAAAAGCCCAAACCCCCGGAAAGGCCGGTCGCACCCTGGAAAACCAGGCGGAGGGGGAGGGCCGGCGGGCAGGGAGAAGTTGTCAGGGGTTTGAAATGGGACGTGAATGAGGCGGCGGAGCGGGACAGATGTTTCAATGCTCCCCTTGGCAGTGTGAGAAAATTACTGTCCAGTGACCAAATGGCCGGGCCGGTTCCCACCCTCGCTGCTGCCCATTATCCCCAGCGCAAGACAAAGGCGGGCAGGGGGGGCTGGGCAGGGGAGAATCCTATTGTTCCCGCCCGCCCTAATTATGGAAATCTTGTTAATCTATTCAGCAGCGACTCTGAACTGGGCTTTTGTTCGGGGGCTTTTTAGCGGGGCGCACCGCCGAGGGTGTCCAACGGCTCGGCGTTGGGGATGGGGTGCGCTCCCTCCTCCCGCCGCCGCCGTCACTGCCGCTTCCCCCCCCCCCCCCCCCCCACTCCGGGAAAAGCATCCCGGCGCGGGCCGCCTTTGTTGGAGCACAGATATCTCATCCCCAGCCCTCGTACGCAGAGCATGCCGCCTACGCACGCACGCATGTACACGTGTTCACGTCCCGGCCCCACGTACATGCACCCACCGCTAATGCCGGTGCAGAAAAACTCACGGGGAAAACCTACGCAGGAGAACGGGGAGACGACCCGCAGGCAGCATATGCTGACGGCTGCGGCAATCCGGCGTCCCTCGGGGGATCAGGAGAGGGCTCGAATAGATTCGGAGGGCAAAGAAGGAGCAGGGAGCGCGCAAGAGCAAACACGCTCAAGCTGAGGGTGCGCCAAAGCCAGGGTTTAAATCCTGCCCAGCACCCGGGACCCCGCAGCAGGTCACCCCGGAGGCGGCACGCCGGAGCACGGCAGCGACCTGCAGCCCTGCAGGGCAGGCGCTGGACGTGTCTCCACGTCCCTTTGGACGGCCCTCAGCATCCCAGCCCTTGGGAGGGAGCAGCCGATGACACCCTTCGGCCCCCGGTGCAGGAACGAGCCGATGAGCCGCCTCCGCGACGCTTTGCTCGTACCGCCGCTGTCTTGCTGGTTTAAACGCCGACAGCTCCTTTTTCTGCAGAGCTGCCACCTCGGAGGATTTATGCCTTCTTCAAAAGACGTCGAGCAGTTTCATTATCCCTACAATTACCCGCAGCAGCGCAGCCCGATGCCATCGGCTGTGCCGGGCAGGGAGAGCCGTCCCGGTTCCAGGGTCTGCCCAAATCCCCAGCTTTTCAATTCTCTGATGTGCAAACTTTGGGCCAAGAAAGAGCGAACCTGGATGCTGAGAGTCGCCTTTCACAGCCCAGCCTCCACCAAGCGGTCCTCACCAGCCCTGCTAACGTCGCCTTCTCCTGTCAGGGGTGTTGTGCGCGATGGATCTTCCGTGCCGGACTTTGCCACCAGCACCCGACGGTGGGTCCAGAGATGGACCTGGACCAAGCACCCACAGCAGGAATGCAGCCTCACATCAGCGCAACTCCTGCCCCGGCAGCTTTGCCACCAGGGCTGGATTCCTGATACCCGGAGGTGCCTGCGGAGATGCTGCGGAGATGTTGCGGAGATGCTGCGGAGATGCTGCAGGTCTTGCAGCGGCCACAGCGATGTCTTCAAGGCTAAAGGCAAGCCGGGGAAAAAAATGCAGGAGGAGAAAAGAGATTCTCCCAAGTCTGCCCGGTGTACGGGAGGCAGGGGAATGACTTTTTCTTTTTTAATGAGGCATTTCCTGATGATCTTTTCAGCTTCTGCTGCCAGGAGCTCATCCCGGGTCGGGGTTCAGCCCTGCCTCCTAAGAGCAGCGTAGGAGAAGTGCAACGGCGTTACCACAAGTCAAATCACAGCTATAAATCAGAATGATAACCCATACAGGTACTCCATTTACACTCACTGTGGACCTGAGTTGTTGTGGCAACATTTCCGAAACGTTTTTGCGTTAACGCTGCAGATTATAGCAACGTTTCTGTATGTCGGTACCCACGTTTAAGCTAGATACCGCTCACCCCCAGTGAATCCCTACGCGGCGGGTCCAGAATAGCCAAAACAGCCCGGCAGCGATTTACACCGCTGGCCAAGCCGGTCCCAAAGCCAGGACCAGGGCCAGGAGAACACAAAGCCACACGTGGACGTGATATAACCCGGCAGCATTTGCGAAGGGTGAGACGTTTAAATCCCCCAGCCCTCCCCTGCAGCCCCACGCTGGGCAGCCGATTCCGTGGCACGCTGCCGGGGCTCAAACATCAAGTTTTCCAAAGCGAATTTGGGTTGTTTGGCAAATCCATCGGGGAGCTGCGGTTCTTTGTCCGCCACATTCCCCGTCCCCTCCTAACCGGTGCCGACAAAGCAAAGGATGGTATTGCAATCAGAGCAGGGTCAATGTACATATGTTAAAAGGATTTAGGCTAACTCCCACCGTGCCCTCTCCCCACCCCCAGGAGAAACGGCCTCAGCCCCGGCCGGTGCGAGCCGAAGGCTCCAGCGTCCACTCTGTCCACTCATATATCAAGTGCAGAGCAGCTGGACACCAGCACGGACCGGGAGTGACCAACGGGCCATCTGTCCTGCTCGAGGACCCGGCCAGCAGATGAAAAATTAATATGGATCCGCTCAGCCTGGCAGCAGCTGAGCATCACCCATCTGTCACGGCGAGAGGAGGAACTCTCAGCTAAATGTCACCGGGAGGAAACTGTACACGGCATGTGGCCCGGGAATCCCCAGATCGAAGGGATACGGCAATAAAATCCGGGTGTTATTAATAACGAGCTGAGGCAGTTATTGGGTTTGAGGAATTTTGCTCCACCTTCCAATATAGGACGGATGGGAGAAAAAGAAGCAATAAAAGGGACCTAAAACAAAAGTGACAAAAAAAAACCAAATCAACCTCTTTCTTTCTATTTATATTTTTCTTAACATCGTTTGTCCCTGGGTCTCCTGGACCGCTCAGGCCTGCTGCGATCTGGGCTTCAGCCTCGCACCCGCCCCCGGGAACACGGACAAAACTGCTGAACTATTTGTCTGGGTCTACAAACCACCGAAAGGGGGGGCTGCCCCGACCCTCCCTGCTCCTGCCACACCACCAGCACGCTCCCTCCAGTGCTTCGAAGGCGAACGTTAATCCCGAAAGATTAATTATCACATTAATCCGTCACCCTCTTGCCCATTCCCTGCCACGGGTGCGCTACAGCACGTGCAAAACGCGGCTCACTCCAACAGCATTCCCACTCCCGGCCATGCCGTCACTTCTCCTCCAGCGGACACTCTCCTGCCCTGAACCGCCTCTTCTGCTGTAGGATGTTCCTTGGGGCGACGTTCCAGCTGTGATCTCCACCAGACCCCTGCTTGAAGGACAGTTCTTAAGTAGGAAGAGCATCAGTGAGCATCCAGGTCATCGAAGTCCACCACCCCTCATGGTGGACCTCACCAGGGCAGGTGCTCACGGTGCAGGAGAAACTTCATCGAAGGGCACCGTGGCCCCTGAGTGCTGCTCAGATCCCAGTCAGGACTGAAGCCCTTCACCAAAATTTCATTCCTTGACGCCGGACAAGCTCCCCGGAGCCCGGGGTTGGACCCAGCCCATTTTCGGAGGATTACATTAGAGAGGAAAATCCATTTCTAATCAGCAGAACCATTTCCCCAAACAGACGTGGCCCCATAAAAAGGTCAGGAGATCAAACGGACCCGATTTGCATGCAATCTGCATAACAAGCGCCAAGCCAATGAGGGTGGTGAGCGCACCCTGAAGCTCCCGGTCTCACCACAGGGTCCCACACGGGCAGCAGGACTTTGCCTTCTGCTTCTGCCCCCGACCCGTGGGGAGGCTGGAGGATGTGGCGACGCGAGGACATGGCCGCTCCCATTTGGGCTTGGCGCGGACGTGACCACGGCTATCTCCTCCTCAAGCCCATTTAGAAACGTGCCACGTGAAACCACCTGAGGAGATTTCAGCTGTGCAGATGCATATTCGTGTGGTCTACAGGAGGAGGGAGAGAAATAGTCTGAAGGCATCTTTATACCATCTCCATCTCCGCTCCTACAGAAGCCACTCAGCCGTGGCTGCCAAAAAACAGACGGAAGCTGCTCTTGTCTTCTTGTCCCGACCTTCATTGAAAACCACTTGTTGAAACCCATCAGGACTGACCACATCTCCCCCTGAGAGGGGCTGCCTGAGCCCACCCGACCCCGCAGAAGGAGGATCTGGGGGGCTGTGCTCCCCTGAGGGCCCCCACCGGCCACCCGTCGTGCTGCGCAGTAGTGTGTCGGTGGTGGGGGGGATGCAACTTCTGGGATCTGCTCTCCAACAGCATGAGAAAGAAGCAAAGCCAACGCGTTACAGGAACGGACGCTGAGCGCGGCTGCCGGACCGCTGCGGCACCCCCGGGAAAACACAGCCTGACCTGCACCCACGCGCCGGCGGCAGACCCTGGGGGTGGGGGTGGGGGGTCTACAAACCCTGATATACACTTAAACACCAGAAGGCTGAAAACAATTTTAAACGACTTATTTTTCCAAGAAGAAAGCATTGCCGTTAACGGTTCATCTTCCCACGAGCACCTGGATGAAGGTCACTAAATGCAGAAGATGCTCTGCAGCCCCGGAAGGGGCCCAGAGATGGGGCATCCCCCCCCCCCCCCCCATCTGCCCAAACCCTTCTCCTCTCCGGCTGGTTTTCCCCAAGAAGCTCCAATAACGAACTCCCCCGGGGGCAAAAACCAAGGCAGGAGCCACCCCTGGTCTATCTTCTCCAATATCTGGCCTTGGGCCGGGGTCAGTGCCGGGGGCTGCGGCGGACGCGGGAACGGGGCTGCGGCAGGGAGATAATTTGCGCCGTGCACTAGAGCCTGTCCGCAGCGGTAGCAGCAACGCTCCAGCTCATCTCCTCCACGGAACGAATCAATCTTAATTAACTCTAATTCTGGGGAGCCTCCCAGCCCTATCCAGCACCGCACAACGCGGTTGTATTTTCCGCCTCGGTGCCCTGCCGGGCAGCGCGCTCCGCAGGGAATTGAGCAAAAAAAAAAACAACCAAAACCTTCCTCTTTTTCCATCATTTCTGCATCTCCTTTCTCGCGGTCCCCCGTGCGTCCCCGTCACACACCCTGCGGGATGCCGGACCCCGTCCCCATCCCCTGGGGACCACCTTCCCTGCCCTCGGCACCCGCAGCTTCGCCGTCTCCCGGCCAGCCTGGCCGGAGCGGGGCTGGGGGAGGCCTCTCTCGGTGGCTTTTGTTTTCACAAGCCTTTTGACTCGCGGATTCTTTTTTAAACACCGCCTCAGCAGCCTGAAAAGCCGAGCTCCCTCCTGCACTCCATTCACTAATGGATTTTCCAGAAGTTCCCTTTTTTTGGCTTCTTTCTTTGCTGACACTGCTGCCCCCCATTCCGCAGCCCGAGGCTGCGGCTCCCCTCTGTAGTCCGCCTGCGCTTGCACGGACGGACGGACGGATGGATTTTGGGGGACCCGTGTGGAGCCACGGCTCCCACCTTCTGCGCCCTGGGAGCCTGCGCAGCTACCTGGCTGTCACAAGCCAATTATCATGGTATATAATTATACAGCACGGGGTGCCAGTGCCTCAAACCTGCCACGACAGGGCTGCCGCTCAAAAAAAAAAAAAAAATAAAAAGTTTAAAGAATAATAAGGTGGCAGCAGCGTCGGGGTGAAGGCATCGCCGGGAAATCGGGGAGAAGTTCGGAGCCGGGCTGGCTCTGCACGAGAGCCTATCGATCGGGGCAGCGCCGCTCCTGTCTCCTAGAGCTAATCCTACGGCAGAAATAATTCATTTTCCTCCCTTTTCAGCAGCCACTCATTAAAAAGTAATCACCTCGTCGGAGGAGGATATGAACAGCCCAAGGTCAGATCCATAATGACGTTATTTCTGGAGCGTGTACCTGGTCCGCACCGAGCAGGGGCGGCGCTGCGACCCTGCCCCGCTGCTCGAGTTGGGGGCGATTAAGATGCAAATGGAAATATCTTTATATTATTAGCGGATATTCACTTCTGGGAGCGCTGCACGCCAGCGTCCGTGGCCGAGCGCCCACATCGCGCTGCACAGAGCAACGTCGACCCCAACACCTAAGGTGGAAAATAGGGACAACGCTTCAAAAGGTAGCGTTTAAATCCCATTTTTGGGTGGCATCTCCAATAAATCTCCAAATCTCCAGCCGCCCATTTATTTTTGTGTTGTTGGTACTTCACCGCAGCTGCTAAAACCTCTTCTTCTAAGAGCGTGAAGCTGCAAAGTGTAACATAAAGAAGTGTCACCGCGTCCCCATCAGCGGCACGTGCAGAGCCGGGACCGCGGTGCCTCGGGATGCTCTCAGGTTGCCATGACCTGTCCCGGGCACAACGCGCTGCCCATCGCCGTTACCCATTCCCAGGAGGGAGAGAGCGGGCTCTGAGCCATCGCCCCTTCCCGGCGGCACAGCCGAAGGCCTCCGGGTCTGGCAAAGTCCAACCTGCTCGTAGCGTGACGACGTTTTAGCAGATTTATCTTTGCAACACGTGGCCCGATTTGGCGATTGGAGGGAGGAGGAGGAGGCGATGCACCGGGAACCGGCCGGAGCGCAGGGCAGGGACGGGGCCGTAGCACGGGGGACGGGAGGCAGGACGGGGCCGGTCCCGGGGATTTGGCAATTCCAGATCCGGCTGCAGCGATGCCAGAACGGGCAGGAAAACCTCAACCCTTCCCGCTGACATCCACAGAGGAGATGCTGCTGCACGCACCGCGCTCTGCTGCCTCGCCGTGCGGGGCTGGGGGCGCCGCCTCCCCCCCCCGATGACACACGGCGCGGGGCTGGGAGCCCCGTGTCCCCCCAGTGACGCATGGCGCAGGGCACGCGGGACACCCCGAGCAGGGCGACCCATCCTCCCAAGGCGGGACGGGCAGGACGAGCCCTTCAAAACACACTCAACCTCTCTAACCTCCCGTGCGCAGCCCAACCTCGCAGCACGTCACCCCTGGCCTTTAATTACACATTTCTGCAGCCATTAGCCCTCTCGCCATCAATTACACCCACATTATCCCGCTCCGGGAGGCAGCGGGACGCGAGGAGCAGAGTCAAGTGCTTTGGAGGCTCTTTCCAAAGGAAAGAAACGGCCTCCGCCGGGAACGTCCCTCTGCCGTGGCAGAGCCGAGGCAGCAGACAAAGCCGCCCGGCAGCCGGTCCCGCTGCTCTTCAGAGGCCTAAAGCAACGCCGAGAAAGATTAATCGCAGGGAGAGGACCCGGGCTCCAGCGTCCCCTGATGCCACGAGTCCCCTCCAGCTCGGTGCCGTCGCCGCACCTCTCATCTATTTACACAGCAAATTCTTTGTGAGGAGCAGGCTCCTCTTCCGAGTGCAGCCGGGGCAGGGAAAGGGGTACTTATTCAGCTATTATTCAGCCTTTTTTTTTTTTTTGTAGGCAAGACAAGTGTGGGTTAAAGTGCAATTTGTCTTGACATTAGTTTTCACTTTCTTGGGGGAAAAAGGAGAAAAAAAGTGGTTCTCATCTTCTGAGGGAAAACATTCGCCCGGATACCACACCTCCACCAGCCGAGCATCCCGCCCTGGGCAGAGCACCCCAGCACCCCTCCCCAAGGAGCACACCCCAGCATCCCTCCCCAGGGAGAGCACCCCAGCATCCCTCCCCAAGGAGCACACCCCAGAATCCTGGTCCAGGGAGAGCACCCCAGCATCCCTCCCCAAGGAGTGCACTCCAGTATCCCTCCCCAGGGAGAGCACCCCAGTATCCTGGTCCAGGGAGAGTACCCCAGCATCTCAGTCCAGGGAGAGCACGCCAGCATCACTCCCCAAGGATTGAATGCCAGCATCCTTCCCCAAGGAGCGCACCCCAGTATCCTGGTCCAGGGAGAGCACCCCAGCATCACTCCCCAGGGAGAGCACCCCAGCAACCCTCCCCAAGGAGTGCACCCCAGTATCCTGGTCCAGGGAGAGCACCCCAGCATCCCTCCCCAAGGAGTGCACCCCAGTATCCCTCCCCAGGGAGCGCACCCCAGTATCCTGGTCCAGGGAGAGCACCCCAGCATCCCTCCCCAGGGAGCGCACCCCAGTATCCTGGTCCAGGGAGAGCACCCCAGCGTCCCTCCCCAAAGACCACACCCCAGTATCCCGCTCAAGGGAGTGCACCCCAGTATCCTGGTCCAGGGGAGAGTATCCCAGCATCCCGGTCCAGCACCCCAGCAACCTGCCCTGGCGAGTGCAACCCCAGCATCCCGCTCCAGGGCGAGGGGTCCCAGGCACCAACACGACACAGGCCATGGTGGCATCACTGTAATTAAATAAAATGCCTATTTTTTTTTCCACGATTGAGTTCTCTGTCCTCGGGAGAAAGGTGCTAGGGAGAAAACCTTCAATTTGCACCCTCCCCTGCTCTCGACTATAAGTCAGCAGCATCCACGAGGCCTTGGCTGGGTTTATTAGGGCCCCAATAAAGATCAGGGGTTGCTGATAAGCGACCCGAGGCATTCACCACTGGGGGAAAAATTGTGCTAGCGATCTGTACAATTTAACCAACATTAACTTCAGCTGATGACAGGCCACAAGGCCAGGAGAGAGATTTTACAACACCCTTGTTACACAGCAAAATAAACTTTGCTGTGGAGAGCCGGTGCTGACTTTCAACTCTTGCTCCCATTAGAGGAGACCCGAGCCCCGGCTGCGGGCCCCGGGGCAGGGCTGCTGGGCACCAGCATCCTCTACAAATCCAGCCTGGGGGGGGGGGGGGTTCACGGAGCAGAAAAAGCACCGCCATCCTGCTCAGGGCTCCGAGCACGAGGGAGAAAACGGGAGACAGCCCGCCTCGCCGACCCGCAGCATGAAGCCAAGCCAAGTCCAAAGGTAAAAACCAACAGGAAAATACACCAGAAATAATCACGGCAACGAACCCGCGGCAGCAGGACTTTGCAAGGGACGAGCTGTTCCTCAGGACTGGGAATTGCCCGGGCTGGCGCTGGGAAGAACTGGTTCATTCCCTGCTCAGCTGTTGAGCCGTCAAGGGGAATTTTCCCGCTTAACGCTAATAAAGGCTGATTTAGTCCCAAGGGCTGGATGGGGAGCCGGGTGCCACCGCTGGCACGCGTGTCCCCTGGGACGAGAGTGCCGGATGCCGGTGACACAGGCGAGTGACCGGGGCACCAGGGATGAGCTTTCTGGAGCCAAAGCACCTCAGAGCTGCTAAACACGTGCATTAACCAGCGCGTCCCTCCGTGCCCCAAAAGGAAGAAAACCATCTTTATTTTACTTCAAAAAAAAAAAGCTGCAAAAGAAGGACCCGCCTCGCCGGCACCCGAGCCGGGGCTGCCCGCCGGCGCGGAGGAAGGGAGCGCGCCGAGAGCAAATGAGATGCTCGGAACGACGAGCCTGGAGCTTTCTTGCACGCTGCAAAATTCCAGCTGACGTTTGGCCAAATGCGACGGGATCTGCCCCGGGATGACAAAAGGCGCCTCCCCCCCAGCGCCCTGTCAAACGGCAAAGCTCCGCTTCCAGCCATAGAATCGCTGGAGCTCAAAAAATATAACTGAAAAGTGTTTACAATGGCATAAACGCAAGGGTCAGCGTCGCGCAAGGGTCACTATCGCTTCTCTAGATGCATTAATGTCATCTGCGGGGGAAATTCCCTTTAGGAATCCTCGCTCAAATCCGCTGCTCCCGCATCCGCTGCCGTAAACGGCGGATGGAGGGATTTCTCCCAGCCTCCGCGCGACCCATCTCTGTAGGAACGAAAGGAGGGAGGCGGAGAAACCCCAACCATTAGAAAAGCGGAGACAGAAGGGAAGAAATGAGACTATTTGGCCATTTGCAGAAAAATCTGGAGGCGGCATTTCCACCCTCGGGAATAGCTCCTCGACTAGGAGGATGCACAAATAATTAATACGAATAAAGTCCAGAGCATCTGCAAACGCCAGCGAGACACGGCACACGCTTCCAGCCTCCTTCCAGGAATTTTTGTTAATGACGCTAGAGATGCCGTCGTCACGGAGGCGACGACGATGCGCCGTGCAGAATCGTTTTATTCCTTTTAATCCGCCGGCGCTGCTGCGGGATGCGATGCCGGCTTTGGAGGCGAACGCTCCGAGCGGCTTTTGTGTTTACTTTTTTCCGCGGGGGGAAGGAGGAGGTGAATTAAGCGACCCGATGGCCACTCCCTTGGCCTAAGGTTAGGCCCTCGCATCTGTATTTGGGCACCCAAAATAACAGCCTTTTTTTTATTTATTTTTTTTTTTATTATTTTTTTTATTTTTTTTTTCCCGGTAGCTACTGACGTGCCCTGGAGCGGAGGATGGATGAGGGGTGAGGGCTCAAAACTTGCAGCCCCTTCACTCAAGTCTGGGAGCAGCCCGAAGCAGGGGGGATTTGGGAAATCCCCGGCCCCTGCTTGGATCGGTCCGTACCGACAGGCAAAGCAGCATCGGGATCACCTCCCCGCCATCGACCTCCTCCCCAAATAAAGGCAAACGGAGCATCGGCTGCACCGGGGGAGAAGCCCATGGCCGGCGAGAGATGAGAATCTCTGCAGGAGGACACTCTGGTTTCTTCAACAACTGTTTTCTGTATCTCAGAGCATCCGGGGAAAGCCGCTTTTGGCGATTTCTCAGTGTTTATTCCGTGTTTTAACTTGGGGAATTCACTCTGACGGGACGCCAGAGGAGAGGTTTGGGTTACGGGACCGCTTCGAACCGGCACCGCCAAACCCATGATGCTGTTAAAGCCCCAACCCGGACCTCGGAGAGGAGGAAAAGACCGGGGAAAGGGGAGGGAGGAGAAAACACCGGCTCCAGATAAGCAATTGTTAACATGATCCATATGGTACACAACTTGCCTTTCTGTTTAACCAAAATGATAATGGCAAAAGGGAAGAATGCGGCGGGGGCTCGGCGGGAGAACAAAGGCGGCTGCGAAACCCTTCCCCGCTCCAGCGAAAACGAATTGTGAGCGGGGAGAGCCCGGGGCTGCTCCTCCCCGGGCCGAGCCGCCCCGAAACCCACCCGGCTCCTCCGTTACAGCTTTACAGCTACAGCACGGGGCAGGGAGCGCAACCGCAGCTGGCGGCAATAAAATAAAATAAATTAAAAAAAAAAATAAAATAAAAAATGTATCCGACAAGTATTAACAGGGATGTTTTCATAATCAATAATAAACTTCAAATGTGAGCTGCGGCTCAGGACCAGCGTTGATGTAAACACCGAGGCCATTCCTCTCAGATCTGGGATGAATTCAGCCCTGGGTGTTTATGTTATTGCAGGATCCCGCGGCTTTCCGAGGAACACAATACAGTACGTGCCATTCATTATCCCCGGCAGTCCCCCAAGAGAAAATGTCAACACACTTCTGCTAAAGAGAGCTAAAACAAATGTTTAATGTGATAAACAACTCCTGGGCCTCAGACCCCGCAGAAATGTTTAATTCAGAACCACCTCTAAGAGCAAACAGGCGCCGGAGCATCTAGGAACGGCAAACCCGGCACCCTGTCATCGCCGGCGCGCGCCGGAGCAGGGACCCAGCCGGCGGGGAGCGCGTTGGAAGGAAAGCGGGGAACAACCTCAGCAATTCCCACGCACAGAATCCCTAAATCAATTCTGAGCCGTTATTATTGCATTCACGCCCCGTCCACAGAGAGCAGGAATTCAAATGAAACACCGCGCGCACCCGAGTTCTCGTCTTACGAATTCGATTCAGCACATTCGCACCCCTCAAATCTGTCGCAAAACCGGGATCCAGTTAAAGATAATGCTCATTTTTGTGATCCCAGAGTGAAACTAGGAATGATGTAAACCAACATATGATGTCTCCAAAACCAGGAGGATTTATACTGGAAGACACAGTATAGAGCCATTTTTAAACCTTTCTGGTTTTTTCCCCCAAGTGCCTTTTGTCCCTCAAGTGGAAAAAGCACACTTCAAAAAAAAATTAAAAAAATAAAAAATTAAAAGAAAGGACATTTCAGGGAAAGCTCCTAATTAAAAATTGCCATCAGCTCCTCAACACCATGACTGTTTTGAAGGCAAGAGCTCCAGCGTGTGCTTGACGTGTGACAGCGGCCGAGGGGAGCGCGCATTGTTCCTGGGCAGTGGACGGATGGATAGATGGATGGGTGGATGGTTGGATGCATGGATGGATGGATGGATGGATGGGTGGATAGATGGGTGGGTGGGTGGATGGTTGGATGCATGGATGGGTGGATGGATGGGTGGTTGGATGGGTGAATGGATGGGTGGATGGGTGGGTGGGTAGATGGATGGGTAGATGGATGGGTGGATAGATGGGTGAATGGTTGGATGGGTGAATGGATGGGTGAATGGATGGTTGGATGGGTGAATGGATGGGTGAACAGATGGGTGGATGGGTAGACGGTTGCATGGATGGATGGATGGATGGATGGATGGACAGCCCCCCCACGCCGTGAGCACCCCTCCAGGCACGGGAGCCACTGGGGCCAGTAGCCCCCGGGGCCGCCTGCCGCGTTGCCCCACCGAGGGGGGGCTCAGGGCTGCGCAGGCTCATGTCATGAGCACGTTTGCCAGGGGCTCCCCGCACCCTTTTCGGGGACAGGAGGGAGGGGAAAGGCAAAGGCCAAGGCAGCGGGGGATGCCCCGTCCCCCGGGAGGGGCTGCATTACCGGGAGCCCCCGCGGCCCCTCCGCAGCCCGTAACCCGGCTTTTTTCTCCCCAAAACCCCCCCCGTCGGGGAGGGGGGGGGATGCTCGGGCGGCAGCCGGGAGGGGGGTGTGGGGGGGGGGGGTGGGGGGCCCTCCCCGTTCCCCGGTGTTCCCCCCCCCCCACCCCCCCGTGCCCCACTCACCTCCTCATACCGGCGGGCCTTAGCGCAGCCCGGCGGCGGGCGGCCGTGCGGGGCGCCGCATCCTGCCGCTGCCGCCCGGACAATGCGGGGCGGCGCGGCGCGGCCCGCGGGCGGCGGGGGCTGGGGCCGGCGCTGGGGCTGGGGCCGGGGCCGGGGCCGGGGCCGAGGCCGTCCCCCCCCCGTCCCCCCGTCCACCCACTCCCCCGTCCCCCCCCTACCCACCCACCCACCCACCCCTCCGCCTTCGCCCCGCCGCCCACGGCCCGCCCCCCGCGCCTCGGACGGGGCGGAGCGGAGCGGAGAGCGGCGGAGCGGAGCGGCCTCTGGGCCGCAGCGGGGGCGGGAGGAGGCGGGAGAGGCCCCGCGCGGTGGGATCGGCAAAGGCTCCGCTCCGGCCCCGCGGCCCGGCCCGGCCCGGCACAAAGGGCGAGAGGAGGAGCGGGCTGCCGAGAGACCCCCGGCACCCCGACCTCCGCACCCCGCACCCCCATGGCCCCCAGCACCCACCCACCCTGCCCCCCCAGCGCCCCGGCATCCCGATGCCCATGCACCCCAGCATCCCAGTCCCCATGCACCCCAGCTCCCCACACCCCAGCATCCCAAATCCCTGCACCCCAGCATCCCAAATCCCTGCACCCCAGCATCCCAGCACCCATGCACCCCGACCCCCCGTACCCCGACATCCCAATACCCACACACTTTGATCCCTGCACCCCACCATCTCATTGCCACCATTTACCCCAGCGTCCATGCATTTCATCCTCCCGCACCCATGCACCCATGCACCCCAACCCTCCACACCCCAGCATCCCAGCGCCCATGCACCCCAGTGTCCAAGTGTCCGTGCACCCCAGCACTCATGCATTTCATCCTCCTGCACCCCAGCACCTCAGTCCTGACACATCCCTGCACCCCAGGACCCCAGCTCCCCACACCCCAGCATCCCAACTCCTTGCACCCCAGCATCCCAGCACCCATGCACCCCAGCATCCCAACTCCCTGCACCCCCGCATCCCAATGCCCATGCACTCCAGCATCCCAGCACCCCAGCATCCCAGCTCCCCGCACCCCAGCATCCCAACTCCCTGCACCCCCACATCCCAAAGCCCATGCACCCGTGCATTTCATCCTCCTGTACCCTGCCATCCCAGCACCCATGCACCCCAACCCCACACACCCCATCATCCCAGTACCCATACAGTCTGATCCCTACACCCCAGTGTCCCAGCACTCATGCACCCCAACCCCGCACCCCAACATCCCAATACCCACACACTTTGATCCCTGCACCCCACCATCTCATTGCCCCAGCATCCATGCATTTCATCTTCCTGCACCCCAGCGCCCATGCACCCCAACCCTCCACACCCCAGCATCCCAGTGCCCATGCATCCCAGTGTCCCAGTGTCCATGCACCCCAGTGCCCAGGCATTTCATCCTCCTGCACCCCAGCATCCCAGCACCCACGCACCCCGACCCCCCAGCACCGCAGCATCCCAGCACCCATACACCCCAGTGTCCCAGTTTCCATGCACCCCAGCACCCGTGCATTTCATCCTTCTGCACCCCAGCATCCCAGCACCCATGCAACCCGATCCCCAGCACCCCAACATCCCAGTACCCATGCACCCTGACCCCTGCACCCCAGCATCTCATTGCCCCCATGCACCCCAGCACCCATGCACTCCGACCCCCCAGCACCCCAGGATCCCAACGCCCATGCACCCCAGCACCCATGCATTTCATCCTCCTGCACCCCAGCACCCATGCACCCCAACCCACCACACCCCAGCATCCCAGTGCCCATGCATCCCAGTGTCCATGCACCCCAGTGCCCAGGCATTTCATCCTCCTGCACCCCAGCACCCACGCACCCCGACCCCCAGCACCGCATCATCCCAGCACCCATGCACCCCAGTGTCCCAGTTTCCATGCACCCCAGCACCCATTCATTTCATCCTCCTGCCCCCCAGCATCCCAGCACCCATGCAACCCGATCCCCAGCACCCCAACATCCCAGTACCCATGCACCCTGACCCCTGCACCCCAGCATCTCATTGCCCCCATGCACCCCAGCACCCATGCACTCCGACCCCCCAGCACCCCAGGATCCCAACGCCCATGCACCCCAGCACCCATGCATTTCATCCTCCTGCACCCCAGCACCCATGCACCCCAACCCACCACACCCCAGCATCCCAGTGTCCATGCACCCCAGTGCCTAGGCATTTCATCCTCCTGCACCCCAGCATCCCAGCACCCATGCACCCTGACCCCTGCACCCCAGCATCTCATTGCCCCCATGCACCCCAGCACCCGTGCATTTCATCCTCCTGCCCCCCAGCATCCCAGCACCCATGCAACCCGATCCCCAGCACCCCAGCATCCCAGTACCCATGCACCCTGACCCCTGCACCCCAGCATCCCAATGCCCATGCACCCCAGCACCCGTGCATTTCATCCTCCTCCACCCCAGCATCCCAGCACCCATGCAACCCGATCCCCAGCACCCCAACATCCCAGTACCCATGCACCCTGACCCCTGCACCCCAGCATCTCATTGCCCCCATGCACCCCAGCACCCATGCACTCCGACCCCCCAGCACCCCAGGATCCCAACGCCCATGCACCCCAGCACCCATGCATTTCATCCTCCTGCACCCCAGCACCCATGCACCCCAACCCACCACACCCCAGCATCCCAGTGTCCATGCACCCCAGTGCCTAGGCATTTCATCCTCCTGCACCCCAGCATCCCAGCACCCATGCACCCTGACCCCTGCACCCCAGCATCTCATTGCCCCCATGCACCCCAGCACCCGTGCATTTCATCCTCCTGCCCCCCAGCATCCCAGCACCCATGCAACCCGATCCCCAGCACCCCAGCATCCCAGTACCCATGCACCCTGACCCCTGCACCCCAGCATCCCAATGCCCATGCACCCCAGCACCCATGCATTTCATCCTCCTCCACCCCAGCATCCCAGCACCCATGCAACCCGATCCCCAGCACCCCAACATCCCAGTACCCATGCACCCTGACCCCTGCACCCCAGCATCTCATTGCCCCCATGCACCCCAGCACCCATGCACTCCGACCCCCCAGCACCCCAGGATCCCAACGCCCATGCACCCCAGCACCCATGCATTTCATCCTCCTGCACCCCAGCACCCATGCACCCCAACCCACCACACCCCAGCATCCCAGTGTCCATGCACCCCAGTGCCTAGGCATTTCATCCTCCTGCACCCCAGCATCCCAGCACCCATGCACCCTGACCCCTGCACCCCAGCATCTCATTGCCCCCATGCACCCCAGCACCCGTGCATTTCATCCTCCTGCCCCCCAGCATCCCAGCACCCATGCAACCCGATCCCCAGCACCCCAGCATCCCAGTACCCATGCACCCTGACCCCTGCACCCCAGCATCTCATTGCCCCCATGCACCCCAGCACCCATGCATTTCATCCTCCTGCACCCCAGCACCCACGCACCCCGACCCCCCAGCACCGCAGCATCCCAGCACCCATGCACCCCAGTGTCCCAGTTTCCATGCGCCCCAGCACCCGTGCATTTCATCCTCCTGCCCCCCAGCATCCCAGCACCCATGCACCCTGACCCCCCAGCACCCCAGCATCCCAGCACCCATGTGCTCAGCACCCGGCACCCTTGCACCCCAGCCCCTGGCATCCTGTCCCCCTGCCCCCCCTCTACCCCAGCCTCCAATACCCCTGCACCCCTGTCCCCAGCCCCCCAGCACCCTGACCCCCGCACCCCGGCTCCGGCCCTGCCCGAAGCCCCGAGGACCCAGCAGCGACCCGCGGGGAGCCGTGGGCAGGGTCCTCAGCTGCCGAACTGCGCTCAGAGGAATCCCGAATACCTGGAATACTTTCCTACTATTAGTTTACCGTGCAAAAATAAAACAGTTGCCCCAAGGATACTGTGTCAATGGGAGGTGGCCACAGGACAACCCATTTATTAAGGCATTATCGACCCCACCGAAAACTCTCTGGACCGGCACAGTCTTCGCTCAGCCTGGGGTCTGCGGGGCTGGGGCGGGAGGAGATGCGCTCCCTTCTGCCGGCCTGAAAATTCACCTTCTTCGGGTCGGTTTGCACCAAAACCACCCCGCAGCCACCTCGCCGTCGCCCTCCGCACCCCCGCTTCATTTTATTTAACCAGCTCAGCCTCTTCCCTGATGTAATCACATTACGGCTTTATTCCCCTCACACGAATGTTGTGTCATATCCCTCAGGGATTATGACACATTTTTTCTTTTCGGGAGCAGGCGAGCATTGCCTGTTCTCGGGCAGAAATGAGAGCTGCAGGCTCAGACCCACCAGCGATGGGGCTCAGCGCCGAAACCCGAACGCCGGCGCGGAGCGGCTGCGCGGTTTGTTTTAACCCGGCTGCGATCCAGGCACGGGAACGCCGCTTCTCCGGCCGACCTAAGAAAAGCTTGGAATGGACAAACTAATCAGATTTTAAGCCGAGAGCTCAAGCAGAGGGCAGGGGAGGGATGGGATGGGGGAAGGGAGGGAGGACGGGGGAGCCCGTGCCCCATGGCAGTCATCCTCACCCCAGCCCCGTGACGGGAGCGCTTCCAGACACCTCTGGCTCAGGGCACAAAGGGGGACGTTCGCACGGACGGTTCCAGAAAGGGCCTTGTCTTGGCCTGAGCGATTTGACGCAATTCCACTAATTGGGGTTATCCCACAGAGAGGAACTCGGGCAACTTGCCGGTCCTTTCCCGGCTGCCGCTTCCAAGCATCACCCCATCTGCCAGCACATTTTGTTCCCACCTTGAATTCTTCCGGTGCAGCTTATTTACATGCAAAAAAAAAAAAAAAAAAAAATCAATCCCATTTTTTTTCTCCCCCTCCAGCTGCAACAATGCACCATTGTGCTTTTTAATTTGGGTGCGACCAAGAAGAAGCCGTTTATTTAACACGCGCTCAGCGCTGGGAGCGCGCGTGGACACCGCGCTTAAAACACTGGGGGCTCAGTTCTTCTCCGGCTTCGCTTTGGGAGAGGGATTATGTGTCACAGTTTCCTGCAGAAGCCGTTTGGCCACCCGGGAGGGGCTTCCCACTCTTCCCATCTTGGTGGAAAACCGCCGGGCTGGAGGTTCCCGTTTTATCTCCACCCCTAAATCTTTTAGCAGGGGAAAATGCTTAAAAACTGACACTCCCCCAACCCCTCCCCAAGGACCACCGCCCACCCCTGCACCCACCGCTGGATTTTCCTGGAAAACCCGGTGCTCCGGGAGGGCCATCCAGGGCTCTTCTGCATTCAAGAGGGAAAGGAACAAGCTTGGCTTCTTGCTGCGTCCCACAGGGGTGTCTGCGTGAGTCCCTTATCTCCACCCGCCGATGGAGGGAGCAGCCCAAAATGACAGCGCCAAGGAGGAATTTTTTTCGAAAACCTGCAAATGCGTGAGCCCAACCGCGGCCATGGGGCTGTTGGACGCGCCGGGACCTGGTTTCTATTCTATCTATTTCTAATCCGACACGCGCCCGACGCCCCGGGGCAGCGCACCCGAAGGCAGCTCCGGCTGAGCATCCCCATCCCAGCGCTCGCAGGGCTTTACCACCCCGGTTTGGCACCCGACAGGGCTCAGCGAGGTCTGGGGAGCCGGTGCTGGAAAGAAAATGCCGTCTTCCCCTCTCCCTGCCCCAGATGTTGCCCGTACGCCCTCCCTGCGACACGGCGGCAAGCTCCGGGCACCGGGGAACGGCGACCGCGCACGTCATTTCACCGCTGCGGTATCACAGCCCTCAAACCCGCCGGGAGACGGGTGCTCGGGTAAAGGCAGGCGGCTCAGCGCCAGCACGGGCACAACTCGGTGCGGTGCGCGGTCGGAAGGTCGGAGCCGCTGTTCCTGGATAGAGGTTGGGAGATGCAAAGCAAGAACGGATATTTGCCGACGGGATCAAGCTTGGCTTGTTCACGGTACCCAGGATCCCATGAAGGCGGTGCTGAGAGGCGGCTTGACGAGGTGATGCCAACCATCTCTCAACCACGTTGATTAATTTGGCCGTGGTCGCCCGTCAGGCTCCACCGGCGGATCGTCCAGGGCTGGGACTTCCCAGCATCACAGGACCGTGATTTCGGCTGCCCGCGTCTGGGTGCCGCTGTCCTGAAAACGGTATCTAACGCTACTAATCCTGACCAGCTATAAAATGAGCCTGACATTTACTGTGGTTCCGGTTTCACTGGGCATAAGCTGCCTTTTATTAAACTGGGAAACCGGATTTCTAGCCCTGCTTGCAGAGTTCAAACTCACCTCATTAGCCAGGGAAACGCTGGATGGGAACCGCGGGGTCACGCAATTTATTTTCACTAATCACTCCCCATGATTCCTCTAAAAAATAAACTCCTAATCAAAAGTCCGAATTCGTTAATTATTTCTCTGTTTGATCAGCAATAGAAACCATCAGCAAAAATCCGTGCTGACACCTTCTTCTTAAAAACACCGGGGTTTCTCTTCTCCCACAGGGAAGTTGGCATTCCACAGCTCACATTAGGGTTTAACGGCAAAATATGATAATCCGAGGGCTGCGGGTTTTGGACATGTGATGCTTGATGTTTTCTGCCGGTTCAAGGAGGGGTGACATCTCCCTGCCCCGACTTGCGCTTCCCTCGGCGGGAGCAGCTGTGCCGAGAGCGGAGCTGAGGCACTCCAAGTGCCCAGTGCCGAGCCAGAGGCATTAATTGAAGAGGCCTCTAATTATTTAATGTCCCCGTTCCCTGAGGACTGGGAAGAGCTATAAATCCCTGCTGCGAAGGGTTTACAATCCGGCCACGAACGCGTGAGAGGGTGAGCCGAAATGCTCATGGCTCGTGGTGGGATGGGGTTTAGATCCGCTTTGGCTGGAAAGGAGACGCCGGAGATGGGACGCCGGACCAGGGTCTGCCTCGCCGCTCCGTTTCGGGAAGCAGCTCGTTGCAGCTCTTAAAAGAACGAGCAGACCGACAGCTTACGGCCTCGCGGCGCTGGCAGCAACGTGGCAGGAGGCCGCGTCCCTGTGAATCATCTCGTCGGGATGAAGGGTGTTAGAGAGAGACTTTAATCCCAGCCCTGCTTTGCGGTGCTGGAGACTCCGTGCCGTGCTCCGGGCTGGAAGCCATGGGGATCCCGAGAAACCGGCTGCTCTTTGGCAAAGGGGACCCCTCACCGGGATGGCCGAGAAACACGCCACTGCTTTTGGGGGGGGGGTCTCAGACCCACCGAGCGCCCGGGATCCTGCTGGAAACCCCATGCACAAGAATAAAACCCGCAGGCAGAGGGGATTATCCTGCTGGAACACGCTGCCTTCGTCTCAGGGAGCAATTATCCTGATCCAGCGCCCTCCGGCCGAGCGCTTAACTCTTCACACCTCCAAAAGCAGTAAAACACGCCGCACCGGAAAAAAAAAAAAAAAGAAAAAATCGCGCAAACCCCACGCCGGCCCACTCCCGGGGCAGAGGCAGACGGATGGGCGAGAGCCGAGGGGACCGTGGTGGGAGAGCTGCAAAGGGGTCTGAGCGCCATCAGGCAGCGGCGTGGGCTCAGGCAGGTTTGAGAGGTCCACCAGTGACATCCAGCTCGGTCTGGTGGTGAGCATCAAGCTTGCGAATGCGGGTGAAGGATGCCAGTTGTGCCAGTATAACCAGTTACAGAATTTGGGTATAGGCCAGGTCTAACTGCAAACAGATGTTAATGGAGGCAGTGCCCTTAGGAAGGAGCGGGGCCAGAGGAGGCCCCGGAGATGCTGGGAGGGCTGGAGCCCCTCTGCTGGGAGGACAGGCTGGGAGAGGTGGGGGGGTCAGCCTGGGGAAGAGAAGGCTGTGGGGAGACCTCCGAGCCCCTTCCAGTGTCTGAAGGGCCCCTACGAGAAGGCTGGAGAGGGATTTTTTACAAGGGCGCGTAGTGATAGGACGAAAGGGAATGGCTTCAAACTGGAAGAGAGGAGATTTAGAACAGATATAAGAAAAAAATCTTGCCCTGTGAGGGCGGTGAGCCCCTGGCGCAGGTTGCCCCGAGAAGCTGTGGCTGCCCCATCCCTGGAGGTGTTCAAGGCCAGGTTGGATGGGGCTTGGAGCAACCTGGGCTGGGGGGAGGTGTCCCTGCCCATGGGACAACTATTTTCAGTGTGCAGACAGGGAAAATCATCGAATCACAGAATGGTTTGGGTTGGAAGGGACCTTAAAGGTCATCCAGTGCCACCCCCTGCCCTGGGCAGGGACACCTCCCCCCAGCCCAGGTCGCTCCCAGCCCCGTCCAACCTGGCCTTGAACACCTCCAGGGATGGGGCAGCCACAGCTTCTCGGGGCACCCTGTGCCAGGGGCTCACTGCACTCACACTCAACAATTTCTTCACAATATTTCATCTCTATCTCCCCTCTTTCAGTGTCAAACCATTCCCCCTCGTCCCATGGCTCCCCTCCCTGATTGAGTCCCCCCCCAGCTCTCCTGGAGCCCCTTTAGGCACTGGAAGGGGCTCAGAGGTCTCCCCGCAGCATTCTCTTCCCCAGGCTGACCCCCCCACCTCTCCCAGCCTGTCCTCCCAGCAGAGGGGCTCCAGCCCTCCCAGCATCTCTGGGGCCCCCTCTGGCCCTGCTCCAACAGCTCCGGGGCCTTCTGCTGTGGGGACCCCCCGAGCTGGAGGTGGCACTGCGGGGGGGTCTCCCCAGAGCAGAGCAGAGGGGCACAATCCCCCCCTCGCCCTGCTGGCCACACTCCTGATGCAGCCTGGGATGCGGTCGGCCTTTGGGCTGCGATCGCACACTGCCGGCTCATGTTGAGCTTCTCATCCATCAGCACCTCCAGGGCCTTCTCCTCAGGGCTGCTCTCCATCCGTTCTCCGCCCAGCCTGGAGTTGTGCTCGGGATTGTCAATGAGGCCAAGAAGCGTTAATCAGTTGCCCACCGGCAAGCAGTAAGGACAGGGAGAGACCCGGCAGCCCTGACCCCACGCTAACACTCATGGCACCGGCCCCAGAACCACACGGGACCTGCCATGGCGGGGAGCGCAGCCGTGCAGCACCCAGAAATTAAAACCAGGACAGAAACAAATAACAGAAACAACCCCCAAAAAAGGAATATTTTCCCCTGGTATTGATGCCAACGTTGTCCTGGGATTGCTGCAAAGGCGACAGCGAGGTCCTTGCTTTGCCAGAGCCGACGCTGTGCCCGCGGGGGCAGTACCGCGGTGATGCCGGTGTGTCCCCGGAGCAGCCACGCTGAGCCCACGGGAGCTGCCGGGGAGGGCGAGGGGGTGGGTTTTTTGGAAGCAGGTCTGGTGGGTCCCTTGCATTCTCGCCAGCAGTGCTTTCGGAGGATGCATGAGAAACTCTGCCAAGCCGCGCACCTCCGGCTGCTCTCCCCTCTTCCAAACCCCTCAAAGCCCTCCGTGATGGCAGCACGGATCCTGTGCCAGCAGAAATGCCATCCCAAGACTGGTGGGAAGGAGGTGACCTGGTCCCACCGAGTTTATACCCGGAGCCCGGGGGACCTCAGCCTCAGGAAAACCCCCGATCCCAACGAAGGGCACCCAGGGCCAGGGGCACCCAGGACCCACAGGCTGCGTGGCCGGCGGTGTCGGGGTGGCCGTCTCGCACCCCTCCACAGTGCAGCCGACCATCCGTTCCCCGGGAGGCACTTTTGGCAAACTGGGGAGGGGGGAGGAGCTGGGACTGTGCCCGGGGAGACATTGCACCGCAGCGATCATTAAAAATCTTCCCAGGCCCCCAACTCCCTCATTCAGGCAGACAACCATCAATCTACAAATTATTTTAAAGCACCGTGCCAGAGCGGAAGGTTGATTTATGCCTTACAAGGCTCGAGCTATTTTCATTTGTCTGATTTATTAACATTACATAAAATTACAGAGAGCTGCTGATTTATTGGCGGCGGAGCTGCTGGGTCCTCGCTGCTCGCGCTCTCTCCTGGGATTCGGGGATACCTGTTCCCGCTGACAAGACCAAACGCCCGCCGGCTCCTAACAGGGACAAGGTTTCTGCTCACGTGCTTTTGGAAAGCAAAGTCCTTCAACCTCCAGAAACTGCAGTTTGGAAATGGGTGTCCTGTTTACAAAGAGCTTGGGCCGAATTTCTGGAGGAGACGATGCTTGTAAACGAGCAGAAATTGGGGAAAAGGAGCTCGCGGCACAAGCCTCAGTCTTGGTTTTAGCAATGAGTGACCCCCCGAATTGTCACGTGTGAATTATGTGAGCGGCACCGTCCCCTCCCCGGCCCGAGTGAAGCCTCTGGTTTCAGTAACAGCAATGAAGGGGGCACAGAGTGGTGCGGGGGCCCAGGACCACCACCCCCACCCACCCCCCCCTCCGCCGCCTCCTCGGCCTCCGCCGAGAGCACAAAAGGAGTTTAACAGCTTCATCTCCCACATCTGGTTGTGCTTAAAATTCGTGTAGCTAATAGGGCTTTTTCCAGCCCAGAGCGAGCAGAAGGCTGGAGCCGGGGGCTGCGCTGCTGGGGAGCATCCCCCATCCCGAGCATCCCCGCTCGGGATTCGCAATTAAACCCGGCTCCTCCTCTCCGGCGAGAGGTGAAGCTGCCTCAGTTCCCTTCCCTTTCTCCCCGGAGGGGAAGAAATAACCATGGGCCGTCTGCTTCGCTCCGGCGGAGGTTCAAGATCTCCGGTCCCCGCTTTGCAGCGGGGGAGCAGCACGATGGGCGAGCCCCGCGCCCCAGAGCATCCCCCCCCCCAACCCAGGGACCCCCATCCACACCAAACTGTGCGACGATGGAGAAGGCAGAGGGTCCATTAGCAGCTTTATTTACTTAAAGCTGCTCCCAGGGATAAACACGGCGTCTCGAGGATCCCAGTCCGTCCCGAGGAGGGGTCCTCGTGGGCTTATCTCTGCTGGGAGGCAGCGGAGGGGAGCCGGGAGAGGACTTCCAGGAGCTCTTTGTTTAGTCCATTTGTGGGAGGAAAACCGTAATTCAGCCCTAAGATCTTACCCCAAGGCAAACCTGTCCCCTTAATCAAAAAAAAAAAAGAAAAAAAAATCCCATGACCACGAGGACGATTTGGGGACGAGCCGCCGGCACGGACCCAGCAGCCACCGTGCTCGGCGCTGCCGCCGATGCCGGATTGGGCCGGGGGTCCCGCCGCGGGGTTTAATCCCCCCGAACGGCTGATTTAGCAGCAGCGGCTGCAGAACCGGGGCCGCGCTCTGCACGCACAAAGGCAAAAGATTTATCTTGAGAGGCTAAATCCACTTAGAGGAGCTTTAGGGGCCATAAATTGATTGCTCAGGGGACACCGCGACGGCAACAGGAAACAGCTCCATATTTACTGAGGTTTCTGTGTTTTTTCTGCGTCATGAACCGGGCGCTCGCTGAGCAGGCGTGGGGGTCTGAAACGGCAATCAAAGCCCACGCTCGCGGGGTGGGATTAAGAGGAGGCGGCTGTTCCCTCTGAAAAGGGGGGATCCAACATCCCCGCGGCCGCGGCAGCCCCCATCCACGCCGTCAACAACCCGCCGGGGTTTCGGGGCAAGAGGTGAAATGAAACCCTCATCCAAGGCAAGGAAGATCGCGGCTCTCCCTGCAGCTTGCTGCATCCCAGGACCACTTCCAACATCCCTGTCGGCTGCCTGACCGGCAGCGTCGGGTGCTTGGAAGTAGGAACCAGGAGTGCAAAACCGAGATGCAACGAAGCTGCACCAGGCACAGGGAAATAACGCTCAGAATCAACCCCCCCTGGTGAAGAACCGTTGTCCTTTTTGGATTTTTTTTTAACCTTTTGTGGTTAAAAAATAGGGGAGCAAACCGGCGCATAACAAGCAAAAATGACTTTTTCTCCTCCTTTCATCTGTCTGACTCCTGTCTTTTTTCTAACCCTGGTCCTTATTTTCAGCCAACGAGACTTTTGCATCTGAAGTGAGAAACGGGGAGAGTTTCTCCTGAAGGGTTTGGTTCCGCGTAGCTGCCAGGCAGGACTCGAGGTGGCCACGCCAGGACGGGGCTTCCCCCCGACCTGCCGTAGCACGGGGAACCCCAGCAGGTCAACCGACAGCCCCGCATCCCCAGCGCAACCGCAGCGCAATCCCACCCTGACCCATTTCCCACTCCTTTGCAGAATATAGAGCATTGTTAAAAAAAAAAAAAAAAAACCACCAAAAAAAAAAAGGACACTAATTTCCCCTGCACCAGTTTGTTGGTTTTTTGTTTTTTTTTTTTTTCCCGGGGGCCAGAAATTCCTCTGCGCAAGTGGCCTCATCGCCAGTAAACATCAGCCGAGCATCCCTGGCTCTGCGTGTTAAATAGAGCGGAGCGACGTGAGCAACCGCTGCGTTTAAGGCTGAGCGCGGATGGGGCCAAGCACAGGGATGGGATCGCAGCATGTTCCTCCCTGCCACACGGGCGCGGGATGTGAGTTAACACTGACCCGAGCCTCAGAGGGGCTTAGTTTAAGCTGGTGCTTAAAGACGTGGAGAGCTGAGGCAGGAGAAGGGGACAGGGCACCAGAACATCCCACACGGGTGATAGAAAAGCCCCTGGAAAATGCTGCAAAACTCCGGAGCATCCTCTGCACGTTGTACCCAGCGCCCGCTGGGGCACCCTGCCCTCCGGAGCAGCGATCGGGGGGTGGGGGGGTGGGGGGTTTTCAACTTAAGATATGCATCAAAAAAGTTTGGCGTGAAAGGCTAATTCACCCCTTGCATTTAAGGCAGGCGGTTTCTAAACGCTCGCAGTCCACTTCCCCGCACCAAGGCGAAGCCCCAACGGGAGCACAATGGAGTCTTGTTTCTGGTAACCCGAGATGCCTTCGTCCCAGCTCTTTAATTTTAGACTCCAACGCGCTTGCATTCCTCAGCACTACAATGGCAGATATTTATACTCTGGAATGCAGAGCCCGGTGCTAATTTAACAGGGCTGGGTAACCCAGGGCTGCTCTCCAAACCGGGCTCTCGCGGAGATAAAATTGGACCAGGCAGAGTTTTACGGGTTTACAAATCTCTGCGTTTGTTCGCTGGCCCCCGCGGATGCCCATAAAAGTTAAATGATGCTCCCTGTGAAAGCACCGGCCACCTCGCCGAGCAGCTGGAGAAGCCAGTTGCGTTGGATGGGAGAGGGCGGCATGGCCAGGAACAGGCTCCAACAAGGGCCCGTATAGGGAGGTTCAAAACCCCTGAGGGTTCATCTGGACGTGAGTCCGTCTTCTAGACACACGAGAGAGCTGCCCAGGCGTGCAGGGCGTGAGGAACCTGCAGAGGCCGTTTTAACTCATGACACAGCACCTCTTGCTCAAGCTGATGTGGTTGTGGAGGATCCTGTGTCCCAGGTGTGCTGAAATGCCAATAAATCTCTTTTACGGCCCTCACAAGACTCCTAGCAAGCGTTTTCCACCATCACCCTTGGGAAGGACCTTCTGGCTGGGCCACAGCATCAGCTCGAGCTGGTCCAAAGGGGTCACCTCCCTCGGTTCCTCAGGGTGGGTGGGATCTCAAGCTGTTCCTCTTAATGACCTTTAACATCCAGGGAAATGAGGAAAGTGCCCTTTCAGCCTCCTCAATGTGGTTGACAAGGCCAGAGCTGCTACAGGACCTTCACAGCAGCTTCAGCTTCGCTTTTCCCTCTGCCATGCCTCCGTTCTCCCCATCAGGAAAAGATGAGGATGAAGCTTTCTTTGGGTGCTGGTGCGTTGGTGGACATCCCTGCCTGGAGGCCTGTCCCTGAAGAAGGATGCTGTAGGACAGTGACAACAAACCCCAAGGGAGCATCAATGATCTCCGTTTCAGAGCCGCGGAGGTGGGCGCCGCGCGGCGTTACCCACTCGTGCATGGAGGAAGCCACGCTGACGCCGGCAAAGTGGTCCCAACTTCACGGGGTCGGAGGGATGGCAGCTAATTGAGAGAGGAGCAGTATTAGCAGATAAGGGAAGAGGTCAGCACTGCAAAGCTAAATCCTTGACCTGTTATTTAAAAGGTCAGGCAGAGTTCAATAGACTACTCCAGGTCAATTCACTCAATTAAAATATTAAAAGTTCGAAGCAGGAGCACAGAGATGGAGGTTATTCCCCTCTCCCCTCACAGGGGGAGAGAGATTAGGGATTATGTCGGGGGGTCCTGGTGGGCAAGGGGACATGCAACAAGAGGTAAGGAGCGGAGATTTATTCCCAAGTCAGATGATTGTAAGACAAAATCTTCTGGCCGTATCCAATGCTACAGAATCCAGCATTTGTCAGAGCTGGCCCCAAACCCAGGAGCCCAGACTCTATAGATGGCATTAGGGATAAGAGAGGGGAATCCACGAAACTGCCTGTCCAGGAGGCAGCAGCCATCTCCAGCCGATGTGTCCCACCACCAGCCCTCAGGATGGGAAGACCCCATTCCCATCCCTACCACCGCTCAACACTACAGAAGAAACAGAAATCTCATCCCAACCGGGGTCTTCCTCAGTACCCACTCTGGCTAAAAGAGGGCTGGGATTTGGGCTGGGCTGGCAGAAAATTGGTGCAAAAGTCGATGGGGAGGTGGTTCTGCTTCTGAACCGAAGGACCAGAGCTGCCCACGCGACGCTGCCATGGGTGAGCATTGGCTGGAGAGCAGCTGCACCCACCTGTGTCGGTGTCTGGGGGAAGAAGGATTCCCAGGAGCATTCCAGGTCATGTTTTGTGCCTCCATGGGTCTGCGGGTTTTTCTGCTAAGAAACATGATGGTGGCCAGGACGCTCGGCCACGGCACAGCTGGAGCACACAGGAGACATTCAGGCTCCAGGCTCTGTACGTAACCCACTCGTACCCGCATCAAAAGTGCTTCTCGCACCTTCCCCGTGCCCGCAGCCTCCTGCAGAAACTCCAATTAATCTTTGTCATGGGGCTAATCAAAAGGAGAGAGGACAGGGGCATATAGACATGTCAGCAATTAAGCTAGTTCCATTTAATGGAAAGAAGGGAAGGGCAGGCTCTTGGGGCAGAAACATCACCTGGGACAACCCCTGGACCCCTGCAGTGGCCAACGCTGAGGGCACGATGGGGTGCTCCCACCTCCACAGACAGGAGCGGGGAAGGATTTAGGCCCCCAGTGCTGCTGCACTCAGAGGAGAGGTTTATTCAGACCACGGAAACAGCATCTTTAAAATCACGACTCTTTTGTCCATCCCTATCACAGACAGGTCTCCCCCGTTAGGAGTGGGATCACGAGAACGGCACCCACACGACGCCTGTGAAGCTCAAGGACCAAGCAGCAGAGCAGGGATGACATCCTGAAGAGCTGGACTACCTTTCCATAAACATTTGAGGACAAGCTGTAATTCTTCTTCCTCCTGCCCCAATATTTGACCAGCTCCAAGCCTGGATGTCAGGAACACGTGGTCTTCTCAGCAGCCCAGCTGTGGTCCCAGCAAAGCCGTCAGCCCCATCAGAAAACCCAGCGTTGCCGATGACTGAAAATTGGCCAGATCTCATCAGCCAGATGGAAGAAAGCAGTGTCCTGCCTTGGCTGGAGTGATGCCACCCGTGGTTTGTGTCCATGATGTCCCACGTGAGCCATCGGAGAGAAGCAAAGACTTTGTCCGCAATGGATACACAAAGGTTGCTCCTCTCCAAGCGGGCCTTGCGCCAAGCGAGCACGCTTTATAAGAATAAATAAAAGCTTTCAGCAAAATTAGCAACAGAAGGAATAGATAAACACTAAGGAGATATCGACTTCTGTTGAGGTGAACGTCAAGATTTATTGACCCAGGGAGGTAAATATTGACCAAGGCAAAGCTAAGGTCAATAATTAACTCAAGGGATGATAAATCAACGCACAATGAAACATGAACTCTGGGCGGGTGTTGTTACAGACATTTTGAATGTCTCTGTTGAGGAACCTCTTGACTTTCTGCAAGACTTTTGGTTAGGTAGCAGGACTTCAAACACATCATGGATGTGTCAACTGACCTCCAGAAACCAGGAAAGAAGAAGAGTATTTTGATGAAGAAAGTCCTAAATCTGAAGATTCTACGTCTTTGGGCCTCAAAATTGACTCAGTTTTGGAGGAAGAAAGCCATGGGTCTAGGGTGGATTTATGCCAGTACTGCTGTTGCTTGAATTTGGGACAAAGCACCAATTGTATGACTATTTTCAGGCTTATGCAAGTGCGGATTTGGTCCTTCTTGCTCACGGACCCGGCGAAAAGAAGCTTTTATTCTAAATTGAGGCTGTGGTGGAGGCAGAAGAGGGCTGAGGAGGTGATTGATCGCTGGTCTGACACCCGGGACGGTGGCATTTTCCATCCAATACAGTTCCATACCAGCTCCTCAAACCAAAGGGGTCAGAGGGAGGAGAAGCCGCGTGCCTGCTCCATGCGGCAGGAACCCAGCCACCGCCAGAAGGCAGATGCAGGACCTCAGGCATCTCTTCCCTCCACCGGGCAACGAAGGGCGAGTGGGGTCAAAAGCCCCTTCATACGAATGTGCAAAGGGGGGAGGGAGGAACGTGCCGGGGCAGCTCGGCCGGCACGGAGCGGCCGTGCCCCAGCGGCTCCATCGCTTCTCCGCATCCCCACGGTCTCCCATCCAGCCGGCCGCATCCTTCATCTCCGGCCACTTTGACTCCTCCCGTGCCCAATATCTGGGGACAGCAGATGACCTTCTTGCTCTGCCCTGTACAGTAAAAGCGATGTGACCGCGGCGCACGCTGCGGCTCTCTCCCTTCCCCGCAGCCTTTCCCCTCTGCTATTTTTCATGCTTGGTTGAGTGCAGCACCTGGATCTGCTTTTCCCACAACAAGCCCCTGCAAGCAGCTGCCTCGTAAAAATCTCTTTGCTATTATTTCCCCCTTCTCCCTGCTCCGGGCAGTCCTGCCGGTGCCGTGGCTCACCGCAGCCCAGAAGCCAATATCTCCACCAGCCACGGCACCGGATGGGCGCGCAGAACCGGGTCCTGTCCTCTCCCGTGGCTCTGCTGGCACAGGGAAGACCAAACCTCCCTGTAACGTGACCGTGGCACACGCAGGCAGCCGGTCCCCAGCATCATTCCCCGGTGAATCCGCGCCAGCCGCAGGGAGGTGGCCATGTCCCTGGCTGGCGACTCGGCTCCGACACCAAAGGGAAACGCTGATGGCAGCGGGGCTGACGCTTGACGGAAAGCAGAGCAAGATCTCCGTTGTCAAGAGCTTTTCTCACTCTGGTTGCAGTGCCCTGCACCCTGGCTGACCTCCGTGTATACAAGAATAAATTAGTTAAGATAGAAGAAACACCCTCGTTAAGCTCTTCAGCGTGAAAGTACAGCGTGGGGGTTGTGCCGGGAGCAGGGACCGACACCGGTGGAGGGTGGTACCCTCACATCAACCCCTGGCTGATGGTCAGAGATGAGGAGATGGAGGAGATCTCCACCAGCCGGTAGAGCATCCTTAATGAAACACGTAGTGCCGCCCAGCTCAACTTCCAGACGCTTTTGCACTGGAAATTAAACTAATAATTAAACTCATTTTGGTGGTGCATCTTTCTCAGCAGAGCCTGGTCGGGGGGAAGCTGGGATGGGGGTGAGTTTTCCCGAGCCCAGGAGAGCCTGGGCAGCCCAGCCTGCCCCTGCGCGGTTCCCCACGCGCGCAACCACCTCCCCGGGGAGCACGGGGCCGGGGCCGAGCAATCTGGCAGTAATTAGGCAGGGAAAGTCAAAACCCTGCTGGGTTGCTTCAACCATCAACGTGTCACAACTCAGAAGGGAGGTATTCCAAATGCCAAATTCAGATGTCATCAGCAATAACCTGATATACGCGCAAGGGGCGAGAGGCCCATCGATGGCACCGGCGTCACCACCCCTGCCCTGGCTGCTCCCCGGTTTCTATCCGAAAAAAAGGGGGAAAAGGGCAAACGGAGTGAACAGAGTGTTGGGGTGCGGGAGGGCAGGCGGCACCGGGAACCCCCCGCAGAGCCACCGCAGCAAGGGACAACCCGGACGCTCCTCTCTGAACGGCTCACAGCTGTAAAAAAGATACCGAAAAGCTTAATTGCCGCTGATGACGGCGATATCAGGCGTTTAACCATGACGGCGGTATCAGGCGTTTAACCGGGGCCATGGAGGCGCCCGGCCACCCCAAATCCACCCCCGAGGCGCTGCCGTGGAGGTCCACGCACGCCCACGCACGGAGCCAGGCTGGGCGGCAAGTTGCCTTTCCCCCTGAAGCTGCCCATGGCGACGCTCATTGACAGCGTTATTAGAAAGGCAAAGGCGAGGAATGGAAGTGGTTTGACCTTGGAGAGACAAGCTTTGCTGTCGTCCCTCCCCTTCTTCCCCCCCCCCCGGTGCCGTAACGAGGGGCTTTGCAATCTGTCAGCGCTCCTGACGCGCGAGCAGAAAGCGCTTTGCATCAAAGTAATTCATTTTAAACCCATTCAATAATTTTAGAAAGACGCTCGTGGATATCTCGAGGTGAGCATCTTTGCCCAAGAGCACCAGGAGGGAACTCGGGGTACAAACCTCGGGATGTTTGACGCAACCCACCCCTGAAGCTGCGAACCCTAAAGGGACAGGACAGATCGCTCGGTCCGTATAGCAGCTATAGTGCCTGGTGGGTGGGGGGGGAGGCTCCAGGAAGCTCTGGTTTCCCATCTCAAACCCAAAAGCAAGCACAGGGGGCTGCTTTCACCTTGGGCGAAGCAAACAGGGGCGTTTCGACCTCCCCCCCCCACCCCCCCCTGCCATGCTGGGGCTGGGTGAAGGGGTGTCCCCCTCCGGACCGGGGGAGAACGTGGAGGGTCTGCATTGTTTTTTCCGCGTTCATAAATCACTGCTCTTTGTGGCCCCTTCCCCAGGCCTTGCACAATTCAGGTTAGGTTATAAATAGGATCCTGGGCTCTTTCAGGTTGATAAAGGCCGAGGGGGGGGGTGGAGCAGCAGGGAGGCGTCACGACTACATAACACTTTCATTGCCCTGTCAAAATAAAGAATACCAGCGCTGCCGACCCCTTTTTTTGCAGCATATATCAGCCAGGCTTCTGACACCACATTTCAGGCCAAAATAGGGATTTAAAAACAAAACAAAACAAAACAAAACAAAACAAAAAAAAAACCCACACCACAAACAACCCCTCCCCCAGTTTCCCAACGGGGCAGAGACTTTTGGTTGCCCAGTCCCACAGCTGGTAACCCAGTTGCTGCTGGGCTTTGATGGAGAGGGTCCGCCCAAGTGCCCTGTGCGCGTGGTGGAGCTTCAGGACGGAGATGCTGGAGCTGCAGGAGCGCGACCAGCCCATGCCAGAGCTTCACCTCCCGGCAGAGGAAGGGGCAGAAGCCCCCGTGGAGGATGCAATGGCAAGGGGAGGATGCTGCGGCTCGCTGGGGGGGGGGAATGAGACGGAGTTGCCATCCCAAAGGCAGCCACAGCACAAACCCCATCCCTGCAGGAGCTTCCGAGGGCGGCGAGGTTTAAAACGGAGCCCCCTGCCCCACCAGGGTCTCTTTTGCACAGTGACAACATACGGTGACGCTCACGCCCGACACGCAGAGCTTTCGGGAAAACCCAGACCCGCAGCAGCCTTGCCCGTGTCCAACGCCCCTCCGAAATATCGCCCATCTCAGCGCTGTCACAGACTGTTAATGCACCAGATCACACCCAGACCTTGTCCCCAAATGTCCCAGGACGCGGGGACTCACTCGCCCCTCTGCAGACACCTCAGGCCATGTCCACCCGTAGAGAGGAGCGGGGCTGAAGCTCCAGCGCAAACCCAGCGCCCCCGGGGACCCCCCCTGGTAGGGCTGAGCACCCCAAAGCTTCGCATCCTGCCCAGCGGCACCGCCAGAAGCGGCACCCGCTGCGGGGGACGGGGACTGACCCGTGAACATGATGGAGGAGGTGCCCCGAGCCGGGGCGGGGGGGGAGAGGGTTGTGCTCCATCCTTGGGCAACGATGATAATCAGAGAGCTTTATATTGGGGAAAGGGCAGGGGGGAACCACGGGGAGATGAAGAAGGTGCTTGTGAGCAGGTGAGGTGGGTTTCGCCCTACGCATGAACATAATACGTGAATAATACATGAATAATACATGAAAGACTATTAACAAGAAGAAGGGAGCTCCTTGCTTCCGGGCTGCTCCTCGTGGAAGGACGCCGGGTTGCGTTTCCTGCCCGCCCTTTGGCTGTTGCATCATTTAAGCTACAAAATTAGGGGTTGGGGAAAAAGAAGAAAAAAAAGAAAAAAAAAAAAAAAAAGAGAGAGATGCCGGGGATCACCCCCCAAGGATCCCGGCTGTGAGAAGCACTTCAAAACGACCCGGGAGAGCAGCATTTTGGGAGAGGCCGAGCTGCCAGGAGGAGCCCGAGTCCAGTAGGGAAAGCCCTGAGGGTCCCCGGGGCCGTGGTGGTCCCAGCCCAGGGTCCAGCATCCCGTTCCCCCGGAGCGTTGTGCCGGAGCCGGGAGAGGTGCCACGGCTGCGGCAGCCCCGTCCCCTCGTCCCCCCCCAGCCCCGGACCCCCGGTCCCAGATACAATGAGCCCCTTTAGGAGGGCGGTGAGGTTATCCCCAGCGAACCCCCGGCCGAGCCCAGGGACAAATCTGACACAGATCTGCCTTTAACAGCTCCAGTGATAAAAATGCCAGTTTATTGGAAACACATGGAGTATTTATAGGGGACATCAAAGCGGGAAGGAGGTTTACATAGCAACAGGCCAGATTAAGCAGAAGGCATCTGCTTTTTCGGCAGCCGTGGGGCTCTCGGGAGGCACAATAAATTGGCGGCACACTGGCCCTTTCATTCCCTCCTTTGGGGAAAGCAAAGGTTGGCAAAACAAAATATAACCACATGCCCGGCCGTGTAAAACATGACAGGAATGGGAGCGTCGGGTTACCGGCTGCGGGGCTGTACCCCGACACACAGACGGGGCTTGCGGGGGGCTAAATAGCCGTGGAGATTCGGTATCGCGGCCCCAACCGGCCCCTCGGCTCCGGTTCAGCTTTATTCGCCCCTCAGTTCCTCCATCCCCGGGCTGGGGATGGCACCCAGCATCTCCCACCACGGCTGCTCCCGTGCGGTGACGCTAAAGGAGACCCCGTCACCACCGAGCTGCCAGGCGCAGGTTTTGCCACTAAATGCAGCATTGAAGGAAAACCTCTTTGTCCTGCCCAAAGCGCGCCGTAAGGAGCTCTTTCTGGGTTTGCGAGACCCTGGGGGCTCACACGGGGTGAGAAGCAGCACCCGGGCAAGGGGACGAGGTGGCTTCTTGCTGGTGAAGAGCAGCACGGGGAGGGTACGGGCAGGAGCGTCAGCGCAGCTCCCCTCCCCTCGCTGCTTCGTGCCTCAGTTTCCCCACGGGTGAAGCAAGGTCCCCTATACGCCCGGTACTTATAGGGCCAGGGTCACCGGGAAGCATCGTATCGGGGATGCTCCAAGGGTTGCGTGCTCTGACGCTGCCCAGTCAGCAGCAGGAGGGACGGGACGGTGCCGGGTCTAATCCTGCGCAGAGGAGACGGCGCAGCTGTAAAAAGGCAGCGGGTGGTCCCGGGCACGTCGTAATGGGGCAGGTTTGATTTCGGCTCGACAGCCTGAACTCGGCTGGCCCAGGGCTAACCCATCGGCGACGCCAGGTTCCCAGGCTGCCATGCCTTGTGTTAATTAACCTTCCAAACACTCCCGTAATATTTTGCCAAATCTAATAAGGCAACGCTGGCCGAGGAGCTGCGGGAGGCATCGGCAACGCCTGGGGTCCAGGGGGGGTTCCCTGCGGCTCCGGCTGCCGTCGGCGGTTTTCCCTCCCCATTGCCTTCCCCCCCCCCGCACACGCGATGCTGGAGCTCTTCACCCTCACTACTGTGATGAGCTGCCGACCTCAGCCTGCCCGGTGCTGCCCACCCCCTGCCTGCCCGCTGGCACTTCCTCCGCTGCACCCCGGGGCACAGGTAAAAAACCTGGAAAAAGGGAAAGACACTGTTTTCCATCTGGGAACCAGCCCACCCAGCCCCTGCCTGCTTCCTCCGGAGCAGCAGCATCCCACCCGTCGGCGGGTGCTTTGGGGCAGAAAGAGGGAAGAAAAGCAAAACCGCGTCCTCCCGCTGTAGCCACGATCCGGGCGGCAGAGCCTTACCCCCAGGGCATCCTCGGAAAGGGTTAATCCACCCGGCGTGTGCTGGACACTGGGGGTTCGCGGTCCTACAGGGGCCTGGGGAAAGATGATAAATAGCTGGGGACGTCCTCTCCCCTCCGCTAACACCGACGGAGCCCAGCTGGGGAGCGGCATTACCCACCTCCTATCCATCATTTTCAGCCGGCCTTTGTCACATCTTGTAAATCACCAAACCCGCTTCCATCCCCGGTCCCTCCTGAGCGGCCCTTCCCTGGGCTCGGGGCATCCCACCTTTCCCGGCCACTCAATGACGCTCCGGGCGGATGCGGTTCCCATCACCGTGCTCTCTTCTTTCTATTTATTGCCTGCCTGATCAGATAACTTGACATTTATTTACATAGCCAGGGACCCGACTCCTCTTTTAGCTCCCCGCGCTCGGCCGCCCCAGGGCAGTTATTAGGTTTCCTCTGGCCCCTGGTTCTCCCTGGGCTCCAAAAACGGGAAACCTCGGCGCGGCTGGGTTAAGCACCTTGGAGGTGGGGAGGGGTTTTTTTTTGTTGTTGTTGTTTGTTTTTTTTTTTTCTCGGCCCCAAGAGTTGCTTTTTCCCCCAGCTGAGGATCCCACGGAACCGCTGGAAAACCCTTCGCGAGCAGCAGCAGCTGCATTCGGCGGGGAGGGACCCGGCGTGAGGAAGAGGATGGGTGTGCGAGGACGGCTGTGCACGCTCGTCCTGCCAGGAGATATCCAAGCAGCTGCATAAGAAACGATGTTTTATAAATAGGGGGAAATAACTGCAAATGACACAGCCGTTTTCCCCGCCGCCAGCATTAAAAAAAAAAAAAAAAAAAAAAAAAATCGATTACTTCATTCATGGTCACCACCAACTCATGGGAACTTCACTGCTGCGCTTGGGCTCGTTTCGGGGCTTTTCTTTTCAGCCCCGATGGCCAGGCTCCTCCTCAGCCCCCTTCCAGACACCCGGAACCTAAAGGGTCTTCCAAGATGAAGGTTTCAAAAAATATCCTGAATATCAGGCGAACGCTGGGAGTCTCTGTGACACCACGGTGCTCCGGCGCCCTTACCTGCACCTCGCTCCTGCCGAAGAGGCGCTTTTAATGGAGACGCGGAAAAGCTGAGGGATACGGCAAAAAATCAAGAAGACGGGCTGGAAATAAACCCGGGCGGAGGCAGGGCCACCGGTTGGGGACAGGGCCACCGGCCACTGGATGTGGTGGCCTTTACCTGCCGGGCAATTCCGTATTGTCCCGGCTCCCGCTGCCTTGTAAAGGGTCTGATGGATAACGCTCATCATGAAGGCGAGAGCGCGATGCCGTCACCTCGCCTCCCTCCGCGCGCCACGATCCATCTTCTTTATAGCCAGGATCCGGAGCCAGCACCATCTGCGGCACCAGAAATACAATTACCGGAGGGGGGGGGGGGAATGGGGGGTGGGGGGGGGGAAGACCCTCTCCTTCCAAATTTCATAGAGGCCTCGCAAAGAAACCCTAAATTACCCCTTGCACACCAGGGACCTCATGCGGCACCGTCTCTCTTTAGGTATAATTACAGCCGGGGAATTAGCAAGTCTGATTTTCTCCCCCCTCCCCGTTTCTGTGCCGTCCCCGGCACTTCCCTCCCTCTGGAAAAAAAAAAAAAAAAAAAAAAAAAGGAGAAATTGAAATTGATCTCCGGCTCCGGCGCTGGCCAGCTGTAATTTAATCAGAAAAGCCTCTCTCTTGGCATTTATTTATTTTTTTTAACCCTAAGGTCCTAAATTAAAAAGGATGGGGTGGGGAAGGGGGGGGGGGAGAATGCGGTTTCGGGGAGCCGCGGCCGTTGCCGGAGCATCTCGCCAAGCCCCCGCGTGTTGAGACTTGCGCGGGGTTTGCAGCGCTGCGGAGCCGTGCCTGGCAGCACGCGGGGCCGGTGTGACAACCCGGTCCCCGGGGCCCAATCCTGCACACCGCTGTCCACGGCCACCCTCCACCCAGCGGCTCTTCTCTGGTTTGGGCTGGGGCTGTTAATGGTGCCGGCCTCAAGCTGGACTCCGCAAAAAAAAAAAAAAAAAAAAAGGCAAATGGCAGAACTGTAGTGCAAAAACTTCTTAAAAACCCTTTGACCTGATGCTGCTGTTACGGGAGCAGAAAGGAGAAAGAAATCGCTTATAGCAAACGCGGCGAAGTCCTTAATTGCCTTTTCCGGCAGGAAAGCCGGGCTGTGCCGGGGCTGGGTCCCCCTCTGCCTGTACCGGCTTTGTGAAACTCTGTGTAAAATAAGGGAACAGAATCCACATTTCCATTTTATTTTGTCTTTTTTTTAGATAACTTTTCCTTGCAACCCTTGTTAACCTGCCTGCCATAGCGCTGCCTGCTCGCTTTGGACCGGGAGGCAGGAGATAACACCCCCGCCGGAGAGCCTGCCCGCAGCCGTGGGTAAGGCGGTTTATGGTCTTAACGTGCATTCAAGGTAAATCCCAGTAAAATCCCCCGGTTTCAAGCACGTGCTGGAGCGGGCAGGCGTGCTGCTCCCCCGCTCAACGTGTGTCACCTCCCGGGACGTCCTGGCACTGTACCAGGCAGACACAAGACAAGGGGATATTGTCCCCGCCGCCCCGAGCCCCGCGGGCAGCAGCTCCCCGAGGTGGTCAGCAGAGCGTGACGGATGCACGGACTGCTTTGTCCTCGCCGGTGGCAGGGGGGGACATTCTTCTGCCCCTCGGCACGGCAGGACCCGCCGCGGGAGGCAATCTCCCCTCCGCAGCGTTTTGGATACGGAAAAGGGATTCAGGCAGCCGTGAAGGCGGATGGTTTGGTCTCCGGCCACGTGGCCGGCGGGGAAGGCAGAGGATGGAATTTGGCACCGCGGTAGAGAAACCCTCGGATCACACTTCCCACGCAAACCCTGCTGCCGCCCCCCACCAAGCCCCAGCCAGCTCCTGGGTGCACCAGGTTTTGCTGCGTCCGCGGGAACCGCAGCGGGAACCGCAGCGGTAACAGCCGCCTGCCGGCACGGCCGCCACGCTCACACAGCCACGGCGGTGTAAATCATGGCTTGACCCCAGGTTCGCACGGGCTGCCGGCCCTCTGCAAAGGGCTGGCCTTGTCATCTCGTACGGTGACACCCGTCGCTGATTTACAACCAGGTTGGGAGCAGGATGGTGACACACCAGACACCTCCTCACCCTCCCGCAGACAGCGGCGGCGGCACCCGGTCCTTTCCCTGCTGCTCAGCTCCTTCCCTGGGCATCACCCAAGCACGGAGGCAGCGGGGCTGGATGTGGCCGTGCTGCGAAGCGCGTCACTGGGTCCCCGCAGCCCTCTCCTGCGCACAGGGCAGGAGCTGCACTCGGCAGTGACCCGGCCCTGACCGCGGCAAGGAGGGCCAGGGTTAGGAGAGCCCGTCCACCGGTTTAAATCAACGCCCTCCACTTCCCTTCCATGCTGAGTTATTGCGCCCTGGTTTTGTGATGGAGATGACCAGGCAGTGAGGGATGAGTGACCTGGGCCAGACCACCAGGCTCGGCGCTCCCAGCCGGACCCTGGGCAAGGGGTGAAAGATCAGAGCTGTCCTCCGGCCCTTTCCCGGCCCCGCCACCTGCGCGGATGCTCCTGAGCGTCAGCTGTGATTTAGTGTGTGTAGGTTCACCAGGAGAGTGGGCGATGCTCTGCTGCTGGAGGAGCCGCTCCCAGCAGAGCATTCCCGCGGCGAAGCAGCCGGCTCTGGTGCGCTGGGCAGGGGCATCCTTCTCCCCGTGACCGTTTCCACGTGTCAGCTGGGTTATTTACCTCCAAGCTGTGCCTCACCCTCTCCCTCTGTCCAGGATGTCCTTAAGGGACAGCTTCCCAGGCAGTGAGGCTGAGGTATGTACGGTGAAACCTGAGAGGATGTCATCACATATGGGAGGATGCCACGATGGCTGGGAGGATGCCGTCACATCTGGGAAGATGCTATGAGATCTGGGAGGATGCAATGACGTGTGGGAGGATGCCACGATGGCTGGGAGGATGCCGTCACATCTGGGAAGATGCTATGAGATCTGGGAGGATGCAATGACGTGTGGGAGGATGCCACGATGGCTGGGAGGATGCTGTCACATCTGGAAGGATGCTGTGACGTCTGGGAGGAGGCCATGATGGCTGGAAGGATGCCATCACATCTGGAAGGATGCTGTGACGTCTGGGAGGAGGCCATGATGGCTGGGAGGATGCCATCATATCTGGAAGGATGCTGTGACGTCTGGGAGGAGTCCATAATGGCTGGGAGGATGCCATCAGATCCGGAAGGATGTTATGACATCTGAGAGGATGCCATGGCATCTGAGAATATGCCATCACATCTGGAAGGATGCTGTGATGTCTGGGAGGAGGCCATGATGGCTGGAAGGATGCCGTCACATCTGGAAGGATGCTGTGATGTCTGGGAGGAGGCCATAATGGCTGGTAGGATGCCATCAGATCTGGAAGGATGTTATGACATCTGAGAGGATGCCATGGCATCTGAGAATATGCCATCACATCTGGAAGGATGCTGTGACGTCTGGGAGGAGGCCATGATGGCTGGGAGGATGCCGTCACATCTGGAAGGATGCTGCGACGTCTGGGAGGAGGCCATGATGGCTGGGAGGATGCCATCAGATCCGGAAGGATGTTATGACATCTGGGAGGAGGCCTTCACATCTGGAAGGATGCGATGGCATCTGGGAGGATGCTGAGACGTCTACGTACAAACTTCTTAAAAAAATCAATACCACCCATAATAAATAAATAAATAAATAAATAAATAAATAAATAAATAACAAAAATTATAAGACCTAAGCCCAGCCTGCCCTCTGCCTTCTCAGCAGCCGCAGGAGCGTGTCCAGTCCGGTGGTTGGACCCGGGAGCGCCGGAGGCGGCCACCAGAGCCGGGACACCACCGGGCGGCCGCGGCGCAGTCTCCTCCCGCGGCCTCCGGCATCCCCTTGTGGCAGCCGGAGGCTTTGCAAAACCCCACCAGCAGCAAAAAGCTCTGCGAGAAATAACCCCCGGTGCCATCCAGCCTGTCCCCTCCGTGGCCCGACCGCCCCGAGGCTGCGGTGCAGCGAACGGGACCGCCCGGCGCTGGGGGAAAACCCCATCGCCACCGAAGGCACCGGCAAACGGGCGAGGACGGGCGGGCTGTGCCCGTGGCATCCCGGAGCTCGTCCTTACGCAACTGGCTCAGAGCCTCCTGCTTGCGGCAGGCGGCAGATTACGGCACGGAGCTCCCCAGATAACTCCCTAAGCCCTAAATCTGCTCCCGGTCCTCTCCCGAGATAAGGCAGCGCGGGAGGATGGCTATGGGGCAGGAGGCGTCACACCGGCGTGACACCGTGCTGGCCATGCCGTCCCGCTGATGCAGCGGGAGCAGAGGGCTCAGCCCCCAAAATGAAGGGCCGGGGTTGGTTCTTGGTGCTGCAACTGAGGATCCGGCGCTGCAGAGGTTCTCCTGCAGCGGCCACCGGCTTCGGGGGCTTTCCCAAGCGGAGCAGAGCGGAGGGGGCTTGCAGCCCGGCTACACGCGGTGCCAAAGCGCTCGGAGCGGGTCCTGGCCCCTGGCAGGGATGGACATGACCGAGGCGACACCAGGGTTTGGGAGAACACTGAAGGCACAGAGCCCAGCTCCGGCTCCACAGCGTTCAGCATCAGCATCCTCAGCTCACGCCTCCCGGCAGGATGCGCCCAGCACAGAAGAAACAGCTGGGATCCTTCATCTGCTCCATATTTCCATGTTCAAGGATGGAAGCAAAGTGACCTTTGGGACTCTGCCTTAACGGCTGCTTTAAATGGAGAATGTGGCCTCCCACGATCTGCTTTGGGACCAAACTCATGCCTTTTTGCCATGAAAATAGCTGATCCGGGGACTAAAAGTGCCCTTTCCCAGATCCCACAGGACAGCTGGCCCCTGTACCTCGGAAAACATGTAAAAAGCAACCAACCAAAAAAAAAAACCCAAAAAAACCCCTCTCTTAAAGATAAAGATAAGAGACCAGTCAGGTTTCACATGGAATTCAGGAAACTGGTTTTGGAGCTCCTGGCTAAGGCTGCCCTGAGCTCGCCGGTGGCCCAGAGGGTTTGGGCATCACGTGCTCGGAGGAGGTGGGCTGGAGGCTCCAAGGCACCTCTCAAGGTGGGGTCGCAGAGTTTATTTAACGCACCTGCACAGTTACGGGTAGCTGTGCCCTTGGCCGGAAGCAGCAGTTCCCTAGGTTTATCCGATGAGGAAATTCACTTGCGTATAACGGGAACTGGAAGGGAATTTGGGGGCGTTTTGGCTGAGCTGATGGGGACTGCTCAGGCAGCAGCGTCTTACCGAGGTGAGACAGGTATAAAAATACAGCCCAGGACTCCCAGCAGCTCCTCAGCTAAAGATGCTAAATCCTGCCCAAGCAGCTCTGATCCTGCTCAGGATGAATGGAGCCATTTTAAGCAACAGTTTAAATTATCTTGGCTAGCTGAGCCCATGTCAACGTGCAGGTTGTCACAGCTTTGGTGCCCGAAGGCCACCTCAGAGCCAGAGCAGAAATCTCTTTCTCACTGCAAAGAGTAGGAGTGATTTTCCGCTGTCTTCTTGCAAAGTTTTCCTGCCTGGTTGGAGCCGTGATGCTGCTCAGCCGAAGAGGAACCCGTGGGGAAAGTCTGAGCAGCCCCAGGTAAGCTCAGGGTACGGCGAGAAGAGCATCCCTCATCCCCAGATGGGACGTCTAAGAGGGGTGGGGACACTTTAATGGAATTGCAAAGGCTTTCTTCCTTTCACAGTACCAATCAATTAATGGTTGGCTTCCGCTTAGAAGCAAAACGGTTTAATTTCTGCTGCCAGGCTGCAGCCCGTCCGTCCCTGCCCCAGAGCTCCTGTACCAGGGCTGTGGGTTGCCCTGAGTCACGCGGTTTAAGGGGCTCCTCGGGGAGCCGGGAGCTGCTCCGGCCTCTCCTCTGCCACTGCTTGGTCGTAAGGTGCCGGCTTTAACCCTTCTCTCTGTACACTGCTCTGGTTCTGCTACTGGGAAAGGTCTTTGCCGCTGCTTTGACGTGCACCGCTTCAGTGGGGAGAGCACCGTGGGGAGGGCTCCGATCCCGGCCGCGTGCCACGGGGAGGGATGGAGATGTGTCCTTCCTGCTGGCGCTTGGCATGGCAGCCCAGCTGCGTTCAGTCCCCCGATCGGCATCCCTACCGCCCCGGAGACATTCCCAATCTCCCCACCCAGCTGGTTCCAACACCTCGACCATGGGGCATTCATGGGACCTTTCAAAGTCCCCAGGTGACTCCCGGTTTTCCGCGCTCTGAGCCGGAGACGGTGCCGTGGGGAGCTGCTCCCCACCAGGGGTTTCGCAGCACCCAAACCCCGGTGCGAGAGTTTGCACAGGGCAGAGGATGGAAACTGGACCCATAGGCTGTCCCGGTGGCTGGGAGCCAGCCGAGGCTTCCCGGCGGGATGAGGGATGTCAGAGCCCACAGGGTTCCCACGCCCACTCTGTGTCTACACAGGGGGGAGTGAACAGTCCGGAGTGTCCCCTCGTCCTCCCGGGAGAGGCTCCTGGCCCCAGGCAGGGCTCGGGGCCAAGCTGGGCTCCCCCCCCCCGGGCCGGGCCGGATGACAGATGCCTGCGGTGGAGGAGAACATGCGGCAGCCCTCGCTTCCAGCCTGGATGCCTCCAACCCGGAGCTGCACTACGAGGAGGAGGAGGAGGAGGATGAGTCGGAGCCCTCGGACACCAGCAGCATCTTCTCCGATGACTCCGTCTACCCTTGCTACGAGCCCTCCCTGGGGGCTGGTGGTGCCGGGGACCTCAGCCTCTACCAGTGCTGTGCCAGGAATGATGCCAAGTTGCTGCGGGAGAGGCTGGAGCAGGGGGTGACCCGGAGTGAGGCCAGGGAGCTGGATATCAACGGGAGGGTGAGTGGCTGGGGGGGCACCCTGCGGAGCAGAAAGAGGATTTCCTGGGAACAGGCAAATCTGAAGGGTGGTAGTTGCTAAAGCAGGTGGAGGAGGAGGGAGAATCCAAGGTGGGATGGCTTTGACAAGGGGTGGGTCTCCTGGGATTGATCCAGTCCTTGGAGCAGAACCTTGTCTGTCCTCCCATCCTGAGCCTGTCTGGTTTGGGGTCAGGGGGAGAAGTAGGGGGGTCCACGGGGAGCACCGCAGCGGGGAGGACGGCGCAGTGCCGGCCCCGGCACTGAGTGCTGCCCCCTCTCCAGAATGGGCTGATGGTCGCCTGCTACAAGGGCTTCGTGGACATTGTGCCCCTGCTGCAGAAGTGCCCCTACATAAACATCAACCAGCAGGACAAGGACGGGAACACGGCCCTCATGATGGCTGCCCAGGCAGGTAAGCACCGTGCTCAGCCTCAGCATGGGGCAGCCCCTGCAAGACCCATGGAGAAGCGATGTGACCCCCTGTGCTTCCCCTCAAAATCCCTACAATCACAGAATCACAGAATGGTTTGGGTTGGAAGGGACCTTCAAGACCATCCTGCCTTGGGTAGGGACACCTCCCCCCAGCCCAGGTTGCCCCAAGCCCCGTCCAACCTGGCCTTGAACACCTCCAGGGATGGGGCAGCCACAGCTTCTCGGGGCAACCTGCGCCAGGGGCTCACCACCCGCACAGCCAACAATTTCTCCCCAATATCTCACCTCAATCTCCCCTCTTTCGGTGTCAAACCATTCCCCCTCGTCCCATGGCTCCCCTCCCTGATTGAGTCCCCCCACAGCTCTCCTGGAGCCCCTTTAGGCACTGGAAGGGGCTCGGAGGTCTCCCCGGAGCCTTCTCTTCTCCAGGCTGAACCTCTCCCAGCCTGTCCTCCCAGCAGAGGGGCTCCTATGAGCCATCGGGAAAGCTGAAGGTCCCAAGTGGTGTGACCCTCCCCATCTAAATGTATGGTTTATCTTAGCTCGGTTTTAAAACTGGGCAGGTGATGCAAAAATGGAGATTCCTACAGCAATGTTGTCTTGCAACACGTCCCACCTGAGCAGTCGCATCAAGCAGCGGAGTTGCGCCGGAGCCACCCCGTGTGCTCCGGAAAAGCCCCGTGAGCTGCAGTGATTTATCTGCACACAATGTCCCAGCTGGCAAAGGCCACGTGTAAGGACCAAATCTCTGGTCACGATGGTTTTTCTCACTATGACAGAGTCCGACTCCCTCTGCCCCGATTATCCACGGGAGGAAGGAGGAGGGTCTCAAAGTGGGGATCACCTTTTATCCCTACTTTATCCTTGCTGGAATTGATGATTTGTTTTTCTTTTTTGGACTCTTTCCTGCATTCTCTGCTGAAGCAGCTGGTGCGCCAGTGCTGTTCCCTGCCCAGCCAAACCCAAAACAAAATAAACCCAAACATTTTCAGTCCTGATCCCTCCGAGTTTCTGCATTTTTGTCCTCATGAGATGCAGTTGCGAAATATTTTTTCTCCAACAGGCATCGGCGGTTACCACTTGTTAACTGTCGAAACTCTAACGCAGCTTCTCTTGGCTGTTAAGGACACATCACCATCGTCAACTACCTCCTCAACTACTACCCTGGGCTCGAGGTGGACAAGCGGGACCCCCGAGGCCTGACGGCGCTGATGAAGGCTGCAGTGCAGGGGCGGCAGGACTGCGTGGCCGCCCTGCTCCTGGCTGGTGAGCGTAGAATCATCGAATCACAGAATGGTTTGGGCTGCGAAGGAACTTTAAAGACCATTCACTTCCACCCCACTTGCCCTGGGCAGGGACACCTCCCCCCAGCCCAGCTTGCTCCAAGCCCCGTCCAACCCGGCCTTGGACACCTCCAGGGATGGGGCAGTCACAGCTTCTCGGGGCACCCTGCGCCAGGGGCTCAGCACCCGCACAGCCAACAATTTCTCCCCAATATCTCACCTAAATCTCCCCTCTTCCAGTGTCAAACCATTCCCCCTCATCCCACGGCTCCCCTCCCTGACCCAGAGTCCCCCCCCAGCTCTCCTGGAGCCCCTTTAGGCACTGGAAGGGGCTCGGAGGTCTCCCCGGAGCCTTCTCTTCTCCAGGCTGACCCCCCCACCTCTCCCAGCCTGTCCTCCCAGCAGAGGGGCTCCAGCCCTCCCAGCAGCTCCGGGGCCTCCTCTGGCCCCGCTCCAACAGCTCCGGGGCCTTCTGCTGTGGGGACCCCCCGAGCTGGAGGCGGCACTGCAGGGGGGTCTCCCCAGAGCGCAGCAGAGGGGCACAATCCCCCCCTCGCCCTGCTGGCCACGCTGCCAGGGATGCAGCCTGGGATGTGGTTGGCCTTTGGGCTGCGATCGCACACTGCCGGCTCACGTTGAGCTTCTCATCCATCAGCACCCCCAGGGCCTTCTCCTCAGGGCTGCTCTCCATCCGTTCTCCACCCAGCCTGGAGTTGTGCTCGGGATTGCCCCGACGCACGTGCAGGACCTTGCACCTCCCAGGGGATTTTCTGGGATTTTTTGGGAAGGGGTGGTATTGCTGCTCACCCTGTGCTTGGATCCTTTGCCCCGGGGTGGGATGCTGTAGTGATGCTCTCCACATCCCGGTGTCTCCAGGAGCAGACCTCCAAGCAGTGGATCCAGTCAAGGGGAAGACGGCCAGGGAGTGGGCAGCCTTCACCGGCCGCTTCGAGACAACCGTGCGGATCAGGAGCCTCCTGCAGCGCCCGCGGGCAGAGCAGTTCGGCACCCAGTACCGACCCGAATGGCCGGCCCTGGCCGAGCTGGTGGCCAAGGCCCTGAGCCCCAAAACCAGGGGCAAGAGGCTGTCAGACAAGATCCGATCAATGTTCACCTTCAACTTTCCCCACGATCCCGAGGAGGATGGCGTGATGGACCACATGGTGAGGATGACCACCTCCCTCGCCAGCCCCTTCGTGGCCACCGCTTGCCAAACCGTCTGCCCCGACAGCCCACCTGAGGTGGGCAAGCACAGGCTGTCCGTGCCGGAGATCCTCGGGCAGCACATGCCGGATCCAGATGCTGAGCCAGAACGTACCTCATGCCCCGGCACTGGTGCATCCTCTTGCAACGGCCAAGCCATGTCAGAGATCCGGCTCCTGCCGCCGTGCCGGCCAGCCGGTGGCCTCCTGAGCTTCCTGCCTCTGCGGCTGCGGTGCGGGAACAGCGTCTTCCCCGGAGAACCCGTCCCGAAAATCAAAGTGAGCAAAGCTTCCTTCCCACCCGGCCGCTCGAAGGAGCGGAGGCAGAGCAGAGGGGACAAGAACCTGCTGCAGCCTCCCAAGTGGAGGTACAAGGAGCTGAAGGAGGAGAAGAGAGCGGCCAAAGAGGCGGAGAGCGAGGAGAAAAAGAAGAAAAGGGGGAAGAGATGTTAAGGCAGGAGGTGCCGGGGTGGGGGTGAGGTCCCAGCTGCCCCCTTGGACCTGCTTGCTTTTTTGGCACTGGGGTGATTTCCTTCCCCAGTGGGGTGGTGATGTCCGAGGGAGGAGGATGCTGGGGACATATCCAGCTGAGATACCCCAGCCCCTGTGGTCCCGGGCCCCCGACCCCCTGCCCAGCCCCTCGTCCTCGGCTGCCCGGACCCCGGCTTCGGTCGTGCTGTGCTCCGACGTGCTGAGCCCCTGCCCTGGGCCGGGCTCTGGCTCTGCCAGGGAGCAGGTCTGTGGCTTAAGCAGCTCTTTTCTCTTTTTTTTTCCTTTCTTTCTTTCTTTCTTTCTTTTTTTTTTTTTTTTTTTTTTTTGCCTCTTTGATCTTCCCTGAGATCTTGATCTTGCAGCACGTGGCGGAACGCAGCCGTGCAAATTAAAATGGAAGTTGGTTGCCATGTTAACGGGATTGACTTAATGAGTAAAGCACAGAGCTGCTTGTCAGGCTGGCAGGAACGCTTTCCCCTTGCTGCCAGCGTCCCCTGTCCACCCCGTCACCCCCTCGGTAACATTAACTTCCCCACTCCGCTGTATTCCTGGGTTGCAGGAGGACAAACCAAGGCTCGGCGTGGGGAAGCATCTCCACGCTGCCGGAGGGTTGACAGGAGCTCCGGGTGCCGGGCTGGAATCCAAACCTGGGGTGCTCGTGGGCTCCATCCCCAGCTGCCGACAGCCCAGTCGCCCTCCGGAGCGGGGATGGTCAGAGAGGAGGCAGCTTTTGAGCTCCATCCTTCCCCAGGACAGGACCCAGAGGTCCCTTTTCCCAAGCAAACCACCCTCCAGGACCTCCAGCCTGGGCCCGCATGGAGCCCCGAGACCCCTCACCTGTGCCCATGCAGCCCCCCGGGACCCGCTTCCCCGCAGAGCCGTGCAGCCGCCCTTCAGCCGGGTGCTGGCACACACTGGGTGTGCTGCAGCGGCAACCAGCTTACGTTTCCCTTATTTCAAGCTCCTCTTAAATCCGGATCCATGCCGGGGCGTAGGAAGGTGAACCCGGGGTGCCGGCTGCCCTGAGCAGCGGCGCTGGCTCCTGCAGCACCCAAGCACCCGGGGTTTGACCCTCATGGGCAGCGAGAGCCACTCGAAGCACTAGTTATCCAGGTAATAAATAACGCTTGGCCAGGCACGCAGCCCAGAACTGAGCCCCGTCGCTTCACTGCCCCCTTCTTTATGGCAACAAAAGCCCCCGGTCCCCGCTTTTAGGCTGAGGGTCCGCCTTTTGGGGGCACGGGGACGTTTGGGCCGAGTGGTGGGCAGGCGGGGAAGGATGCTCATCGGGAAGGAGCTGCAACCTCCCCGTCTGTTCCCCTCCAGCCTTTGGCTCGCGTCGGGCTCCCCAGCACGTGGCTGCCCTCCTTCGCCAGCTCCCGGCGGCGGCTCGCAGATGAGCCGGGGGCGGACGGCACATGGAGCAGCCTTCACACGCGTCGCGCCAGCCCGGCTCTCGCCGCGCAGGGGGAAGGGAGAGCCGGGCTCCCGCCGACCCCTCGTCCCGCTGTGCCGCTGGGAGGACGGCTCGGTGAAACCCTGAGGGAGGGCTGGATGCACCCGTGCGGGGGGTCCGACCATGGTCCAGGGGCGCCGGCGTCCTTCTGCGGGATGAAGTCACAGTGCACGGCGATGAGCACCCAAACGATGACGGAAAGTCTGGCTTTGGCTTCGAGGCGGTGGCGGGAGGTTGCGCCATGGCGGGCAGGGCCGGCACAGGACCGCGAGTCACGGTGCTGCCGGCGCGCCGGCGCTCAGGCCAGCGCCGAGGCGGGTGCCCGTCCCCGCTGATTCAACCCGACTGCCCCAGCCGGGGGCTGGGACCAGCGCGAGTGCGGAGCGGGGCAGGGATCGCCCTGCCTGCGGCCAAGAGAGTGTAGGGTGGGTTTGATACGTTCATTAATGTACCTCTACGGATTAATTTGCTTTCCCACAGCGGCAGCGCCGGAACCGCAGCCCAGCCCGGGGCTCCCACCCATCCCTGCCCTTTGAGTCGCCCGGGAGTAGGACTTAGTAACTTTTAGAAGTTTTTAAGCAAGTGTTTATCCCCCCCAGGGATGACTAGTGTTAAAAATATGGAGCTGCCCCATTTGGAAGATGAAAGTTGAGGGACCGAAGCAGCCGGCACCAGCGCTCGTTGGAGAGCCAGCAGCTGCCCTGGGCTGCCCAGGGAAACTCCTGCCGGCAGCCGTAAAAGCGGAGTGCCATTACCCACCATGTGCCTGCGCCCTTGGAAGGCAGTTGAGACACAGGAGCCATCCAGGAATAACTTCGGGAGGGGCCGATCACCAGTCAGATCACCGAGACCCGCGCGCCAGAGCAAAGATGGTCATGGCGATAAGGCGTCTGCAGGCACCGGCTTCCTCCCGGGCGGCTCCTATCTGATGGAAACTGCCCGTTTCCCCTGCGCCGGCTCCGCAAAACCTCCCGGCCCCGGCGCGGGCAAGGTCATGCGTGAAGGTCCTTCATGTTTTATCCTGGTTTTGTGCTTTTGTTTGTTTAAACTTCCTAGATCATGGGCGATAGCAGGGGAGAGGCGGCCGGCAAGACCTCAAAGCTTCGCAGCCGCGCTCCGTTCCCCCGGCACGGGGAGGCTCCGGGTGCTGGTTGGGTTCATGGCGCAATTGGGGTTGGTGATGCAATGGGGAACGGAGAGGTAAATCAGGCCCTGTGACTTCGTTAGGAAAGAGGCAGCAATGCCAGCCCGCGCGCTGCCGGCTGCCTTCACCTGCCCGCGGGAGCAGGTCACCGCGCTGGGGGGAGCAGCCAGGAGGAAGGCAGGGATGGGGCTTGGAAAGGCGCTGGAGGGAGAAGAGGGGGACGGGAGGAGCGCGAAGCTGCCCAGAGTGGGGTGGCTGAAAGACAACGACCCCAAAGCGGCAAAAGGGGAAGCGACGCTTCCGCTGCCCACAGCTCCGGCGGCCCCACGTGTCCTGGGGGAGCGGGAAGTGCCCAACCTCCCCCCGTGAGAACAGCCCTGCCGTCCACGTCCCAGCGCCTGCCGTCGCGGCATCTCAAGGGCTGCGGTGGAGGATGGTGGAGCCGTGGCGGCAGGAGGCACCGAGCAAACCCCCTTGGCCCACCCCAGCCCTGCTCCATGCCCACCACCGGGGCAGAGCATCCCTGATGGGGTGACAACTGGGCAGCACCCCCCAATGCCACGTTACGCACCGGGGGAGAAAACTTCCCCTGCCCTCCAGCGCAGCACCCCGAAAGTCCCGCTGGGATGTTGTGGCCAACACTAAATAACCGGGAAGTCCCTTGGCTCTGCCGTGATGCTCCCATCCCCGTGGTGGCGGGATGCTGGAGCAGGAGGGATGGCCAAGCACATCACGGTTATTCCCGCAGCATCTCTCTGGACCATTCTCCCCTCCAGCACCATCAAAGCAACCGGCCGCGCTTCTGCCAAAGGCCTTTAGATGCTCGGGGAAGGAGACATGATGGACGTCCCCCCACCAATGGCTCGGGTTTGCCTTGAAAGCCGGGAAACCGGGGAGGGAAAGCAGACGGTTGAAGGACAGGGGTGGGTGGAACGGGCCGAGGGAGAGTAACCAGGATGGAGCTGGGGCCCGGTGTGCGGGAGGAAGGGAGGCTGGCCGTGGATGTGTGCTCAGCAATAGGAAATGCTTTATTAGCTGGGAGTGGTGGAGAGAAGCCAGGCAGGAAGAGGCAGTAATAAGGAACATTTTTTTGACTTCTCCCACATCCAGACCGCAGAACGCTTGCCAAGCGGCTGCGTTCGGACAACGGGGCCGCTGAACCAAGCCCCCGGGTCTGGGACAGGGACAGAGACGTTCCCTTGCCGGGACGGGCGACGCTGCGGTCGCGGGAGCTCCTGCGGTGCCAGGACGGGCAGCGGGAGGGGAGCAGACCCATGAAGCTCCTCCAAGCCGGGGTGCACGGCACGGAGCAGAGCTGCCCCGGCTGAGCCGCGCGCGCCCCCTCCGAGCTCAGGACCGCGGCCAGAAGAGCCTCACCGGGGCCGGGCGGTGCCGCGGTTACCCGTGGGACGCGGATGCTGTAGGTGAGTGGGGAAGCGCCGCGCGCCCGCGGGGTCCGGGGCTGCACCAAGCTCAGCGCTTCCCTCCTGATTTACCCCACTGCAGCCGAAATCAGGATTCGGCCCCATTTCCTTCACGTTCGGTGGGACACTGATGTTGACGTCAGGGTTAGCAGAGGCTGGAATAGGGGCTCTGGCGGAGCTGGGAGAATAACTCTGGATTTACACCAGTGCAGTAATAGCAGGATTCTCCCCCAGGTCCTTGTTAAAGAGCTGAAAAAATACGTGGCTGCTACCGAAAGCCCAGAGCTGCCATGGGACATGGAGAATTGGGGTGTATTTTGAAAAGGCACGAGTAAAATGAGGGAAAGTTGACAGCTCCGCCAGCCGGGGGCTGGCGCGAGGGCGGTGGGGCACGGATGGCAGCGACGCCGCAGGACGCGTCACCTCGACGTGCCCTTTGTGCAAAGCCAAACCCCGGGTTCCTCAGTGGAGGGGTGGACGAAGAAGAGCCAAACGGACGCTACGGAGGTTCCGTTTTCAGATCAAAGTGCCTAAAGCGAAGCTGGTGCCGTGGGAGCTCTGCCCCGCCGCTGGCATTCGAACCCCGCCGCAGGGAACCCTGCTCCGCTCGTCCCCGCTCTGCACGACTCCGCGTGCGACGCCGGCCGCGCTTTCCTGCCTCGCCGAGAGATTAACATGGATACGAGCTGGGTTTGCCGCTCTCTTTGCATCCCTCATTTATGGCACAGAGATGTCCATCGGCATGAGAGGGTCCAGGGCGGCACAGCCCACCCGTGCAGGTCCCTGAGCTGAGCGTTGCATCCGTCCCTCCTGCTCCAGCTGCACCGCAGGGTCCAGAGGACACAAAGAGCTTTGCCGCATGTGACCACCCTGCAGTTGTGGGGAGCGGGGAGGAAAACCACCTTCCATTGACTGAAGCCGTGGGATTCCGCAGGGGAAGGCAGAAGCGCCGGGATTGCGAAGCTCCGCCGAGCTGCCCCAGTAAGAGCAAGGGATCCTCCAGCCGTCCCGCGTGTCCCCGAGGATTGTGCCCAGCCATCCCCTTCCCTGGCCTCCCGCTGTCTCCCCCCAACAGCCCCTTCGTTTTTCTCTCCGCGGGATCACAGGGAAGTTCCCCTTATTCCCCTTCCCCGGGGCTGGGTCTTGCTTTGGACCCCCCCGGCCGGCCAGCGCCGCGGCACGGCTGCCCGTCGCTCCCGGATGCTTCTGCCGGTGCCCGTGCCCCATCCCAGAGGTTTCTGTTGGGGTATTTTTACCTTCTCCCCATGCTGCTACAAATCCCAAAGGACGGAAGGATGCAACGTGGCACCGTGACTTGCCATCACCCCCCAGCCAGGCTGGGAAAGACGCTCCGGAGGGTGCGCGTGCTGCAGCTCCGGTGTGAGAGGGAATGGAGGGAGGTTGGGAACAGGGATGGGGACACGAGGGCTGGTTTGACCCATTACAGAAGCACCCGGGATATTTCTCCCACGGGATGCCAAGGACAGCTCTGGGTTAAGGTTTGCTCTCTGTTAGCACCGAAGATCCGTGCGATGTCATTGCACGTGCAGCAAAGTTTTGGGGTGAGGCTCTGACCGCTTTGTGTTTCATGGCAAATATCCCACAGCCGACTTAAAGGCTTGGGATTTTATGGAAGTGCCCCCAAGGAGGGAATTCACCACCCGGGAGCCCTCCGCTTCCCTTTGAAGAGATGTGTTTTGTAGCTCTCGGGATAGCAAGGAGAAGCGCAGTGCCCGGGAGCATCCTGGAAGTTTCGGGAGCAGCAGCCCCACTCCAGGGGAGTTTATTTTTTAAAATAAACCTGATCCTGGGCCGGCTGAGGGACTGGCTACTCCTTCAACCGGAGATCAGCCCGGGCATCGCTCCTGGCACGGGGCACCCAGGACCAGACCCCGCTCCTGCCCTCCAGCCTCAGGACCCGGTCACCGTTTCCTCCCCACGAGCAACAACCAAGCGAGCTATTTTGGGGAGGAAAAGCCCGTTTTACGCCACAGCCGGAGCTTGCCTGGGTCAGCCACGTACGTGCGCGCTCTCGAGGGCCGGGCTTGCGTGACTTCGTTTCCCCATCAAGGCCAGAATCTAAACAATCTTGATTCCTGTCCCGGCGGTCCTGGGCAGGGCTCCTTCAATTGCAGGAAACGGAGACTTTGGCGTGTTTATGTCGGGAACCACAAAGAATGAGCCGAGGAGGGGCTGGGGAGCCCCGGCTGCCGCCGGCCGAGCTCTCGGCCATGTGAAAGGGGCAGCTGATGCCGGCGGGGTAAGGGGTGGAGGGCAGCACCGGTTGCGTCGTGTTTGGCTTGGCAGAAATGTCTCTTTTAGAAGGAAAAAAAAAAAAATAGAGGGAAAAAAAAGAAAAAAAAAAAAAAAAAGGAGAAAAAAGAGCAAAACTTGTCCCAGAGGAGCATCAGGGGAATTTTTGGCTGCCCGCGGCGCCTCTGCTTGTGTCATCAATAAGCTCCGTCCTAAAGCCCCCCCCGGGGCCAAGCCCCGGAGCACAGCTCTGGCGCTGGGAGGGGGGTGCACTGGGGGCATGGGGGCTTTGAGGTCTGTCCCGTGGTATGGGTCTTACCAAACCCGGGACCTCCGGCAGTGCCGTGGCATCACCACGCTCGCCGTAGCTGCTGAGCCCACGGGGTCGGCCACCGGCTGCATTATTGCAGCGCGGCAGCAACAGGAATAGTGGGAAATGCCGGAATATGGGTCGCTGGGATAAAGGAAGGATGTTGGGGGCAGCATGGACATGGTGAGGTCCCCGTTCCGGAGTGCTCCCGAGCGCTGCGGGGCCGTGTGCGGTGTCCCCACGCCGCGGTCGGGAGGTCCCCCGAGCTCGGATTCTGCTCTCAGGAAGGGCTGTACCCGGAATGTCCGGGGCCGTACTCCACTTGGAAGCAACACATCCTACCTCGCACCGCTCCGCCTGCCCTCTCCCTCCCCGCCAGCCTCCATCCCTCACCACAACCCTCCCAGTTCCTTCCCAGAGCCCTGGTGGCTGCCCCCAGCCCAGCAATGAGCCCTCTGGGGGGTCGGGGGGCTGCGGGGGGCTGCGGGGGGCTGTGTCTCACCCCCTCTGCTCTCCGCAGGACGATGCCGCGCGGAGCCTGCGGCCGGGCGGTGCTGGCGCTGATGACCCTCTCCCTCGGCTTCGCAGCCGGTGAGTACCAAAACGATGCGCTGAGGGCAGCCGGCACCGGGAAACTCTCCACCATGTACGGGGTCGGGGGTGGGGGGGGGTAAAAATAAACCCTCGGCTCTTTGGGAACCTCATCGCTTGCTCTGCTCAAAATAAACCGCCGCGGAGGGCGGCTCGTTGAAGCTCACCTGGAGCGAGCGCCGAGGGAGGCAGTGCTCCTCGGGGACCCGCGGAGTCCCCAGCCAGGGGCTTCTCCCCTTTGGGACGGTGACCTGCCTCCCAGAGAGGATCTCCGCTTAATTAATTACGGTTCATCAAGTGCTTTGACGTCACCAGAGGGGAGACGGGGAAAAAGGCTTGCACGCACGTGCTTTAAAACGTGTTGTCTCCCAGGAGTGACGGTGGTGATGGTGGGGAGAAGGGACGAGCTGCCCAGGACCCCAGGGGAGCACCAGGGTGACCTGGGGACAGACCCAGGCTGGGTGCTTGGGCAGGGGGGACCGAAGCAGCCTGGCTGTGCCGGGGAGACGCAGCGGAGCTCGGCGGGAAGACGAGTCCCCACCAGGTCCCTCTCCTGCCCACGGGGCCACCAAACCCCCAGGGCTTACCCACGTGGCCCTGCCACCACCCCATGGCCCTGGGCAGCTTTTGGGGTGGGAGGGGGGGCGACAGGCACACAGCCGTCCGTCCCCTCGCCGCTGTCTGTCTGGCTGCCCTCGCGCTGAACTCACTGATTCCAGGAGGGATATTTTCTGCGCGAAAGGGCAGAGCTAAATCGGGCGGTTGGGAGCGTGGCCGCCCTCTGTGCTGCTCCGGCACTGCGGCACAGGGAAGCGCCTTCGGGGTGGCCGGGGAAAGCTCTAGGAAAGACCCCCGGGTTCGGCAGCCGGTTCCTGAAATGCAGCGTCCCCAGGTCACCTGCTGGGGTGGCACCGGCTGAGTTTGGGGCTTTTGGTTCCATCCTGGATCCTGGGACGCGGGTCCCGCAGGCAGCCCCGGAGCGGGGTGCTCCCATGTCCCCTGGGACCCCGCGGGCAGGGTGTGATCCTGTGTGCTGTGAACCAGTGCATCCCAGTTAATCCCAGCCGGTGGGGCTGGATGCATGGCCCCTCTGCTGCCTTCCTGGGGGCACGGGGACAGGCAACCCCCAACTTTGGGGTTAGCGTTTGGGTTCCAGCTGGGAGCAAGGGATTTTCCAGGAGATCTCAGGATGGGCTCCCCCGTGCTGAGCGCCCACAGCCGCCTTCCCCAGCCAGGACCCTGCTGGTGCCAGGCTGCCTGCTCTGGAAATTTGGTTTCAAGAGTCTGTGGGACAGATGTCACTGTCCCCAAAGCCACCAGGGTGCCCTGGGTCGGGCAGCAGTGTGGTCCCATGGCACAACGCGCCCCTTCCTCGTGCCCGCAGATGAGCTGCTGTGCGCCTGTGACGTGCCCCACTGCAGCCTGCCCACCTGCACGGGCAAGGTGTGCTTCGTCAGCAAGAGGAAGGAGGAGGGGACCATCACCCAGCACAGGGGTTGCTTCTCCCAGAACATCCTGGAGAACTGCCGCACACCCGTGACGGAGCAGTACGGCATGAGGTGCTGCGACTCCAGCATGTGCAACGCCGAGCTGGAGATCTTCCTGCAAGGTACCGGGGCACAGCCAGTTTCGAGGAGCTGGTGGGTATGAGGGGCAGAGCTGCCCACAGGGCTGGGATGTGGTTGGGTCTCCAGATCATTCCCCTCCCCACTCAGCACCTCGAGGGTCACCCTCTCCCAGGTAGGACAGGGCCAGCGAGATGTCCTCGGTTGTCAATAGGTTGTCCTCGGTTCCAATCTTGTTGAATATCTTCATCAATGACCTGGATGGGGGAACGGAGTGTATCCTCAGCAAATTCGCTGACGATACCAAACTGGGAGGGGTGGCTGACACCCCAGAGGGCCGCGCTGCCATCCAGCGTGCCCTGGACAGGCTGGAGAGCCGGACAGAGAAGAACCTAATGAGGTTCATCAAGAGCAAGTGCAAGGTCCTGCACCTGGGGAGGAAGAATGCTGGGCACCAGTATAGGTTCGGGGCGGCCCTGCTGGGAAGCAGTTCTGAGGAGAAGGATCTGGGGGTCCTGGTAGACAGTAAGTTATCCATGAGCCAGCAGTGTGCCCTTGTTGCCAAAAAGGCCAATGGCATCCTGGGCTGCATAGGGAAGAGCGTGGCCAGGAGGTGGAGGGAGTTCATTCTCCCCCTCTACTCTGCCCCGGTGAGGCCACAACCGGGATACTGTGTCCAGTTCTGGGCTCCCCAGTTCAAGAGAGACAGGGAACCGCTGGAGAGAGTCCAGCGTAGGGCAGCTAAGGTGATGGAGGGATTGGAGCATCTCCCTGATGAGGAAAGGCTGAGGGCACTGGGACTCTTCAGCCTGGAGAAGAGAAGGCTGAGGGGAGACCTTATTATGGCGTACAAGTATCTCAGGGGTGGGTTGAAGGAGGATGGAGCCAGACCCTTCTCAGTGGTTCCCAGTGACAGGACGAGGGGCAACGGGCACAAGTTGGAACATAGGAAGTGCCGTTCAAATACACGGAAAAACTTCTTTTGGGTTCGGGTGGCAGAGCGCCGGCACAGGCTGCCCAGGGAGGGGGGGAGTCCCCTTCTCTGGGGATTTTCAAGACCCGCCTGGATTCGGTCCTGAGGAATGTGCTCCAGGCAATCCTGCTTTAGCAGGGGAGTGGGGCTGGATGAGCTCTACAGGTCCCTTCCAACTCTGAAAACTCCATGATTCCGTGATTCCATCCCTTCTTGGGCTGTGCTTGCAGAGCTGCCATCCATGGGGTTGACCCCAGTGCAGAGCCACCCCCCCTCAGACCCAAGCCCAAGCACCAAGACCTCCACCCTCCCCAGGTCCAACCTTCATGCTCCCATCCATTGTTTCTGCCTGCAGGAGAAGAGGCCCTGGGAAAGGCGCCTTCCCTGCCCAACCTCCTCCTGATGATCTTCATCCCACTGCTCACCCTCCTCGTCCTTGTGGTGCTCACAGTGCTCTTCTGCTGGAAGGTGGCCCAGCACCGCCACAAGAAAAGCGACTTGGGAGACATGGACCTCATGCTGAAGGCATCTATGGTGGGAGACAGCACTTTGGAGGTGGGTGAGCTCTGGGGGGACCCCAGAGGCACAGGAGGGAGGGACAGTGTGGGGCAGGTGTGGGGTGGCCATAGGGCTGACTCCGCTGCTGCCCTGGCTGCACAGGACTTAATGAACGATGACTGCACCACGGGCAGTGGCTCGGGGCTGCCCTTCCTCATCCAGCGAACGGTGGCTCGGCAGATCACCCTTGTGGAGTGCGTGGGTAAGGAGAGCGGTTGGGGAGGCTGCCCTGGGGTACCACCTCCCTGGGACACCACAGCTCCGGGGTACCACCTCCCTGGGACACCACAGCTCCGGGGTACCACATCCCTGGGGTATCATATCCCTGGGACGCTGCACAGGGGGAGGCTGCCCTGGACCCCCCAGATAGTGCTTGGGCACATGCTGGATCCCTTCACCACACCACCATACCCAGGACAGGGGGTTGGACCCAACCGTCTCAGCCAAAACCCCACAGGGATCCCAAATTCTCGCCCCGTCCTGCCGCTGGGGGAGGTAGAGAGCGGCTGGGGGTGCATGGGTGGCAGTTGGCCAAGGTCAACCGACCCTGCGCCACTCCATTGCTCTTCCACACCGGGAGCTGTGTTCATCACGCTGGGTGTGGGGAAGGGGTCGGGGGCCGGAGGGGCCATATGACGCGGCGTCGTGGCCATGGCAGGCAAAGGACGCTACGGCGAAGTGTGGCGAGGTGTGTGGCACGGGGAGAGCGTGGCCGTGAAGATCTTCTCTTCCCGGGATGAACAGTCGTGGTTCCGCGAGACAGAGATCTACAACACCGTCCTCCTCCGGCATGACAACATCCTGGGTGAGTGGGGGGACAGGGGAGCTGGGGGACAGCAGCACGGCCGCTCCATGGTCCTGGCTCTTCTCCCCGTCCAGGCTTCATCGCCTCTGACATGACGTCAAGGAACTCCAGCACCCAGCTCTGGCTCATCACCCACTACCATGAGAACGGCTCGCTCTACGACTACCTGCAGAGGACAGCCCTGGACGTGGAGACCTGCCTGGGGCTGGCCTCCTCCATCATCTGCGGCCTCGTTCACCTCCACGTGGAGATCTTCGGCACCCAGGGCAAACCCGCCATTGCCCACCGCGACCTGAAGAGCAGGAACATCTTGGTGAAAAGCAACAGGCAGTGCTGCATCGCAGACCTGGGTGAGACAGGGGTTGGATGTGGAACCCCAGGGATGTGGTGCCCCAAGGGATGCGGTGGCACAGAGATGTGGTACCCCAGGGATGCATCATCCTGGGGAGATAGCACCCCAGGGATATGGCACCCCAGGGATGTGGTACCCCAGGGATGTGGTACCCCAGGGATGCAACACCCCAGGGATGTGGTGCCCCAGGGATGTGGTGGCACAGAGGTGTGGTGGCACAGAGATGTGGTACCCCAGGGATGCATCATCCTGGGGGCACAGCATCCCAGGGATATGGCACCCCAGGGATGTGGTACCCCAGGGATGCAGCACCCCAGGGTTGTGGTGCCCCAGGGATACAGCATCCTGGGGACGCAGCACTGGCACAGCGCTGACCGGGGCCGGCATCCCTCCAGGGTTGGCTGTAATGCACTCCCAGGGCAGCGACTACCTGGACATCGGCAACAACCCCCGGGTGGGCACCAAGCGCTACATGGCCCCAGAGGTGCTCAGCGAGCAGATCCGCACTGACTGCTTCGAGTCCTACAAGAAGACGGACATCTGGGCATACGGGCTGGTGCTCTGGGAGATCACCCGGCGGACAGTGGTGAACGGTGAGCGGCTCCCAACCGGCTGCCACGCTCCCGGCTCGCAGCAAGGCTCCTCCGCGCCCGCTCCCTCCTTCTCTCCTTTTTATGGTGGTGGTGGTTTTTTTTTTGTTTTTTTTTCTTTCCCTTCGCCCAGCAGATTAGCTGTAAATTATAAACACTGTAATCTAGTGTCAGCACCCGGCTCCCTGATTAAAGGGCCCATTAGACTCAATCAGCGCTTTGTTTGTTCAGCGCTGATTAGAAAACAAGCAGCGTGGAGCGCTGCCTGGAAGCCGGCCATGGCCGGGACCTCCGGCCGGCGGGGCTCGGCTCGGGGGGCACAGGGATGGGGATGGGGTCCTCAGCGCTGCAGAGGAGCCTCCTCGGGGCTTCCCAGCCAGCACCGCTCACCGCCGGCAAAGTCCATTAGAAGCATTAATTAAATGGTGGGCGCTGGCGGGTGAGGCAGGAGGTCCCCCCAGGCGCAGTCTGGCCTGGATAATCTCATTTACCACCCCGGGGCTCCTTCAGATTAAACATTTACTCCGAATTACCAAAGCCATGTGCAGGAGATGACCTTCAGCCGGCTGCTTTTAACCCTTCCAGGCACCCGCATCCTCCAGGATGGGCTGAGTGGTCCCTGCACCGTCCCGGGGCATCGGGAACGGGTGCTCCAAGGGACCCCGAGGTTCTGGACCACCCCCCGGGGTGCGGGGGGCCGGTGGGGGCTCGGGGTGACCCGGAGGGGTTAAACCCCACGGAAACAGGGACATATGGAGGCACTAAGTGGGGATTAGCTGGGCCAGCTGGCAGGCTCGCCACGGGGCTGCCGGATGGAGGTGCGGGTCTGCGAGGTGGCATCGGTGCCGGGAGCTGGTGCCGGTGCTAGTGCTGGGGCGGGAGCTGTTGTTCACGGTAGGGCTGGTGCCAGAGCTATTGCCGGTGCTGGGGCCACCATTGGTACTGCAGCCAGTGCTGGAGCCGGCCCCAACCTCCCCGTGCCAGCGAGGTCCGGCGGTGCAGCCGGGGCCGGAGCCGTGCACCCCGCAGGCAGCATCACTGCCGGTGTCAGGGGGCAAATCACACCGGCGATTCCCAGAGCCCCACATGGCCCCCGAGGCAGGGGGCAGGTCGGTCGTGCCGGCCCTCCCCGGGCACCCCGTGATGCGCGGGGTGAACCCCGCGCCCGCCCTCACGCCGCCCCCCTCCCGCAGGCATCGTGGAGGAGTACCGGCCGCCCTTCTTCGACGCCGTCCCCAGCGACCCCAGCTTCGAGGACATGAAGAAGGTGGTGTGCATCGACCAGCAGACCCCCGTGGTCCCCAACCGCCTCTTCTCCGATTCGGTGAGTCCTGGGGGGGGGGGGGCACCCCGCTCCCACCCCGATCCGGACCTTTACTCCCCATGAAACCCTTCAATTTTCCCCTCTTTTTGTGCCTCCCCCAGGTTTTGTCGGCACTGGCGAAGATCATGAAGGAGTGCTGGTACCAGAGCCCCTCGGCCCGCCTCACCGCCCTGCGGATTAAAAAGACGCTGAAGAAGCTGAACAATTCCCTGGAAAAACCCAAGCCGGAGCAGTGAACGCCAGGCATGCGCCGGAGCCGCACGTGGGCTGCACCGGGACGGCGGCGAAGCCAATGCCGGGACGGCTCCCAGTCAGGGAGGGGGTTTTGCTCGCAGCCCCCGCCTTTCCCACCCTTCCTTGGAGCCTTTTTAATTTGCAAGGAGGGAAAAAATAGGAAAGAAGGGAAAAAAAAAAAAAAAAAAAAAGCAAGGGAGGACTCTTCTAGCTCGGTTATAAAAATACCCCCCCAGATCCGTCATCTGACGCCGGCCCGTCTCGCCTGCCCGGCGGGGATGGCAGCGGCCGCCGGGGGCTGGCGGCCCACCCCGAGCCTCCCGGCCAGACGCCACGGTCGAGGGGCGAGCGCACACCGGAGCCGGCACCGTCCCCTACCGCAGCCCCCGAGCCCGGTCGGGCACCCACCCATCGCTGGCGGCACGCAGGCAGCGGGTGCTGCCCAAACCTGCCTGCCCGGCGCGTTGGCAGCCGGGATGCCGCGGGCTCGGCGGCGGCGACGGCGGCAGGAATTCCCCGGCAGGCTTGCGGTGCCCGACGCGCCTCTCGCCGGAGGAGGTCTGGATTTTGCTGGGAAAGGATGGTTCTGGGGGCAGCATCCCCCCGGCTGGGCTGGATCCGCATCCCGGCACGTCTCGGGGCTCCCCGGGACAAGAAGCCGCCGGCACCGAGAAGGGCCTGAGCGCCCCCCACGCCGCAGGGACCCGCCAAGGCAGTGGCCTCCGTGTCCTCATCCTTCCCCAGCAGTCCCCCTTTCCAAGTCCTTTTGGGTTTTGCCGATATTTTGGTATTTTCCGGGGCATTTCCGTGCACCCTGCGGCCAGCTCCGGCCCGCACCGCTCACCGCCGCCTCCAAAACCACCCCACGTTTGGGGCTGTTCAGACGGGACCAGGATGTTTAGCAGAACCAGCTTTGCTCCATAATTATTTAATTATTAAGATTTAATATATTTAATAAAGTGTAAAGCTATTTTATCGCCTAACAGCTGCCAAACCTCCCCCATCGGGCAGCAGGCGACGCGGCAGGATGAGACCCCGGCGCTTCTGCATGGCTTAATTTATTGCTCCGACACCGCATAGCTGCCGTGTATCGCTCCGGCGTCACCGGATCCCGCAATAAACCTCGCTCCAGCCTCCTGCCAACCCTCTCCCTGCGCCCGTGAGGGGCTGCGGCTACTGGGGTCCAGTGGCGAGGGTGAAGCCCCCCACCAGGATGAAAAGGGGAGCTGGTTCGGGAGATGGCGGCTGTCGGGGGTTTCAGCCCCCGGGGGACCTCGGCCTTTCCCGGCACATCCCCGTGGGTTCCCAGCACATCGCTGCGGCCACCCCCGGCTCGTCTTGTATCCCGCTCCCAGTTAGGAACTGGGAGAAACTGGTCAGCAAAGGGCGGCTGCTGGCCCACGGTGGGGTCGGCACCGGGGTGAGGGCGGCGCAGGGCTTGGGGTGCCCTGCTGGGTTTGGGGTGCCCAATTCAGGTTCAGAGTGCCCTTCCCGGGGTTTGGGGCGCTCAGTCCACGTTCGGGATGCTCAGCCTGGGGTTTGGGGTGCTGCAGTCCCAGGGCTCAGGGTGCCCTGGTGGGGATTTGGGGTGCTCAGTCCAGGTTTGGGGTGCTCAGTCCAGGCATGGGGTGCCCTGCCTGGGATTTGGGGTGCCCTGCCTGGGACCTGGGGTGCTCAGTCCAGGTTCGGGGTGCTCAGTCCGGGTTTGGGGTGCCCTGCCGGGGACCTGGGGTGCTCAGTCCACATTCGGGATGCTCTGCCTGGGGTTTGGGGTGCTGCAGTCCCAGGGCTCAGGGTGCCCTGGCGGGGATTTGGGGTGCTCAGTCCAGGTTTGGGGTGCTCAGTCCAGGCATGGGGTGCCCTGCCTGGGATTTGGGGTGCCCTGCACAGGATCTGGGGTGCTCAGTCCAGGTTCGGGATGCTCAGCCTGGGGTTTGGGGTGCTTCAGTCCAGGGCTCAGGGTGCCCTGGCGGGGATTTGGGGTGCTCAGCCCAGGTTTGGGGTGCTCAGTCCAGGTTCGGGGTGCCCTGCCTGGGATTTGGGGTGCCCTGCCTGGGACCTGGGGTGCTCAGTCCAGGTTCGGGGTGCCCTGCCTGGGATTTGGGGTGCCCTGCCTGGGACCTGGGGTGCTCAGTCCACATTCGGGATGCTCTGCCTGGGGTTTGGGGTGCTGCAGTCCCAGGGCTCAGGGTGCCCTGGTGGGGATTTGGGGTGCTCAGTCCAGGTTTGGGGTGCTCAGTCTAGGTTCAGGGTGCCCTGCCTGGGATTTGGGGTGCCCTGCCCAGGATCTGGGGCGCTCAGTCCAGGTTCGGGGTGCTCAGCCTGGGGTTTGGGGTGCTGCAGTCCCAAGGCTCAGGGTGCCCTGGCGGGGATTTGGGGTGCTCAGTCCAGGCGTGGGGTGCCCTGCCTGGGATTTGGGGGGCGCTGCCCGTGCTTTGGGGTGCTCAGTCCAGGTTTGGGGTGCTCAGTCCATGTTTGGGATGCTCTGCCCAGGGTTTGGGGTGGTCAGCCTGGGGCTCAGGGTGCCCTTCCTGAGGTTTGGGGTGCTCAGCCCAGGTTCAGGGTACCCATCCTGGGGCATGGAGTGCCCTGCTCAGGATTTGGGGTGCTCAGTCCAGGTTCGGGGTACCCTGCCCGAGGCTTGCGGTGCTCAGTCCAGGTTTGGGATGCTCTGCCCGGGGTTTGGGGTGCCCTGCCCAGGATCTGGGGTGCTCAGTCCACGTTCGGGTTGCTCAGCCTGGGGTTTTGGGTGCACGGTCCAGGGTTCAGGGTTCCCTGTCTGTGTTTTGGGGGGCTCAATCCAAGTTCAGCGCGCCCTTCCGGGGCTTTGGGGTGCTCAGTACATGCTTGGGGTGCTCTGCCCGGGGATTTGGGGTGCCCTGCCCGGGATCTGGGGTGCTCAGCCCAGGTTTGGGATGCCCTGCCCAGGACTTGGGGTGCTCAGTTCAGCTTCGAGGTGCCCTGCCTGGGGTTTGAGGTGCTCAGTCTAGGTTCGGGGTGCCCTGCCCGGGATCTGGGGTGCTCAGTCCAGGCGTGGGGGTGCCCTGCCTGGGATTTGGGGTGCTCTTCTGTGCTTTGGGGTGCTCAGTCCAGGTTCAGGGTGCCCTGCCTGGGATTTGGGGTGCCCTGCCCGGGATGTGGGGTGCTCAGCCCAGGTTCAGGGTGCCCTGCCCGGGATCTGGGGTGCTCAGCCCAGGTTTGGGGTGCCCTGCCCGGGACCTGGGGTGCTCAGTTCAGCTTCGGGGTGCCCTGCCTGGGTTTTGAGGTGCTCAGTCCAGGTTCAGGGTGCCCTGCCTGGGATTTGGGGTGCCCTGCCCGGGATCTGGGGTGCTCAGTCCAGGCGTGGGGGTGCCCTGCCTGGGATTTGGGGTGCTCTTCTGTGCTTTGGGGTGCTCAGTCCAGGTTCAGGGTGCCCTGCCTGGGATTTGGGGTGCCCTGCCCGGGATCTGGGGTGCTCAGTCCAGGTTCAGGGTGCCCTGCCTGGGATTTGGGGTGCCCTGCCCGGGATCTGGGGTGCTCAGCCCAGGTTTGGGGTGCCCTGCCTGGGATTTGGGGTGCCCTGCCCGGGATCTGGGGTGCTCAGTCCAGGCGTGGGGGTGCCCTGCCTGGGATTTGGGGTGCTCTTCTGTGCTTTGGGGTGCTCAGTCCAGGTTCAGGGTGCCCTGCCTGGGATTTGGGGTGCCCTGCCCGGGATCTGGGGTGCTCAGTCCAGGTTCAGGGTGCCCTGCCTGGGATTTGGGGTGCCCTGCCCGGGATCTGGGGTGCTCAGCCCAGGTTTGGGGTGCCCTGCCTGGGATTTGGGGTGCCCTGCCCGGGATCTGGGGTGCTCAGTCCAGGCGTGGGGGTGCCCTGCCTGGGATTTGGGGTGCTCTTCTGTGCTTTGGGGTGCTCAGTCCAGGTTCAGGGTGCCCTGCCTGGGATTTGGGGTGCCCTGCCCGGGATCTGGGGTGCTCAGCCCAGGTTTGGGGTGCCCTGCCTGGGATTTGGGGTGCCCTGCCCGGGATCTGGGGTGCTCAGTCCAGGCGTGGGGGTGCCCTGCCTGGGTTTTGGGGTGCCCCTGCACCCCCCTTTGCATGCATACACCTGCACCCACACAGACCCCCGCGCCCCCCACTGCACACATCTTTTCTTCCCTTTCCCCCCCCCTCGTTCCCTGTCGGCGTACCCGCTCCCGGCGCGCCCTCCCCATCAAGGCGTGCGGCGCGGGCCGTCCCCTTTAAGGCTCGCCCCGCCCCCCGTCGCCCGCCGGCGCTCGCCCCGCCCCCCGGCCGCGCGCCGGCGCTCGCCCCTCCCGCAGGCGCTGGCGGCCGCTCGGCACCGAGGCCGCGGCGCTCGCCATGGCCGCCCCCCCGCCGCCGCCGCCCCGCCGCCGGTCCCCCCCGCCGCCCCGCGCCGCCGCAGCCGTCGTCCTCCTTCTCGCCCTGATCCTGGCCGGGGCGCTCGGTGGAGCCCGCGGTGAGTGGCGGTCCCCGGGCCCGGGCCGGCCCGCACCGGGCACAACATGGCGGCGCGCCGCCCCGCCCCCGCCCGGCACCGAGATCGTGAGGGGAAGCGGCGGGGTGGGGGGGGGATGGGGGGGATCGTGAGGGGAACCGGGGGGGATCTGAGGGGGGAATGGAGGATCCGTGAGGGGGGAGGTGGGGCGGGGGGCTGGGGGGTGCAGTGGCAGGCCCGGCCCGTGGGTGAGGTCGGCCCGGGGGAGGGGGTGCGGGGCAGGTGAGGGGGAGGTCGAGGCCGGAGGTGGGGGGGTGGTGGTGGTGTTGAGATTTTAGGGGGGAGGTTGGGGATGGGGGGGAAGAGGTGCGAGAGGATTTGAGGGCCTGGAGGTTTCGTCTAGGCTATAAGGGGGGGTGGGGGGAAGAGGCGGGTGTTTTGGGGGGAGGGAAGGAATAGGGGTGGGGGATCTATGGAGTGTGGGGTCCTGGGATGGGGGGGGGTGGGGTGGGGAGAGGATGTCTCTGGAGGCATCAAGGCCTCGGTGTAGGGTCGGGCCCACGGTGCGTTGGGCAGCACCGGGGCTGGGGGGAGGGGGCGTTTGCCGGGGTGTGTGGTGCGAAGGGGCCCCTCGATCTTGTCTGGGACCCGTGTCCTCCGCGGAGGGGGACAGCTGTGTGTCTGGGGGAGGGGGGGACACAGCAGCAATTGGGGCTGGGGGCCGGTGCCGGGGAATGCTCCGAGAAGATACGCACTGGCCTTGGCTTTGGACGGGGGAGACCTGGGAGTCTTCGGGCCTGTCTGCAGGAGGTGACGAAGGAGACTGAGATGTGTGGGGTTATCTCCAGAGTGAGAAACACCTTTTTTGGAGGAGTGTCTGTGAGTGTTGGGGGTCACCGGGGGTGTTTTACGGCCCCGGGAAGCCAGGCTCGGCGTGGGGCAGGGCTGGGGGGTTGGGGGGCGAAGTGGCACCGTGTTGGTGCTGAGCCTGGGTCAGACCTGGGGAGTTGGTGGCCGCTTCCCATCGGCCGGTTGGCCCGGCCGAGGGGGGATTTGGCAGCCCCCCGTGCGACAGAGATGGCAGTGTGTGCTTAATATAGAGCCGCTTGGAATCTGTGGGGTTTTTTTTTAAAAGAAACCTTTCAAAAACCCTGTGCATCTGAATTTTAACAACTGTAAATATTTGTTTGGAGGGAGGTGAGTGAGGGAAAACTCTTTGTTTCGGTTGTTTGTTCTGCAGCAATCCTTTTTCTTTACCTGGGGGGTGTGCAGCCGCTTCTGGGGGAAGAGCGAGAGGTATCAGCTCTGCGCTTTTAAAGAGATTGGCCCTTTTCCCTGGGGCTGGACAGGCCCGAAACGTCTCTGAGCACCTCTTGGCAGGGCTAGTGGCCAGGGCTTCGCCAGCGTCCGAGGCTTTGCCACGGAGTCCATCTCTCTGTGGCTATCGGGGGCCATCGCTGCTTGTGTAACCCGGGTACCTGTTCCAACAGGAACCGCACTGAAGCATTTTTCTCCTCCCCAATCCTCTCGCCGTTCATGTTCTGTATTACCAACCGACTGCGAGAAGGTAATAACTTCATGCGTGCAGATCTGGACTTGTTAGCTACAGAAAATGGCTTTAAACCCCCACTGGGGCAGTAGGTTAGGGGTGTATTTGCGAGTCCTGGTGAATCTGGGAAAACAAACGTGCTTTAGGGGAGTGTGGCTGGGCTTTGTTTTAACCTAAAGTAAAATCCAGCCTTAGAAAGGTGTCTCAGCTTTTCTGTGGTAAATGGCAAAGCAGGACCAAGTGAGACTCGTCACATGTCTGCTCTCAGACTTTCACTTCACATTTTATATACAGCTGGTGTTTATTAAAAAAAAAAATAAAATAAATAACCAGGAAAGGGCCAATTGACTGCGCGTATCTCCTGGAAACTCTGCTGACTATCAGTGCCTTTGATACTGGGCTCTGTATGGCTGGCTATTGTTTCCGCTCAGTATGTGCTGTCCGGTTTTGTTTGCGCTGTCCGGTAAAAGGTGTGGGCTCAGCCTGGCTTCAAGGGAGCTGCGTTTGTGGAGCTGGCAGCAGGATGGCAGGGAACCCTAAACCCTCCGAATTGTTTGCTGCTTGAGCAGCCATGATGTGTGCTCGGTGTGCATCCTCAGGCAGCAAGGGCTGCCCTTACTATCATGCTTTACACGAGAGATCTCAACAGCTGCTTATTTCAGGGTAAGCTGGAAAGACATCCTAATTTCTGCAGTGCTTGGGAGCTGTGAACCTCTGTGTGCGTCAGTAAACAGAGTAGAAAACATCCCCCACCACTTCTTCCTTTAAAAACGGAAAAGAAAAAAAGAAAAGGTGCCTCTGCAGCAATGGTTACAGGGTGGTTGTAGGTAGGCTTTGTTTGCGTGCTTGAAATAAAGCAAAAGAATACCGTAGGGAGCAATCTTGGGCCAGCAGATCTTATTATTAACACCTGCTTAAAATATTTACCCGGTTAAATCAGGCGAACTCCATGTGGTCCATAAGTTGTATCTTACAACTTTCCAAGAAAGACTTCTCTAACTGGAAATTAAAAACAGTGTCCAACAAGCATTCTTGAACTCCTTCAGCTCCTTGGCCAGACAGCTCGGATTTTTTTTTCCCTGGGTATGCCGTCTGCTGCCAGTAGTGGATGCTCCGGAAATCGCTATTGCGAAAGGAGTGAAGTAAAACGTCAATTCTCTTAACAGCAAGCAAAGTTCACTGGGTGTTGACCAGTGGAAATATGTTCTCCACCGCACAACCAGCGCGGTTATCTGAGCAGACCGAGAAGGAATTGCTCGTCTCGGGGGAGAAAGCTGCGACGGTATTACAGGGATGAAACATTCTCTGGTGCTGAGCTTGTCGAGTCAGACCCCTGTGTGTGAGCAGTCGTATAGGGCGGGAGACCTCTTTTCTCCTCGTTATTTAAGCCACTGGCTTTCCAGCCTCCCTTCTTATTGATTGTGGACACATATATGTATTTTTTTCATCAGAAAAGTGGACTTCACTGCACATTAACACCCCTTGACAAAGGCTTGGGTTTCTAGCTTTCTTGGAAATAACCTGTGGACTGCTGGCTGTTGTAATATAGACTGCGTGTTAAACAACTTGTTATTTAGACTCTGAAAAATCATGTGCCTATTGCCTGAGAATACACAGCTTCATTTTTAAGTCTTGAAAGCCATCAATAATGATCTGTGTATCTGCCTGGCCATGGGGCTGGTTTGCAGGACTTCCACAGCACTGGTATGGTATGGGTGGCTCCTAAACTGGTTTCTTAACAAGTTAAAACACAAAGTAGGTGTCAGGCCAGAGCCTGGAGAGGGAGTTTGGAGCCATATGTCTGTTTTCTGAGTTGAAGAGCAGGAGAAATGTCAAGGCTTCTTCTAATTAACCTATTAATGATGAGACTCCTGTCAATTCACTTATTTAAAATTCATTTAGAAGCTCTCCTTTTGTGTTACTTGAGTAGATGCAGGGAAAGTTCTTCACTTTAAAGGTGAGAGCATGTTCTTCCTGCCTCTTTTTTTTTTTTTTTTTTTTCTCTTCATTTAATACATGTTTTCTAGTCAGCCGTGATGTGTTCATATCAGGTTCAACCTGTGCCAGGGGACTGCAGCCAGCTTGAAAAAGTTGAGACTCTTGTTTCCAGCTTTAAATATCCTGGTATAATTTTTAGTTTCTGGATGACTTGAGTGAAAGTGCTTTTTTCATAGTACTTTGCAGCTAATTTTAACTCTGTTTCATTTAGCAGCAGTGGGTCAGTAGATTTCATAAGCACCAGCAAGGAGCAAAAGAGATGTTGAGATCCGAAAGCAGAAGTCATCGATGGGGCAGTGAGATGTAGGAAAGATATTTGAGGTGGTGGTACTATATCTACAGAAGGGCAAATGTGTACTCATTTCTTCAGCTCCTTTGTAAGAAAAGAGAGGCATTGTGACCATCATGGGGTGGTCTTGCACTTGATTTTGGAGGCGGTGGGCGTAGGTGAGCTGACCCTGGGGCTCGGAGAAGATACTGGTGGGCATATATATATATGCCCATATATATACAAGGTGGGCATTTGGGGCTCAGATGTATCCTAGAGAGGTATGTAGGGATCCCCGTTGCTGATGCAGCAGAAGAATCGAGGTGAATACAATGGAAAGTAAATCTTGGTTTTTAAAATCTTCATCAGATGGCTCCGAGTGTCCTCAGCCCTGCCTTTCACAAATGAAGCCCTGGTTGTTTTCTTCAAGCACTGTTCTTGGGGTGCCATGGCTGAACGAGGAGCACAAAGGGGCTCCTGGAACAGACCTCTGCTCCCTTCCCGTAAGGGAGGGGATTTTATTCCTAGCCTGCTGTTGGGCAAAAAAACTCTGTGATAAAGGTTATTCTTTATTTATTTCAGCACAGCATATAGCAAAACACTGAAAGGTATTTCTTTCTTCCAAGCATGTTTACACATGTCCCTCTTCATTATAGCGTCTAAAGAAACTGCAGAGGTACAAACCCAATTGTTTTCCATTTCTCTTGCTAACATTATGCTGCTGCAGCATTAAAACATCACTACCAGATTGGGTCTCATTAAGTTAGGTGCTGTACAGAGACATAATAAATTGCAGCTCCTGTTCCAGAGCCTTATAAAGGCTCAGAAGTCGGGGGAATCATTGTTGTTCCAGCCTCGATTCAAACTGTTGAAAAAGAACAGCAGCTTACAATCTCTGCAAAAATCTGTTTATCTGGTAAATACGTGGGTGGTTATTGGCAATTTTACCAATGATCATCTTCAGGTTAATTATCTTAATACATCTTGATCAGGTAGCGTTTAGCCCTGAGAAAATGTCGTCTTGCATAGCACAGCTTCAGGAGATTTTGGAAAATGTATTCCAAAAGGTGGTTAACACCATTACATTAAATTTTGCTGTGAAACTTTCCCCTGTCTAGCTGCATAGACATCTTGACACGTATAATCCTGTGCGAGAATAAATATGTGCAAAATGAGCTCAGATAGTTGCTGGGGGGAAAAAAAAAATGTTCTTTGACTGTCAGAGCTTAATATTTCAGTCTCCCTGGTGCCTAGAGCTCTAATCCACGGACCCCCACCTGTTTGTTTGGACTCATTTTGTAAATACTCAGCGCCTTTAATGGGGGAATTTGGTACCAGAGGGCCTTCTCTTGTTTTCCTCTCTGCTGTAGTTAATGCAAAGGGATACTAATACCTCCGTGCCCGGTTCCTGCCGGGAGCAACCCTGCTGCTGCCCGTGACCCTGGCTGGGTGCCTCGTGGGGAGCAGAAGCACCTCTTGGGCTCAGGGTGGTCACTTGAAGGAGTAGCCGGCCCAGCAGCCAAGCCCTGGGCTGCATTAGCTGAGGGTCAAGGAGAGTTTGTCTTTTGGCAGTGCCGACTGACCGCTCTGGTTTTTAGGAAGAGCAGTGAGGACCGGCACCGGGCTGGCTCGCTCCTGCCGTTGATGTCACGACCGCCTGCGCGCTGCCCTGGATTAAATCGCAGTGAGGGTTTGCTTCAGTATAAATACCGACCTGATCCATCTCTTGAGTGAGAACAAAGCTTTCATTCTGAGGATCTGCAGCTTAATGTTAGGCTTGTTTAAACAGCTTCTTTAAAGGGTTGGGTTTGTCTCTGAGCAGAATGTCAGAAAGAGTGTGCTGAGCAGATAGAGCAGACTCTGCTGCCAACTTCTGTAGCACCTTCCATGCAGACTCATCCCCAGGCGTTCTGCGCTGCCCCGGCTGTGTGAACTGCTCTTTTGTTTTCCTTTGCCCCATCTATTTTCTTCAGCCCAGTCGGTTTCTTTTATTAAGTAGATTATATGTTTTGCTCAATAGGAGCTTTTCTTCCCGAATAAGAAGAATGCTGTTGGCATAAAAAATGCTTTTATTCACTCCTGTCTCCATTGGCTTCGCCCGGGCGTCCCCGGCTGCTCTCAGAAACACCCGAGAGATGCCTGGCGGGGGGCTCGATGTACCTGTCCGTTTTCTGACCCCCACCCATGGGGAAACAGCAGTTGCTTTTTTCCTGGCTTCTGCTCTTACTGATACAAGAAGAATTTTCCCTTCTGGTTAATCAAACTTGAAGTGCTGGACCCACGCAGGTTGCCCTGTAATTCTCCTCTCTGCCGGAAGCTCCCCGGTTCCCGGCGAGCCCTGGTGCAGACAGGCCTTTCCTCCCTGGCACGGCCGGTGCCGGCGGGAGCGGGGCCCTTCTCGCCGCAGCGCTGGCAGCCGGCAGTAGACGATGCTTAGGGAGGAACACAGCTGTAGCGATGGTAGATGTGTATCCTGGGCTTTTGCATAATAAAAATAAAGAGAGAGTCGACTCCTGGTGGCATGAGGGAAGCTGGACGTGGACTTCAGCTTCTCCCCAAGGATCTGACCCTCTTTCCTAAAATTTGAGGGTGCCTACCGGCAGCCTGGAGGTGATGGACTGGAATATCTGGAAAGCCCCTTGAGGGTCTGTCCTGAAAAGTGTAGCAGAAGTACACACGGGCGCTGAAGACTTCATTTTCTTTGTTCACGCTGCTGTCCTTACTATAGGGGTTTCTGAGGGGCAAACGTTAAGAATTGCTGTTAAAAAAGAGTAGTTGTCTCAAAGGGGGAAGATCGGCCGACACCACCAGGAGGTGAAATGAGGCCGTGCTCTGTGGGGCGCACCCCTCCTTTGCAGGAAACTTCTGCTTTCTGCACAGAACAGATAAGGATCTTCTTACTCTGTCGCTGTGCGCTGGGGTTCTGGTATCATAGCTTACAGGTAAACTGATTTCTTTTTCTTTTTTTTTTTAATTGTACAAATGAAACTGAGCAGATACAACCAGCTCCTCTGCTTTTCTTCTCAAAGGGATGCTTAGTTTCAGGCCAGATACTTCAGTAAGAAGTTTACAAAACCCAGTTTTATTAGTGTGTTCAAGTGTTTTGTTTACTTCTGAGCTTCTGGAAGCAAAACTGCCATAGCATACATCTTGGGTTTGAGACCTTAGAAATGAGTCTAACAGGAACGAAGTTCAGTTTTGCTGTATATAAATCAAGTTGAAAAGAGCCTACGTGGTGAAATGTGTGTGGTTTAAATGTTCTTAATTTGTACCTTGAGTTTTTGATAAAGTAACAAATGAGATACTTTAAAACACTATTTCCTTTTAAGTATACTTGAAGGTAGGAATGTGCCCTGGCTGCTCTTTCCTTTCCCATGTTTTCATAAAAACTCCATTATAACCAACCTTTGTTCCCCCAAGTGTGCGTATTTTTCAAAAGAATTGTCTTTTCTGTGCTCTGCTGACCACTGGAAAACAGTGTACTCAGAGCTGTTTGTCAAGTTGAACATTAGTGGGATTTTTTTTTCCTTTCATTATAAACTTTCCACTTAAAAGCTGCGTAATCGATGGGTACTGTGCTCTCAACCCTTCTCAAGATGGTTCAGTCTCAGGGTCTTCCCTGTCCCTTTTCCTTGGCCTGTGTTAAGTGCGTAGTAATAAGCTACATTTGCTCATGATGCTTTTTAAAGATGTCTCAACAGCTCTTCTGGGTTTTACTGGCTTTTTACTGCTTTTGCAGTTTTGAATCTGTCGGTTCAAAACTCACCAGCATCTCCATTTAGCCTGTCTGAAATACTGCAGCCCACCTTTGAGCTGTTGAGCAGCTCACGACAGCAGCGAGCGCAGTGTCCGGAGGGAATTGAGTAGTAATGCAATTAGCCTAACTGATTTGCCTAGTACACTGGAGATAAGGGATAATGGGTGTCTTCCTCCTAAACCAAGAACCCTGAAGTTGGTCAGGACCAGCTCATTTTTTGGTAAGCTCAAGGTAACTGTGCCCCCAGCAGCGTAACTCTCTGTGTGCTCTTCCAGTGCTATGAATATCCTTGAGTGCTGATACTCCTTAAATCTGCTGGTTGCCAGAGATGGTATGACTGAGGGCTCGGCATTTCCCTTGCCCCACGGGAAGGTGGCTGACACACACAAATGTTGACAGTGACTTTCGTTTGCGTCTTTCAATGGAGAGGGTACAAACAGGCCTAGAGGATTTGGCTGTCGGACTGGGGAGAGTTAACTGTGGCTCTTGTGTCTTTGAAAACCCTTCTTCAGACTCTCTCTACCTGAAAGACCATTTCTGCAGCGGGTAAGTACATGTTTCTGAATCCCTCCGGGGAGGCTGAAAGATCTGATGAAAGCTGAAGAAAATACTGCGTGCTGCTAAACAAGCCCCACCCTTCTTCTTGACATTGTTGTATTCGCTCTTTGTTCCCAAGGATGGCGATGCCTGGGGATTTGCTTACAGTTTTTCAGGCAGCTTGAGAAAAGCACAATGACAGCTGGGAGGCGGAAAAATGTGGGAATCTGCCTTGGAGTTTCTCCTTCGCTCTTTACCCAAATAATCTTCGTGGAGAGCAGGCAAAAAGCCAGGAACGTATTTGACCCAAGGTAGTGTCTCGGATCAGGAAAGCAGTAACTAAATAAGTGACTGATCTAGTCGGGTGTAGCACGCTTGGCTTGTGTAGTCGGTTTGAATTGGTTTTGTTTTGGCGTCTGCCAGCTGCTTGTTGTCTCCCGCGAGCTGGGGTGGTCGTCCCTCGCTAACCCGTAACGGGCAGCTTGTCTTTGGCGTTGCTGAGGAGGCCTGGACAGCGAGTTCGGGTGAAATCAAGTCTGTCAGTTTGAGTAACTGTTGTTTTCAAATTGCTTTCTGACCCTAGCTTGAGTTGGGAGTGGATCTCAGTAAAATCTAGCCTAGTTTGCAGGGATGACTTGGGTCATCACTGTTAGTGGTTGCAACAGGGGCAGGAAAAAGGACTGTCTGGGCAGTCATCGTCTGGAAAGGCGCCTCTGCTTCCACGTTGTATTTTGTGCTTTTCTTGGGTTCTCTCGCGTCTGAAATACTGAGTATGACTTGTTGTGTTCCACTTCTTCCTGAGCCTGAGAATGGCCTGTTCCCTCTGAAATGGGAAATTTAAAGCAGAAAGTTTTCCCTCGTTTGAGCATTTGGTCTCCGGTGGGTTTTAAGGAGGTCACTTGTTTTGATTTCTGCAGCTTTGACATGTTTGTGCTCCGACTGCAAACAAGCAAACTCCACGTGTGAAACGGATGGCGCGTGCATGGTCTCGGTCTTCAACCTGGATGGTGTTAAACATCACGTTCGGACCTGCATTCCTGAAGCAAAATTGATTCCTGCTGGGAAACCCTTCTATTGTCTGAGTTCAGAAGATCTGCGTAATACTCACTGCTGCTACTCTGATTTTTGCAACAAAATTGATTTAATGGTTCCCAGTGGTGAGTAGAGAGCTAAATAAATCGTCTGTTTGAAGTAGGGAGGGACGAAGCTGTCTGTTTGGGATTGGGAATAAGGAGTTCTCAGCCTGTTTTCGCTTCTTCCCTTAAGTTGCTGTGCAAACTTGAGTGCTAGGTTTATTGCCTTGATATGTAAAGTGGAAATAATAACATGGAAATAATAACAAACTACTTCAAATTAAAATGTGAAGTTGCTTGAACTCCCCTGGAGCCGACAAAATGTCACCAGTTGATGAGGTTGTACTTTAGGGCAGGAGAAGCTTCCAAAGTTTGGGGTTTTTTTTCCCCACCTGCACTCGGGAGTTCTGTATTATGAGACTCCTCTCACCTTATCAGCCCTGCAGGCTCCTGAAAGCAGCAGCAATGTTCATCTACACTTAAATATAAGGTTTTGCTGCACGATGCTCTGTACCTGCAGCGGCCTGAGGATGGTGCGTGTTCCCTGGGATCCCTTTTTGTGGCACTGACTTGTGCTGTAGCCTGCCTTTTATCAGATAGAGTTGCTTTCCTTCTTCTAGGACTGCAGATCTTTTCAGTGATGAGCCGTCAGTATGGAAAGGTTGCAGCAGCTTCAGAGTAAAGTGTGTGGGGTGGAGGGGTGCACGGATTCTGAGTACGCAAAGAGGAAGCAACCCTGCCTTTGAGTGAGGGTGTGGGAAATGTCTGCTTCTTTCTAATTCCTGGGACAGAGAGGGCATGCGGTACTTCCTCATACCTCGTTACTCTCCGTTTTGGGCTGTTATTTAGTGGGTCGTATGAAGACTCCATTTTTCTTGGGTGCAGGGGGGTAGTCTTATCTATTCTCAAAAAGACAAATAATTGTTGTCTTCAGGTGTGAGTCTTTACTGATTGTTACAGGGCAAAGGGGAAAGAAGGAGAAATGAGTCTTTACTGACTGGACGGGGTTTTTTTCCCACTTGGAGAGTTCAAGTGGAAGGTAAAATGCAGGCTGTTCTAGCAAATTCAGCCCAGAACAGGCTCCCATCCTCTTTTAAATAGCAAGTGCCGTAATCCCTGATCCCACAATTGAAGCAGCATCTTCTTTTGGGGGTTTTAGCTGTAGTTTGCCTGCCTGGTGACTTGATCAGTCCCATGTTAACACTGTTATTTGATGTGTCCTCTACCACCCTGGAACAGCAAGCTAAAATTGTCCAGGCTCTGAGAGGATAATTAAAACACAAGAAGAAAGTCCTTAAAGAATGCCTGTGAAGGAGTGATAATTTTCTAAAAGTGTCTGGTTTTCTCCTCCCTTTCCTTTCAAGGACACCTGAAAGATAACGAACCCCCATCAAGCTGGGGTCCCGTGGAGCTGGTGGCGGTGATTGCTGGACCTGTCTTCCTTGTGTTTGTTGTCATGATCATAGTAGTCTTTGTTTTTCATCACCACCAACGAGTCTATCACAATCGTCAGCGGCTGGACATGGAAGACCCCTCTTGTGAAATGTGCCTGTCGAAGGATAAGACATTGCAAGATCTAGTCTACGATCTCTCCACCTCTGGCTCTGGTTCAGGTATTAAGATATGACTGGAAATGACGAATGAGAACTTGTAATTCTAATGGAGTAGTCTGTTCTGGGCTCCTGGTTGCCACAGCTTTGCACGGCCGTTGTCTCGTCAGCCTGTTCCAGTTGCACTGTCATGAGTAATGCGGAGGGCGTGTTTTAAATTCGATCATGCGGTAGGTGGTGTAGCCACGGCCCCGTGTCAGTGGGGAGTGCTTCAGCTAGGTAAGAGCAATAGTTCAACTCCTCCTTAACTGATGATGTGTAAAAATACTTTCGCGTAGCTTTCCTCCTTTTCTGCAAGAGGATAACTCAAACGGCTACATCTATTTCAAATTTAGCCCTGGAACCGGATTTGGGTTGGAAACAGACATTAACTGCTAACCTGTGGGTTGTTGGCTTTCAAAGGAGGATGCAGGATGTCACCTGCATCAAAGCTGGCAGGAAAATGGGAAAGATCCCAGCAGCTGCAAATTTTGCAGTATGCAAATACTGCATTTGCATAGCGCATTTCATCCCAGAGGATCCCTGGGTCTTCTGAAGTGAACAATGTCCAGTGTTTGCTTTTGTAGCACTTAAATCGTCCCCTGAACAGATAGGGAAGTCATCGTTTTATTCATGACTTTGAACTATGAAAGCAGTTAGGTTAAAAAAAAAAAAAATTAATTTTGCAGCAGGTGGAAACTGTAGGATAATCCGCAGAGGCAGAGAATATAACAACCGGTATTTGACCAGGGAATAAACCTTTAGCACCATATCTGCTATATATAAAAATGTTTTGAGATCTCTTCTGTACACGCTCTCAGCAGGTGAGCTCTGTAGCTTACGTAAGAGGTGGCAGCTATGTTAGGACTCCTTAAGAGTAGTTTTGGGGGTTTACTGCTTTTTCGTAGAGTCTGTCTTCAACGAGTTCCGCTCTTTGCATATTCAGGCTAAAGTTACTTTGATCTGCCATAGAGCAGAAGTTCCCCAACTGCTCTGCGCCTAATCACTGCTGGGTTGCAAGCTGCTTCAAAGTGATATGCAGATGCTGCCCAAGCAGCCAAATGGCGCGTCCTACGCAGGAGCTACCACCGTTTGTTGGTTTGAGCCTTGCTTAGGCTGCTGGTTGTTACCAAACATAAAGCCTTCTAGGTCTGGTGGTGCTCTACTGCAGGCTCTGGAGTTTCAGGAGTTTCTTTTGCTGCCACATGCATTCACTTCTCCAACTTCTCATCCATAGGTTTACCGCTTTTTGTCCAACGGACCGTGGCACGGACGATTGTCCTCCAGGAGATCATTGGTAAAGGCCGCTTCGGGGAAGTGTGGCGTGGCAGGTGGCGTGGAGGTGACGTAGCTGTAAAAATCTTCTCTTCACGTGAGGAGCGTTCCTGGTTCAGGGAAGCGGAAATATATCAAACCGTTATGCTGCGACATGAGAACATCCTGGGATTTATTGCTGCGGATAACAAAGGTAAAACGTGCCTCAGTCCTGAGAGCAGAGACTTTACCAGTCTGCATCTCTTCGCTTGGATTTACAATTAAATGGTTAACGAAAACTGTCAGCGTGCTTGTCAGATAGCTGAAACATTTGAATGTTTCCTGCCAAAAGATGGTAAAATGACTGCCGCTGTTGAGAAGCGCTATGGTGCATTAGCTGTACCTTAAAAAGTTGTGTTTTGCCTTAAAGTTCTTTACCTTATTTGCCCCCCAGGATGGCTGTTGAGCTGCCTCCTTACCCAGCAGCTCTCCTCTGTGCCGGAAAGATAGGGTGCAAAATCCTCGATGGCTGTGTGCCGTCCCTGCGTTGTACCCAACTGAGCACAGTCTCTTTCCTGCTGCAGATAACGGAACGTGGACTCAGCTGTGGCTCGTCTCTGATTACCACGAGCACGGATCTCTCTTTGACTACCTTAATCGATACACAGTGACTATCGAGGGGATGATCAAGCTCGCCCTGTCTGCTGCTAGTGGGCTGGCCCATCTACACATGGAGATTGTGGGTACTCAGGGTAAGAGTGAAGTTTGAAAAGATGCTGGGAGTTCTTGAGGGGAGAATAAAGCAGAATTGACGAGGGGGACTGATGTGCTGCACAGAAAACGCCAGCTGAGTCAGCCCGCATTCATCTGGTCAGTATTGACCAGAAATGGACTGATTGCTTTGGCTGGCTGCAAAGTGGGTTAGCCTTGCGCTAACTCCTGGGAGTTAGATCAGCATTTCACATCCCCATCCTAAAATTGGTGCTGCTTGGGTGGAATGTTAGCGCAGGCAGCAGCAGAATTATAAACTCCTTACGTGCACATCGTGTCTGATGCCTGGGACCATGGAGTTTATGTCCCTCTTGAGGACTCTGGATGCTACTGCATCAGCAGTGCCTCAGCGTAAGCGGAGCCTTTGCCTACCATAGGCTGGCAGCACTTCTCAATTCTTCAATGCTGAAGTCTATCCAAACGGGAAAATGTGTTGCAACACTGAGAGTTTAACTAACGCCCTGAAATCCGGTACTGCCTCTGCGCCGCTTTGACTAACAGATTTCACCAGACCTTGACCCCCGCTACTTTTTATTTTGCCCTATTAGGAAAACCCGGGATTGCTCACAGAGACTTGAAATCCAAGAACATCTTGGTGAAGAAGAATGGCACATGTGCCATCGCTGACCTTGGTCTGGCCGTCCGGCATGATTCGGTTACGGATACGATTGATATTGCACCAAATCAAAGGGTTGGAACCAAACGGTAGGAGAACAGTGTTCTTGGTCAGCGTTTGAAGGCGTCAGAGTGTGACTAGCAAATGCCCAAACTGCTCATTGAGCGCTGGTGAAATGCTCTGTCTTAAGCATTTCCAAGTGTCTCTCAGAGTGTCAGCACTGTGCCCGGGTGGATGTTGAAGGGACATCAGTCCCTTTGTCTCCAGGTGCCATCAAGCTGAGAGGCGTAGGCCAGCTACGTGAACTCAGCACCAGGGAGCTCATATAATACTTGACAACAAGCTTGGCGTCCTCAGAAGCCTTTTGGGGCCTGCTGTCTGGAGCCTGACGTGCTTTTGGACGATTTTACCTCCTTCCCAACTTGCTATTCTTTTTGGAGTTATTTTGTTCACTTCTTATTAGACCACAAGGTCCGGTTCTGTTCTGATTAAGGCTGTGCAGAGCAGAGTTTTTGTCTGCGGGGAAGTGCTATGTGGGAAAACTCGCCGTTTACTGTCTGCCAGAGAGTCCCCTCTCAAAGTTAACATGCCCTTCCTTTTCTCTTCTGCAGATACATGGCCCCTGAAGTCTTGGATGAAACCATTAACATGAAGCATTTTGATTCATTTAAATGTGCCGATATCTATGCCTTGGGCTTGGTCTACTGGGAGATTGCTCGAAGGTGCAACGCAGGAGGTAATACCCTTCGTGTGCCCGTGCCATCGGCTTGGCTTGCTCCTGGGTTTCCCAGCCTTGCTCTTTCTGTTGATCAGGTGTTCGTGAGGTTTGGGGGGAGCCTGGAGAACAGGGCTGCAGGAGGACATGTCTGTAGGTGTTGCTACGGAAGGAGTTAACAGAAGTGACCTGTGACTGCTGTTAAAACTGGCCGGTGTGGGGAAGTGGGGGTTAGCGCTCTGACTGGTGGCTGATGGTCCTTTGCGTAGATTTTAAGGAAGTGGTGATGCCGATTTGGTGGGTGACTTTCTTCCCCAAAATCGGTATAAACAAGTGTCTTGGCACATCCAGGTGCAGGCAGGAGTGCAACAGCATGGTGCACGCGACAGTCCTCCTGCCTTCGGCTCCGTTGAGATCCGATGGCCCTGCCTCTGTGCTGGGAGGTGTTGATCTGCAGCACGCTGACTCCGTTCCAGTTTGGGCAGCTGCATTTTATTTCCCTGAATTTTTCTTGTAAACTCAAATCCCAGATTCTTCATTTCTGTTCTAAATAACTGCAAAGTGTTGACGCATCTCAGCAATGAGTCATGTAGTCCAAACCAGTATCAGTCTGCCTTCAGCGAGCACTGTGGAGATGATCCTTTCTCCCAGGAATTGCATTTCTTCTTCTCTGCCTTTCAGGTATCCACGAAGAGTATCAGCTTCCGTACTACGACCTTGTACCCTCTGATCCTTCTATTGAGGAGATGCGGAAAGTCGTATGTGATCAGAAATTACGGCCTAATATCCCAAACTGGTGGCAAAGCTACGAGGTAAGGTCCAATTTCATCTTCACGTCCCCTTCCCCCTCGATAAGGTGAGTAAAGAGTAAGTACTTTAAGCTGAACTCCAGTTTTAGGAGGTGTGGAGGCCGTATCCGTGTCCAGCCAGGCAGCCTGGCAGACCGACTTGGGGTCGGGGGAGAGGAGGGAGCTGACATCTGCCGTTGTTTCTCGCCTAGGCGCTACGGGTGATGGGTAAGATGATGCGAGAGTGCTGGTACGCCAACGGAGCGGCTCGACTCACCGCCCTCCGCATTAAGAAAACCCTCTCACAGCTCAGTGTCCAGGAAGACGTGAAAATCTAGGCTCTGAGCCCCAGCAGGAGGAAACTGCACAAAAGCTGCCATGCTAGAGTAGACGTGTGATGGAGGCCTACCTCGTGTTTCTGCCCAATCTACTGCTACCAACCAGTCAGCGGGACCTACAGGCTGCTAGGTGGGGTGACGGAGCCTATTGAATTGCTCTCTGCCCTGCTTGGGTATGAAACAATCAGAAACCTTTTATGATCACCTCCTGACAGTGTGAAGACTTGAGAGGGACTTAACCTGAGGGATCTCAGCCATGATCGTAACTCTTGTTTCTTGAACGGAAATCCCTGTAAAGTTCAGTGCGTGCGGTGCACCCGTTGGCAGTGTTTGAGGCCGGGGTGCTAGGTGCTGGGAGTGGGAAGGGAAAGGGAAGGTTTTCTTGCCGTACTCTGAGGATTTTTCCGGGGACCGGCACGTTAATGCAGAAAAAGCATTTGCAAAACAAATGGTGCTCCCTTCTGAGAGGCTGAGCCTGAACAGTTTATCAGCTTCACGAAACCGTTTCCCTCCTTTTTCTTAAGCTTGAAAAATTCTAAGTCAAAAACAGAAATCTGACTGGCTGTCAGTGTGCGCAATGGTGTATGCATGCGCAAGGTGCGCGTGTCCCCTGTGCCTGTTCATCTCCTTCCGTAGACGTGCAGTGTCTGCCCGTAGGGTGGCTCATCTCTGTTCGTGCTTTCTGTGCATGTGCAAATCTAGAGTGTCCTTTTTTTGAGCTGTGCGCGCCGGTGCTCTCCTTGTCGAGTAGTGAGCATTGTCTAGCTTGGACAGGCTGCTTAAAACCAGATCCTGAGCTCTCCGATGGGTGCTGTGGCCTTGCTGTCCGTACGCCGGCCGCAGGAACTTCCCATCAGGTTGCCTCACTGCCACCCCCTCCCTTTTTTTTAAGACCAATCAAACGAGGAACTGATTTCACTCCTGGAATCCAGGCTTTTTTGTCTTGAGCTCCTGGGGTTTGTAATCCTTGGTGGGGTGGAAAGAAAGAGCTGGGGTGGGGGGAGATGCCACGGAGCTGAGATGCGTGTCGGAGATAGAGCAGGCACTGCGCCCGGCTGGAAGGAGACCGGGCCATGGGGAAATGCAGGAAACTGTTCTCGTAGGAACGCCATTCCTGAGTCCACCATCCAGGCACCCTCGCAGGCGCTAGGCGCCGGGTGTGCTCTGCACTTCCCGAGAGACACTCGGCGCTTGGCAGGATCCGACAGCGGGGCGTGGGTTTGGAAATCAATGTCCATCTTTTTAATATACATATATAAATATCTCATAATCTGGAAGTGGCTGTGTATAACTTGTGGGGTGGGGGGAACTGCATGAACTTTCTTTTGATTAAATGCCGAATCAGGGTGAAGTAGAGTTGGTTTGACTGTTGTCTACAGCTGGGCCTGGCAAAAATGGAAGTAGCTGAGGACTGAGTCTGTCGTGCTGATCGTAGCATTAAAGGCAATCTGGGAAGTGCCGGTTGTTTGGTGGTTAGGTCAGTATCTACGGTATATAACTCTGAAGCCATAAATTTTAACTGGAGTGGTTTTGATTATTTTTTTTATTATTATTATTATTATTATTTTATGGGAGGGTCTGGATTTTAACTTTTTTTAATATTGTTAATTCTTTATAAGAGAAGAAAAACAATCTATAATTATTACCTCTTGACCTGTTTGTTTGTAAAGAAATCACTGCAAAAAAAAAAAAAAAAAGAAAGAAAAAAAAAAAACAAATGCACACAGCTCGATTTACACTGGAACTGTTTCTACTCAAACTTTGCGCCTGCTCTGTAAGGTGAGGTTTCATCTCTGCTCCGGCCACCGGGGTTAACTTTTGGGGTTTTTTTTAAACACTCTGTTCTTGCTGTCTGTGTATCTGTCCGTGTGTCTGTCTTCCCCCGAGACTCCCTATCTTGTCTGTGACTTTGTGTAAAGTGAGGAACGTGTCTTTGCATTGTGTTCGGAGCCATTGCCCATCCTCCCGTGGTGTTCGGCGGCCGGGCGGTGTGGAGGGAGGGTCGGAGCAGCGGGCGGCGTGCGCTTGGTGAATGTACAGCTTCCCTCCCCTCTCCGATTCGCCCTGCCTCCTATCTCAGCCAGAGGTTCCCACGTGTCTGCAGTACCATACGTCCCTTTAACCAAACCCTTCTGCATTTAGAAACCGAGGTGGCGGGCACTTCACAGATACCCTAAAGACTCTTCGGCTGCTGTAACAGGACCCTGGCGATGCCCATCCCGGTGGGTTGGGGAGGAAATCTTAGCGACTGTGAAATAACCTGCCATAGGAAAGCCCGGCACACCGGTAGGTACGTCTGCCGCGCGCTCCTCTGTGAGCACTGCGGGCTCTCGTTTCTGAGTACGAGTCTCCCGTCCCTGTTAACTGTGCAGGCTGCTTCTTGAGGACACTAAATCAGCTACGTAACTTGCACTGACCCGCTGGCCCACCCCTCCAACTGTAGCCACACATGCATCTGCCTCAGCGCTAAACCAAACAGCAGACAGCGGAGCGGTTTCAGACCGGATAAAAGTTAGAAAGGGGGTGAGGGCAGGACGACAGGGTATCCCCTATAAGCAGGATTGTGGGAGAAGCCTTGTTTGTAGAGAGCTGCCATCGCAAGGCGGTCAAAACCGAGGAGGATCCGAGATAGGAACATTGACTATGTAGCATTTATACAGCACTTTTCATGCAAACGCGTGCCAGGGAGGTGCAGTGCTTACTTAGCTGACCGGTAGCAAACATAGGAATCGCTGCCCGGCTCTGAAACGTGCCCGGCTCAGAGGTGGCTGCAGCCGCTGTGGGAAAAAATGCGACACTACAGAGAGTGGAGGAGATGAGGCTGCCGCCGCTGCGGCTGGAAACGAGGAGGGGAGACGTCAGATGCGCGAGGGCAAGTGGTGGTGGGGAGAGGCAGAGGTACGGAGCGCGCGCTTCTCGTCTGCGGCGCAGGGTTAATCAGTGGTACGCTGGCTTCAGATCAGATCTCTTGGTACTTCTCTGCCCCCTTTTATTTGTTCGGTTTTGTATATTTTATTAGAAATGGACTGTAAAATAGCCACTTAGACACTTTACCTCTTCAGTATGCAAATGTAAATACAATGTAATATAGGAAATCTTTTGTTTAATATAAAACAAGGCTGTCGATTTCTGCTGTACATTATTAAAAGTTTGTTTTATTCATGTGAGGTGGTGGAGTCTCTCGCCGTTTGCTGCGAAGGGTTAGCCGTGGCTTAGAGGGGCAGGAACCGAGCGGCGAGGCCTGGCCGAGCTTATGGTCCGTCCGTCCGTCCCCCCCAATCCCCAGAGAAGCATTTGGGGGATCCCGTTCACCCCCAGCTCGAAAAATCTCCCCGGGAATCCCGCTTGGCAAACCTTAATGTGGAATATTCCCCTTATTAGTGGAGACGTGGCTTCTGTCACCCGCTCTGGAGAGGGGTTGATCGCAGCGGAGGGGAGACGAGGATGCGGCAGGGTGGGATTTCCAGCCCACACCGGGACCGGGGGCTGCAGTCGGGTCTCCCTCTCTGCAGGTCGGTAACATGGGGGGGGGGGGGGGATGGCCGGCAGATCCCTGAAGCATTCCCCCCCCACCCCAGGCATCCCCCCCGCTCTCCTCACATGGAGCCGCAGCTTCAAAGAAGGATAAATTTGAGTCCAAACTGCCCAGCATCCCCCTAAAATCCTGTTTGCTCGGAGGGCAACCACTGCTGCATAAACTGCCACCGCTAATTCTCCCCTAATTAGAGCCTCCCGTCAATGAGCATGTTGTGAGCGGATCAAGGGGAAAATCCGGCGGGGCCTGGGGTTCCCCCGGGCTCAGACTCTGGGGGGGGGGTTGGTGGGGAGGGGGAGCTGCCATCTGGGCTCACCCCTCGCTTCCCAGCTCTGGCTGTAGCTCCTGCCGCAAATCCTGGGAAACTCCAACCCCGTCCTGGAAATTGAGGTGACGGGTGAGGTGTGATTATGTTTTGGGTTGGTTTTTGGTTTTGTTTTTTTGTTTGTTTTTTTTTTTTTTTAAAGCCAAAATTGGCTTTACTCCTCTTTTAGGAAATGCGATTGGGGAAAAAAAGATTTGGGGTGGCTCTGGCCAGGTCGTTACCTGGGCTGCCAGACTGGGAACAGTGTGGGGTGTTCTTCACTCCCTGATGAAGGGTTGGGGTGTGGTGGGCTCAATCCTGTCCTTTCCCAAGTGCTTCCAAGCCGGAGCGGCTCAGCTCTGGGAGCAAGCTTGCCTCCTGGTAACCCCTGGCCAGCCTGTGGGCGGGTGGCTTGGGTGTAACGCCAGTGGGATTGTTACAAACTGATTTTTTTTAATTATTATTTTTGGCAAATTTTAAATAAACATCTGGGCAAACCCTTCGATTCCAGCTGGAAAATTCCTGCTACCTCCCCGTGCAGCACAGCAAGGGGCTGCCCGGAGCTGGGCGACGTGTCCGCAGCAGCCCCCGCGTCTGCCTCCGGGAATTGTTCTTTCCTCCGCGTCTCTGTTCCCCAGCACGGGCAAAGCTCTTCCAGGGAAGGGTTTAAAGCCCACGCTGCAAGCGCGGCCGGGGGCTCCGGCTGCCTCCAGCTTCTGCCTGGAATGCCCTGAAAGCCCCCGTGTGGCTTTGGTGGCGGGGTGCCCCCCCTGGGGGGTGCCACAGCTGCTTGGCATCGCTTCTGCACTGGAGACACCCCCTGCTTTCTTCTCCCATTGTCACCCCCAGGGTGATTCCTGGGGCGGTGACACCCCGCGGTGACCCCCCGCCCCCCTCCCTCCCTGCAGTCCCCCGCATGGTCCCCGGCCCCCCACGCTGGACCTGCGGCGGGGCGGAGCTTACCGCGGCGGGGGTGTGGCCTAGCTAGAACGGGCGTGGTTTCGAGCTCAACTGGGCGTGGTTTCGAGCTCAACCGGGCGTGGTTATGCAGAGAAAGGGGCGTGTTCTCTCGCGCGTAAGGCGGGGCGGGGGCGGGGCGGGAGCTGGCCCCGCCCCCCGCGGGCTAATATAGCGGCGCGCGGGGCGGCGCGGCCCGGCCATGACCCTGCGGCGGCTGCGGCGGCTCCGGCCGAAGGAGGAGGAGGAGGATGCGGCGGCGGCGGCGGCGGCGGCGGCGGCCCCGGAGCGCCCCGGCCCCGCCGACGTCTACCGGGCGCTGGCGGCCGCCGGTGGCACCCTGCCCCGGGTGCGCAAGGTAGGGCTGCCGGCAGCCCCAGGGCGCGGGGAGGGCGGGGGAGCCTCCCGTTCAAGCACCGGGACCCAGCGGTGCTACCGGTACCGGAGCTGGGGGGGCGAGGTGGGGGGAGGACCGAGGGTACGGGGTGTCCCCGTCCCGCGCGGCCACCGGTGCCTGCACCCTGCAGGGCTGTCCCGGCCACTTCCCCTGGGCTTTTGTCCTGCCCTGGTGGCCCCCCCAAAACCTTTTCCCCGTGTCCCCGTCCTGCCCCAGTGGCCCGGTCCTGCTCCGGTGACCCTTCCCACAGCCTCTTGTCCTGTCCCAGCATCTCCTCGCTCCGGTCCTATCCTGCCCCAGCATATTCCCAGTGTCCCCATCCCGCTCCGGTGCTGTCCTCCCAAGTGTCATGTCCTGCTCTGGTGTCCCCCCCAAACCCCAGGTCCTGTCCCAGCTCCTCCCCACGTCCTGCCCTGCAGCCTTCGGGGAGCAGGGACGGGCCCCCGCCCCGGTGTACATGGCCATGTCACCAGGACAGGCATGTCCCCACAGCCACCCCCGGGCTCTGCCCCTCAGGGAGGGCAGGGGGACAGGCTAGAAGGTACCCCGGGGTCTGGTTTGGTGGGACGCGGGACCATTTGCCACCGAGCCCCTGGGAAAGCCCCTCTCCAGTGGCGCTGGGACTGTCACCGCCCCGACGCTCCCCCCCTGGCCCCGCAGCGCTTCCTGAGCGTCGGGGGGAAGCGAGAGCGGAGCCGACATCCGGAGCAGAAGTGGCTCTCGCGGCCGCGCTGGCGCAGGCCGGGTCACGTGCGACGGCCTGGCTCCCGCTCGTCGTCCGAGGCCACCGCCAAAACTGTCCCCGAGGGGGCTGGGGCGTCCCGCGTCACCTCCCCGTCACTGGGGTGACGTGGGGGCCCGACGTGATGGGCGGCAACTTTCCTTGTGGAGAATACGTCCGATTCTGGTGGTTTTGTGCTTAAATACCTGAGGATGCTTTTGAGACAGCCAGCCACGGGGGTGGTGACACCTGTGAGGCTGGTGACACCCGTGTGGCACAGAGCGGGGGGGGGAGCCGGTGGCACCCGGCTGCCACCGAGATAGGCCACGTGCCACTCTTGAGGCGCAGCTCATGGTGGTGCCGGCCGCACCACGCCGGGGCTGCCGGAGCCCAGCAGCCGCAGAGGGGCATTTGGGGACAGCCCTGTCACCTCCTGCCCCACGGCGAGGGTCCTGCCGTGCCCGGCCGGTCCCTCCGCCCGCCCACGCCTCCGCACCCTCCACAACAGGGACATTGTCTGGGCCGGGATGGGGGGGGGAGGGGGGGAAGTTTTGTATGAAAAAACCCGACTTTGTGACCACAACAGGGCCCCTCTGTGCCCGGGGTCCCCCTGGAGCGTGGGGTGGGGTGCGGCGCGGGCTGACGTCAAAGCGTGGGGCGAGCGTGGAGCAGATGTGAGGGTGGCTTTGAGCATCGATAAAAGCCTCGTTATGCCCGGCCGGCTCAGGGGGGGGGGCCGCAGGGCGGTGGGTGCAGCGGGGTGCTGGTTCGGTGCCGGTTTGGCACGGTGCTCTGCGGGGGTTTGGTGGGGTCCTGATGGGACACCCCATTTCGGCTGCTGCTGGAGGGGTGGCAGGGGGATGTGCCCCAGGACGGTGTCCCCCGCTGACACCTCTCCTTCTGCCGCAGGGTGCGGGGTTCAGGTGGGCGTCCCCAAGCCAATCCCCGGAGGAGCACAGGTAGGGATGGGGGTCCGGGATGGGGCAGGGGGGGGACACACACGCAGGAGCGGGGCTGCAGTCCGTGTCCCAGCAGGACAGGGCTTGGCCTTGGGACACTACTCCGCTCTGGACACCCCACGGCGGTGGGAAATGGGGATGATTTTATGGGGGAACCTGGGGCAGGTGAGAGGAGCGATGGGGACACAGCTCCCTTGGGGGGCCCTGGCGCCCCCAGACCCTGGGGGGGGACCCTGCCTGGCACCCATGGGATGGGCTGCCTGACCCGGGGGGGTCCCGTCCCGGGGAGGGGAGTCCTGTTCTTGGGGTCCTGCCCAGCACAGAGAAAACCCAAAAACCCCAAAGCCGCCTTTCACTAGAGAAGTGCCTGAGGTCCCGGTGGGTGAGTGGGAGTGGGGGACGCCGGGGGTTCTGCCTTGTCCCTGATCCCCGTGTCCCCTAGGAGGGTGGTGACGCTGGAGAAGGCGGCGGATGAGACCTTTGGCTTCGAGATCCAGGTGGGTGCTGTGCCGCGCCGTGCCGAGCTGTGCCAGGCCGTGCCGTGCCACGCTCCCCACCCTTCCAGCCCGCACCTTGCTTTGCATTGAGGGTATTTTTAAATTGTCTCTGAGCCAGGGTTTATTTTTAGCGCTGACGGAGCTGCCTGGTTACCGAAGCCACCCCCGGCTGTGATGGTGGGGGTGACCGGAGGGGGGGGGGGGGGGGGGGGGGGCCTTCTTGGGGCACAGCCATCTGGGGCGAGACACCCCCCCCCCCCCTTAACCCTGCCGGGGTGCAGCCCCGCATCGCCCGGCAGCAATTAAATACTGCAATTATCACCTCGTGGCTGCTGCCTGGGGGGAACCCCGGGGGTCGGGGAGTCCCGGCGCCCCTCACCGCCCCCCCCCCATTTCAGACCTACGGGCTGCACCACCAGGACAAGAACAGCGTGGAGATGTTCACCTTCGTGTGCCGGGTGCACGGTGGGAGCCCGGCCGAGGCGGCGGGACTCAAGGCCGGTGAGCGCATCCCCGGGGGGAGGGGGGGGGGGGGGCATTGGGGGGGCCAGGGGAGCCCCGGCAGCAGGGACCAACGTCCCTGAGCCTGTGACACCCCACATTGTAGGGGACACGATCACGGGGGTGAATGGGCTGAATGTAGAGGGCATCCGGCACCGCGAGATCGTGGAGATCATCAAGAGCTCGGGCAACGTGCTCCGGTGAGCTGGGGGGAGTGCGGAGGGGGGGGGGGGGCAGCATCCCAGGTGGCCCCCGGCCCCCACACTGACGGCTGCTGCCCCACAGGCTCGACACGCTCTATGGCACATCCATCCGGAGGGCCGAGCTGGAGGCCCGGCTGCAGTACCTGAAGGTGAGGGGGGACGGTGCTGGGGATGTTTGCCCACCCCCCCACACCCCACACCCCACTACGAGGTCCTCACCCCCCCTTCCGTTATCCCACAGCAAACGCTCTACGAGAAGTGGGGGGAGTACCGCTCGCTGATGGTGCAGGAGCAGCGGCTGGTGCGGGGTGAGTGGGGGCCGGGGGGGGAGGATGTGGGGCATCCTCCGGTCCCCCCTGACCCTCCCCCCACCCCCCCCCACCATGTCCCCCCCCCCCCCATCAGGCGTGGTGGCCAAGGACCCCAGCATCTATGACACTTTGGAGTCGATCCGCTGGTGCCTGCAGGGTGAGGGGGGGCTGCCCGGCGGCTCCCCCCGCGCCAGCGCCTGCGACAGCGACGACTCCCTCTACCAGACCTGTCTCTTCGCCTCCGCCGACTCGTTGGATGGGGACAAGGACGGCGACAAGGCCGGGGACAGCGGGGGTCCCGCGCCCCCCCCTCCCCGCCCCCGCCCGCCCTTGACCCGCAGCGCCAGCCTCAAGTGCGGGGGGGGCCCGGGGGTGGCGGGGCGGTTATGGGCCCGGGCCGGGGACCCCGGGGAGGGGGTGGCCGCCCCCCGCAAAGGCCGACACAGCAGCTTCCGCCGGCGGCTGCTCAAGTTCATCCCGGGACTGAACCGGGCGCTGGAGGAGGAGGAGAGCCACCTCTAGTCGGGGGCACCGTCACCCCCCCTTCCCCCCCCCTCCCCCGGCCTATTTATTTATTTATTGTATGGGACTGCGTGTCCCCCCTCCTCCCCATCCCCGGGGGCCGCTGGAAGGAGTTCAGGGTCGGTCGTCCGTGTGTCCCCCCCACCCCCCAGACAGCAGCGGATGGACGCGGGGACCCTCCCCGAGGTGGCTCACGAAGCCACCGCTCATCTCAGGAATCGGTGCCCTCCTCGCCGGGGGGCACAGGGCTGGGGGGGAGGTGACTCTGCATCCCTGCCACCCCCCCCTTCCCCCCCCCCCCCCCCGGCTCGGGGGGCTGCGGGGGTCCTGCCTCCCGCTGCTCCGGGGGATTTTGTACCGCACCGGCACGCTCGGCGCTCGCCAATACAGAGACTTTTTGCAGCGGTGTGTGGCTGTGACTGGGGGGGACAGAGCCCCGTGGGGATGGGGACAGGCTGGCTGGGGGGGGGGACGTGTCCCTCGGGTGAGCCCACCAGGCTGCAAACCCCCCCCCCCTCCATACTGCCCCCTTTGCCCTCCCGCCAGCCGGCCAGACAGAAAGACCTCGGGGTCACCGGTGTCACCTCGGAACCTGCGTGGGCTCCCGGGGACCCCCCCTGTCACCCCACCCACGCAGCCCCGATGCCACGGGCCATGTCCCGGCGCTGCGGGGCCCCGGCCAGGCCCTTCCTGCCCTGTTTCCTCCGGCAGCCGGCGGAAAACCAGTCCCACCCCGAACCCTTCCGGCTGCAGGGGCCGGGGTGCCCGCGGGGAGCGAGACGGGCACCGGGGTCCCCCCCTGCCCCACTGAAGCAGCATCCGGAGACCTTGGGGGGCACAGAGCCCCCCCCTCCCCCCTGCCGGCTGCTGCGGTGGGCCACCACGGGTGTACAGGGGTGGCCTTGCACGAGGACGGCTTTGCACGAGCGCGCCGTGCGAGCACCCAGAGCCCCCAGCCCTCTGCCATGGGCTCTGTGCCTCAGTTTCCCCTCTGACTTGTGCCCGTCCCCGGTTGGGCCGTTGCATGTTTGGGGACCTCCAGCTCTGAGCTCCTGCACCCCACAGCCGGGCCCTGGTGTGTCCGGCCATGGCTCAGCCCCCCCCCCCCTCCCCCCCGGGGCACCGGAGGGGTCTGCAGGAGATTTTGGGGGTATGGGGGGCTGCGCAGTGCTGCAGTGGGGTGCGCACGTGTGCGCGCTGCAGGGCTGCGTGTGCACGCGTGTATTGCATGCGTGCGTGCTACAGAGCTGCGTGTGCATGCGTGTGTGGGCTGCAGGACTACGTGTGCACGCGTGTGCAGGCGTGTGCCTGGCATGTGCGTGGGACCCGGCCAGCTCCCTGCCACTCTCCTGCCTTGTCCCCGTTCCAGGACGGCTCCGTGCTTGGACATTTATGGTCTGGCTCACAGGACCACGCTCGCAGCCCCGGCTCGCGGCACCCGCCCGCGCGCCGCCAATGTCGGGGCACCCTGTTCCCGTCACGGCCGTCACGGGTCCCGGTCCCCCCCCCTGCAGCAGCTGCCACCCCACGCGGAGCTTTTTTTAGCCCCAACCTGGTGCTGCGTGTGGACAGGGCTGGGCAGGCGCCGGCTGGACATCGGGGTCACGCGTGGCACCGGCTGAGCCGGGCAGCGCCGGTGGGGCCGAGGCTGCGGGGTACGGCCCGGGAACGCCCCGGAGCAGCCTGTCATTACCGACAAATATAGGCCCGGGGCAGGGAGCCAGCGCTGACCGTGGGCACCGTACAACCGCCACCCGGTCTGTGGGCACCCTGCGATCCCCGACACCCACCCCAACCCCGGCCGCCCGGGTCCCGGGGGCAGCGGGAAAGGCTGGCTGGTGGCCACCGTGTCCCCATGTCCTCAACCAGGGTTTTAAGATGGATTCGGCCCCCCGGGGCTGGCACTAGCCGGGGTTCCCCCGGTGTGTCCCCGTGGCCTTGTCGGAGTGACGGGTTCGGGTTTCCTCCCCCGGAGCCCCGCAGCCTCTCCCGGGGTACAGCTAATCCCGGGTGCGGGGGCTGCTGGCGTCACCCTGCTGCCACCGGTAGTGCTGCCACCAGCTCGGCCACCCGGTGAGGGTCGCCAGCGGGCTGCGGCCGGCCACGCTCTGCCACCCTGGTGGCTCCGGGACCCCCGACACCTCCGCGACCCCCGGTCTGAGCCTGTCCCGGGACCTCCTGGCCATACCCCCGGGCTAGCACCGGCTGTGCCCCCCCGGTTTGAACCGGTTGTTGCCCCAGCACCGGGCTGGCACCGGCTCTGCCCGGCGGTAGCACCCGGTTTGCCCCGGCTGCAGCCCCGGTAACGGCCGCGCCGCTGGCGGGGTGCGGGGACAGCGGTAGGTCGAGGCCGAGCCCGGGGGATCCCCGCGGGGGCGGCCCCGGGTGATGCCGCGGGATCCCGGGGACGTCAGCGGCCAGGTGTGACGTCATGGGGCCCCCGCCTGGGGCGGGCGGCGCGCGGGGCTGCGCGGCGGCGGGAAGCGGGGCCGGAGCGAGGTAACGGGCGGCGGGAGGAGGCGGCGACGGCGCCCGGCCCCCGGGCCGTCACCCCCGGGCCGTCACCCCCGGGGCCCAGCTCTCCCCCGGTCCCCTCCGGTGCGCCTCGCCGCTCCCCGCGGGGCCGGGAGGGGGGGGGGTCCCGTGAAGCCGAGCAGGGTCCCGGTGCCGGGGGTCCCGGCAGCTCCTCCGCGGGCCCGGGCTCCGCCGAGCCGCCCCGACCCCCCGGGCACGGGCCGGTGCCCGACACGGCGCCCCCCCGGCGCGGGCTGCGGCTCCCGGGGCACGGCGGCACCGTCCCGAGGGGCCGTGCCGGGGGGGCTCCGCCACTGGGGGGGGCATTGCTGGTGGCACTAAGGGGGGTGGCACTAATGGGGGTGGCACTAATGGAGGGACATTGCTGGTGGCACTAATGGGGGTGGCACTAACAGAGGGGACATTGCTGGTGACACTAATAGAGGTGGCACTAACGGAGGGGACATTGCTGGTGGGACTAATGGGGGTGGCACTAATGGGGGTGGCACTAACGGAGGGGACATTGCTGGTGACACTAACGCAGGGGACATTGCTGGTGGCACTAATGGGGGTGGCACTAATGGAGGGACATTGCTGGTGGCACTAATGGGGGTGGCACTAACGCGGGGGACATTGCTGGTGGCACTAATAGAGGTGGCACTAACGGAGGGGACATTGCTGGTGGCACTAACGCAGGGGACATTGCTGGTGGCACTAATGGGGGTGGCACTAACGGAGGGGACATTGCTGGTGACACTAACGTGGGGGACATTGCTGGTGGCACTAAGGGGGGTGGCACTAACGGAGGGGACATTGCTGGTGACACTAACGTGGGGGACATTGCTGGTGGCACTAATGGGAGTGGCACTAATGGGGGTGGCACTAACAGGGAGACTTTGCTGGTGGCACTAATGGGGTTGGCACTAATGGGAGTGGCACTAACGGAGGGGACATTGCTGGTGGCACTAATGGGGGTGGCACTAACGGAGGGGACATTGCTGGTGACACTAACGCGGGGGACATTGCTGATGGCACTAATGGGGGTGGCACTAATGGAGGGGACATTGCTGGTGGCACTAACAGGGGTGGCACTAACGGGGGGGACACTGCTGGTGGCACTAACAGGGGTGGCACTAACGGGAGAGGACATTGCTGGTGGCACCGCTGGTGGCATTGCAAAGGGCTGGCACTAACGGGGGTGGCATTGCCGAAGTCTGGCATCGCTGGTGGCACAAACCGGGGCGGGGGGGGGGGGGGGGGGGGGCACTAACGTGTGTGGCACTAACGGGACTCCCCGCCCCGGACAGCCGGGCACGGCGGGCCGGTTACTCCAGAAACCCCCGGTTGGCTCCCGGGAGCGGGTACCGGAGGGTACCGGGGGGGGGGTTACCGGGTCCCTCCCCGCCCATCCCTCGCCCTCCCGCCGGCCCCGCACGGGCTGAGCTCATCTTTCCAGCCCGCGGGCGGTGTTCCCGGCGTTGGGCTCCCGCCAGCGGCCGCCGCTCTTTCCATCGCCCCGGCCAGGGTCTCCCCGCGGGGACCGGGAGGGGGGGGGGACACGGGACCGGGCCTGGGGGGTGGCATCCCCACGGCGGGACCCCGCGTGTCCCCCCGCACCCAGACCGGGGGTACCGGCACCGGGGACGCTGAGCGTTGAAGACACCGGCGCTGGGCATAGCGGCACCGGGGATACCGGCACCGGGGATGGGGGACGCCTAGGGATGTCAGCACTGAGGGGGTCGCAGGGGATGGAGGCACCGGAGATACCGGGACCGAGGGGGGACGGAGGATGGGGGCACCGAAGAGGCGCCGGGAATAACGGCACCGGTGATACCGGCACCAAGGGGGCGCCGGGGATGAGGGCACCGGAGATACCGGCACAGGGAGGGCACCAGGGATGAGGGCACCGGAGATACCTGCACCGAGGGGGCACGGAGGATGCGGGCACCGAGAGGGCGCCGGGGATAACGGCACCGGAGATACCGGCACCGGGAGGGCACCAGGGATGGGGGCACTGAGGAGTCGTCGGGGATACTGGCACCGGCGATACCGGCACCGAGGGGGTGCCGGGGATGGGGGCACCGGAGATACTGGCACGGTGCAGTCATCGAGGATGGCGGCACCGGCGATACCGGCACCGAGGGGACACCGGGGACAGGGGCACGGAGAGGGCGCCGGGGATAACGGCAGCGGAGATACCGGCACCCGGAGGGCACCAGGGATGGGGGCACTGAGGGGTCGTCGGGGATACCGGCACCGGCGACACCGGCACCGAGGTGGCACCGGGGATAGGGGCACCGGAGATACCGGCACCGGGAAGGCACCAGGGATGGGGGCACTGAGGGGTCGTCGGGGATACCGGCACCGGCGACACCGGCACCGAGGTGGCACCGGGGATAGGGGCACCGAGAAGGCGCCAGGGATAACGGCACCGGCGGTACCAGCACTGAGGCGACACCGGGGATGGGGGCACCGCCGATACCGGCCCCGGGATCACCGGTCCCCGCTGCCGCCCCTGCCCGTCCCGTCTCGCCGTTCGTTCCGGTGCCGACACCGGGGCCTCCCTCCCCCCTCTCCCCCCCCCCCACCGGCGGCCCCGGGAGCCCTGGGCGAGGGGGGAGGGGGGCGCGGGGGGCGCCCGCGCTATTTTTAGCCGGGGCCGCGCGGGTATTTTTAGCGCGGGCGCCGCGGTTGCGTCAATGGAACCCCGCGTGCGTCACGGCCGCGCCCCCGCCGGAACCGCCCCCCCCCGCGCCTTCTACGGCGCCGCCGTGCGTCACGGGCCCGCGCGCCGCCCCGCGCGTCACCGAGCGCTTAAGAGAAAGTAGTGGCGGGGCCGGAGCCCGGCGGAGCCCGCGCAGCGGCGGCGGCGGCGGCGGAGCAGCAGCAGCGGGGAACCGGAGCACCGCCGCGCCGGCACCCGGGTACGGGCGGCAGCGGGATGCGGGGACCGGGAGGGGGACACCGGGGGCGAGATGTCCCCGGGAGGCGGGGGGGGGTCGCACCGGGAGGGGCACGGGGTCGGGGGTCCCGGGTGGTACCGGGGCGAGGCGGGTTGAGGTGGCCCGGTGACACCGGGAGGAGCCGGTTCGGGTGTCTGGGTGGCACCGGGGGCGAGTGGCAGCGGGCGTCCTGCGAGGTATATGGGGTCGGGTGTCCCGGTGGCACCGGGAGGAGCCGGTTCGGGTGTCTGGGTGGCACCGGGGGCGAGTGGCAGCGGGCGTCCTGCGAGGTATATGGGGTCGGGTGTCCCGGTGGCACAGGGAGGAGCCGGTTCGGGTGTCCCGGTGGTATCGCGAGCAAGGAGAGGCGGGCGTCCAGCATGGGGTCGGGCGGCACCGGGAGAGCCAGTTCGGGTATCCCGGGCGGCACCGGGGAGAGCCAGGGTCGGGGGTCCCGGTGGCAGCGGGGGGAGCCGGTTCGGGGGTCCCAGCGGCACCGGGGGCTCAGAGCGGCGGGTGTCCTGCACAGTGCTTGAGATCGGGCGTCCCCCGTCGGCACCGGGGGGAGAGCCGGGGTCGTGTGTCCCGGGTGGCACCGGGAGGATGTCGCGGTGACACCCGGGGCTCAGGGTGGTGAGTGTCCTGCAAGATGCATAGGGTCGGGTGTCCCGGTGGTACCGGGGGGAGCCGGGGCTCGCGTGTCCTTTGGAGTCCCGGCGAGCCCCAGTTCCACCGGGAAGAGTTGAGATTCCAGGTGGAACGGACCGGATGGTATGCGCTGTGCGGGACTGGTGTCCCGAGCGACACCGGGGACAACCGGGAAGGGGAGGCGCACTGCCGGCAGAGTGAGGGGTCCCGGTCCTGGGTGTCCTGGGGCAAACCTGACGCCGAGCTCCGGGATGAGCCGTGCAGGACCGGGAACAGTTTCTCTGGGTTGTCCCCGGGTCGTGCCGGGCCGCGGAGATGGGGCTGAGCTGGTGTGTCCCCCACCCCCTCCCCGGTCCCGGGTACCCCCCACCGGGTCCGGCTGCATCCAGGGAGAGTCCCCGGGGGCTATGGGGGGCAGAGCCACCCCCAAACCGGGCCTCACCCCCAGAGCCCGGAGCAGAGCGGCTATGGAGCCGGAACAGGCAGGAGTGTGCAGGCAGCCCCACGGGCACTGCCATGCAGGCAGGAAGGTGCAGGCAGCCCCATGGGTACTGCCATGCAGGCAAACCCGCCCCCCCCGCTGCCCACACGGGCCTGGCAGCGGCTGGGTTTTGGCAGGGTGAGGCAGCAGGTGCCGGCAGGGAGGTGGGCAGCGTAACCCACACACCACCCCCCCACCGGCGCTGCCGGCTGCTCTCGCCCACCCACGGCCCGGGGCCCGGTGCCAGGGGCTGCCACCAGCCCGCACGGGCAGCGGCCTCCGGACCTGGGCACAGGCAGCTGCCCGCACTCCCAAACGAAGAATCTGCAATTAACTGCCGGGGCTGTGGGCAGCACGGGGGCGGCTACGGGAATTTGTGCCTGGTCCCCCGGGAGGAGGGGGTGGGGGGGTGTTCATGGCAAGAGTGTGTGTGGGGGGGGACCCCAAATGCTGCCGGGGAGGGCAGAAGCATTTGAATAAGGAAGCGGCGACTGTGCCGGGCGCTGCCTGCTGCTGCCAAGGCAAAGCCCACGGAAGGGTCCAGGCTTTGCATAGCCCGGCCGGTGATTTGCAGCCGGGATTTGCATGCAGGCGAGGAAAGCTGTCGGTGTCCCCCCTCCCGATGCCATGTCCCCAGCACGGCCTCGTGCCCCCCGGCTGTATGCAGGGACAGGAGGCGGCTACGGGGTCACCATCCCCTCTGTACCCACCGTCTGAGCCCGGCACAGCCCTGCTGCCCGGTGGACGGGCATGAACCCCATCAGGGCACTGGGAGTGGACCGGCGGCTGGTGCCACCCCGTGGGTGCCAGGGCTGGACCCACGCCGGGTATTTTTTAAACCCGGCTCCCCGGGTGGGTATCGGTTTTCTCGGCACCAGGGAAAGCTGCCCGGCCTTGGCTGGGGGAAGCCGGGGGCCGGCGGTGAGCTGGCAGCGGTGCCGTGCTGGGGCTGCGGCGGCCGGGGGCCAGGAGCGGCGTGACCTTTAAAGGTCTGCAAGATGAATTACATTATCATCTTGCCATCAGGGTCACTCCTGGCTTGGTTTTCAGCTGGACCCGGGACTCCTCTTATGTCTTACGGGGGGCCGGATCCGTGCCGCAATGCCGGGGGGGCTGCAGGGATGGGGGGGTGGGCTCCTCTCCCCCCCGCAGCCGGCAGGTCTGGCTGCGTTTGCTTCTCCAAAAAGCGCCAAAATGGGTCATGGGGGGAGTGGGACCCTCGAGTTCTGATTCAGCTCCGACTTCCCCCGGTCAGTCCCGGGGCTCGGGAATCCGCCGGCCGCATTCCTCCCTCCTTCCCTTTCGGCGGCTCTGCTAAGCCAGCGTTTTGGGGAATGTCCTTTGCGCCCATTGGCTGCGGTGTGACCTTTCCTGGGGACGGCAGCGGCCGCCACCGGACAGCCAACGTCTCCAGGGATCCGGGCCGTGGGGCGAGGGGGATCCTGGGGAAGCCCCCACCGTTCTCGCCCCGTCTCCATCCTCCCCCCCCCCCACCCCCACCCCGGGACGGAGGGGCCGGGTGCGGCGGTGGGGTCCCTGCTGACGCCCCGCTCTTCCCCACAGAGATGCCCTGCATCCAGGCGCAGTACGGCACGGCGGGTGCCGGCCCCTGCGAGCGCTGCCCGACCGAGCTGCTGAGCCCCGAAGGTGGCCGCTTCCCCATGGAGGTGGCCGGAGCCGACCTGGCGGCCGCCCCTGCCCTACCCAGCTTCAGCACCTTCATGGAGGGCTACGCCGGAGAGTTCGACGCCTTCCTCTACCAGTTGCCGGCCGGCAGCCAGCCCACCGCCACCGCCGCCTTCAAGCTGGAGGACTTCCAGGTGTACGGCTGCTACCCCGGCGCCTTCGGCGGGCAGCCGGATGAGACCCTCTCCTCCAGCGGCTCGGACTGTTACGGCAGCCCCTGCTCCATCCCCTCGCCCGCCACGCCGGGCTTCCAGCCGCCCCAGGCGCCGGGCTGGGAGGGCTCCTTCGGGACCTACTCCCCCCCACCGAACTACGAGGGCGGGCGACCCTGGGCTGAGCCGGTCAAGGGGGGTGGGTCGCAGCCCCCCTTCTTTGCTTTCGGCCCCCCGGCTCCCAGCCCCGGCGGGTCCCCCAGCACCCTGAAAGGGCAACCGGGTCCCTCGCCCCGCCTGGACCCACGGCTGCTGGACACGGACGCCTTCGCCCTGACCCAGGGCTCGCCGGGGGGCTTCGTCGGGCTGTCGCTGGCCCCCACCTCACCGCTGCTGGAGGGGCCGGCGCTGGCCCCCGCCAAGGCACGCAGCCCCGGGGCGGGCGAGGGCCGCTGCGCCGTCTGCGGGGACAACGCCTCCTGCCAGCACTACGGCGTGCGCACCTGCGAGGGCTGCAAGGGCTTTTTCAAGGTAAGGGGGTACCCCCCCACACACCCCCCACACACCCACACACACATACGCACATCCCGACCCTCTGCCGGGATGTTCCCACAATGCTTTGCGGCAGCAGGAGGATGCTGCGGGTCACCCCGGGGAGGGACAGGGCAGGGAGTACAGCTCCGGGAGCCCTCCCCGCGGACGCGGAGCCGGATGCCGGGTTGGAGCGGGAGGCAGGGGAGGACAGAAGGGCTTTTGTTTGGCGGCTCGGCGCCCCGGGCTGAGCTCGGGCCGCTCCTTCCCCACCCTCAGCGTACGGTGCAGAAGAACGCCAAGTACATCTGCCTGGCCAACAAGGACTGCCCCGTGGACAAGCGGCGGAGGAACCGCTGCCAGTTCTGCCGCTTCCAGAAGTGCCTGGCCGTTGGCATGGTCAAAGAAGGTACCGGAGTCGCGTCTCGGGGTCGGGGATGGGAGGGGGGGGCAGGGGGCTGTCCCGTTCCGCAGCCCGCCTGGCTGCGCTGAGGACAGACAGACTCATTGCATGTCCCTCACCGCAGTGGTCCGGACCGACAGCCTGAAGGGGCGGCGGGGCCGGCTGCCCTCCAAGCCCAAGCAGCCGCCGGATGCGTCCCCCGTCAGCCTCATCACCTCCCTGGTGCGGGCACACATTGACTCCATCCCCAGTGCCACCAAGCTCGACTACTCCAAGGTAGGGCCGGTACCACCCCACACCCTCCCCGGCGTCGTGCCGGGGGCCTGATCCTGACCTGTCCCCATGGCAGTTCCAGGAATCGGCGCCGTGCCAGTTCGAGAAGGAGGATTCGGTGGACGTACAGCAGTTCTACGACCTCCTCACCGGCTCCATGGATGTCATCCGCAAGTGGGCTGAGAAGATCCAGGGCTTCGCCGAGCTGCCCAAGGAGGACCAGGACCTGCTGTTGGAGTCCGCCTTCCTCGAGCTCTTCATCCTGCGCCTGGCGTACCGGTGAGCCCTGGCGCGGCGTGGCGCGGCGCGGCGGGGAGCCTGGCGCCGTGCTGGTTGAGGGTTGACGCGGGGTTGTGCCTTGCAGCTCCAAGCCGGAGGAAGGGAAACTCATCTTCTGCAACGGGGTGGTGCTGCACCGCCTGCAGTGCGTGCGGGGCTTCGGCGAGTGGATCGACGCCATCCTGGAGTTCTCCCAGAGCCTGCACCGCATGAACGTCGACGTCCCCTCCTTCTCCTGCCTCGCCGCCCTCGTCATCATCACAGGTGAGACCCCCCACACACACACACCCCCACCTCACCGGTGTCCCCTTCCCCACTCGGTGGCCACCACCGTGTCCCCTCACGCCTCTGCCTGTCCTCCTTAGACCGCCACGGGCTGAAGGAACCGAAACGGGTGGAGGAGCTGCAGAACCGCATCGTGGGCTGCCTGAAGGACCACGTGGCGGCGGCGGGGACCGAGCCGGGCCGCCCCGGCTGTCTCTCCAAATTGCTGGGCAAACTGCCCGAGCTTCGCAGCCTCTGCACCCAGGGCCTCCAGCGCATCTTCTACCTGAAGCTGGAGGACCTGGTGCCACCGCCACCCATCGTTGACAAGATCTTCATGGACACGCTGCCCTTCTGAATCCCCGGCGGGGGGCTGCTGACCGCCCCCCTCCATCCCCCCTCCCAGGGATGCCTGGTCCCCCCCCCCCACACACAGATAACCTTGGGGACATCCAGGTCCCCCATGTGCCTTCATGGCACCGGGTGCAGACGCACAACAGCCCCGGTGCCTTTCTGCTCCCCCCCTCCCCCCCCCCCCGGCGGGGGGCATCGCCGGTGCGGCGCTCCCCATCTCCCCTGTAAAAATGCCCCCGTTGTAAATAGCGAGCGGCCGGACCTTGTACAGAGTGGGGAGCACGGGGGCAGGGAGGAGGGGGGGGGGGGGTCCAGCCTCCCCCCCTCCCCCCCCCAGCCTCGTCCTCCTCCCCTTTATATTTTTTTTTCTCTTTTTTTTTTTTTTTTTTTTTTCTCTCTCGTTTTTGGCCGTTTTCTGTATATAAACTTGTACGTACTTTGAGAGCCGCCCTAAGGAGCCATTTCTCTTGTGCGTCTCCCCCCCCCCTGTAATAACGGCTATATTTAATATACGGCGATTTGGAAGGGGAGGGAGGGGGGGGGGCTGGGGACAGCCGCGGTGGGGACAGCCGAGGTGCCGGAGCTGCACGTTGCCCACGCCGCTGCCCTTGAACCCTCACTCACCCCCACGGCGGTGGCTGCCGCCATCCCGCACCTGTCGCCCGCCTGATTTATCCTCCCCAAAATAACCAGGAAGCGTGACCGGGTCCGTTCCCCCCCCCCTGTCCCCCCCCAGCTGTGTCCCTGGGGACGTGGCCATCAGTAGGGCCATCCCCCTGCTGGGGGAGGGGGGGATGGTGTTTGGGGTCCCCATTCTGGGGGGGGGCTTAGCAGACTGGGGACAGGGCAGGGGTCCCTGTGCATGGCGGGGGGGTGGGGGGGGGACACCAGGCTGGCGCAGTCCCCTCCTGCTGGGGACAGCCTGGCCCCGGAGCAAATGTTAATGGGGACACCAAGGGCCAGTGCTGAACAAGGGCCACATTGAGGCGCGGGGCTGGGGGGGGCCGTGGTGGCGCACAACAAGGGCCCCTCTGTCGTTTTGTCCGTCCCCCCCCCCACCATCCGCCCCCGCCATGGGGAGAGCGGTGACGCACGGTGGGGCCGCGGCCGGGGGGCCGGGAGAGCCTCGGGCAGCGGGGATGGGGGGGGCACGGGTGGGCTACCGGCATGGCACAGCTTGGCACGGCATGGCTCTCCTCCAGCTGTGGGCCGGGAGCAGCTACACCGTGCGGTGGGGCAGGAGGGGCTGTGCCATGATATGATATGCCATGGGGCAGGAACGGCCATGCCATGATATGATATGCCATGCCATGGGGCAGGAATGGCTGTGCCATACTATGCCATGGGGCAGGAACGGCTGTGCCATACTATGCCATGGGGTGGGAATGGCTGTGCCATGACATGATATGCCATGCCATGGGGCGGGAATGGCTGTGCCATACTATGCCATGGGGCAGGAATGGCTGTGCCATACTATGCCATGGGGCGGGAATGGCCAAGCCATGACCCGGTATGCCATGCCATGGGGCAGGAACGGCTGTGTCATACTAAGCCATTGGGCGGGAATGGCTGTGCCATACTATGCTATGGGACAGGAACGGCCGTGCCATGACACGGTATGCCATGCCATGGGGCAGAATGGCTGTGCCATACTATGCCATGGGGCAGGAACGGCTGTGCCATACTATGCCATGGGGTGGGAATGGCTGTGCCATGACATGATATGCCATGCCATGGGGCGGGAATGGCTGTGCCATACTATGCCATGGGGCAGGAATGGCTGTGCCATACTATGCCATGGGGTGGGAATGGCCAAGCCATGACCCGGTATGCCATGCCATGGGGCAGGAACGGCTGTGTCATACTAAGCCATTGGGCGGGAATGGCTGTGCCATACTATGCTATGGGGCAGGAACGGCCGTGCCATGACATGGTATGTCATGCCATGGGGCGGGAATGGCTGTGCCATACTATGCCATGGGGCAGGAACGGCTGTGCCATACTATGCCATGGGGTGGGAATGGCCGTGCCATGGCACGATATGCCATGCCATGGGGCAGGAACGGCTGTGCAATAATATGCCATGGAGTGGGAATGGCCGTGCCTTGACATGATATGCCATGCCATGGGGCAGGAACGGCTGTGCCATACTATGCCATGGGGCAGGAACAGCTGTGCAATACTATGCCATGGGGCAGGAACAGCCGTGCCATGCCATGATATGCCATGCCATGGGGCGGGAATGGCCGTGCTGTGCCATGCCATGCCACAGCTCAGCAGCTGCCTGTCCCAATGTCCGTCACGGTGCCAACCCACATCCCGAAGCCACCAGGCAGGGTGGCTCCCGGCACTCTGAGGCCACCAGCCGGGTCGGAGCGGGGTGGTGGGTCCCAGGTCCCCTCCCCGCGGCGCATGGCTGGCCTGTGCCCACCTTGTCCCCAGCCCTGTCCCTGTCCCCACCCCGCTGGCAGGGGCTGCTGCAGGAGGGATGGGGATGATGGTGCCAGCAGGGCCAGGTAAAAATAGCCCCCTGGCTGACTCTGGCCACACTGGTTGCCCCGGGGCCGCGCAGCACAGACACACGTGTCACGGCGTGTGCCCGGCCCTCCACCCGGTGACATGCCACGGCCACAGCCCTCCCTGCTGTTTACAGCAGGACACAGGTCCCCGCAGCAGCACGGGTGGCCTGATGCCAGTGCCCCAAATCCCTGTGTCCCCGTGCCCCCATGTCCCCGTGTCCATCCATCCCCGTGTCCATCCATTCCCATGTCCCTCTGGCCTCCACGTCCCCATGTCCATCCATCCCCCTGTCCCTCTGTCCCCCTGTCCCCACTATCCCCTGTGTCCCTGTGCCTTGTGTCCCCATATCCCCATGTCCCTCTGTCCCTTGTGTCCATATGTCCCCATGTCCCCCCTTTCCTTATGTCCCCGTGTCTCCCATGTCCCCCTGGTCCCCTGTCCTTGTGTCCCTGCTTTCCTGATGTCCCCATATCGGTGTCCCCCATGTCCCTGTGTCCCCTGCCCAAGTCCTGTGTCCCCTGTCCCCATGTGTCCCCTGTTGCCATGTCCCCCTACCCTGGGCCGTGGCACTGCGGCGTTACCGGGGGTCACCGGGGGTCACCGGACCCCCAGCCCCCTGCAGTACCGCCCCGGAGCCTCCAGACCAGGGGGCGCTGTGGACTCGGGAGCGCCCCGAGGAAGTGAGCCGCTCTGCGCCGCGGGAGGCCCAGCTCTGTGGCGCCCCATCCCAGAACGAACCACCCGGGCGGCGGCGCGGGGGGAGCCAGCGGGGAAACGGGGACTGGGATTCCACCCGCGGGTCTGCACCGCGTTCGGATACGGAACCGATGGGCGCAGCATACAGGAAGAAAGGTGTAGATTGAGGAAACACGGCTGCTGCCTTGGGAAGCGCTGTCGTTTTGGTATATGGTGTGTTCCGACTCCCCCCATGTAGGTGGGCTGCCCCACTTCCCCCCTCCCCTCGGTCAGATGGTCGGTGCCGGGCGGTGAGTGCGGGTCCGGGTGGCGGCGCGGAGGGGCCCGGGGTCGCGGGAGGGGGTGAGGGGGGTCGGGGATCGGGGATCGGGGGTACTTGAGGCTGAAGGGAGCTCTTGGGGTGGGGGGGGGCGGGGCGGTGGGGTGTGGGGAGGCCCGGACTGGCATCTCTGGGCCTCTGCGAGGTGGGGGGGGAGCACACCGGGACGCCTGTGTCCCTGTGGGGTGTGAGGGGGACAGACCATGACCTCTGTGTCCCTGTGGGGTGTGAGGGGGACAGACCGGGACACCTGAGTCCCTGTGGGGTGTGAGGGGGACAAACCATGACCCCTGTGTCCCTGTGGGGTGTGAGGGGGACAGACCATGACACCTGTGTCCCTGTGGGGTGTGAGTGGGACAGACCATGACACCTGTGTCCCTTTGGGGTGTGAGTGGGACAGACCGGGACACCTGAGTCCCTGTGGGGTGTGAGGGGGACAAACCATGACCCCTGTGTCCCTGTGGGGTGTGAGGGGGACAAACCATGACCCCTGTGTCCCTGTGGGGTGTGAGGGGGACAGACCATGACACCTGTGTCCCTGTGTGGTGGGGAGGGCACACATTGGGACTCCAGCGTCCCCAAAGGAGTTGGTAGAGGGGCTGTTACGCAAGCAGGGGCACAACTAACCCCTCCCCAACACCCTTCTTTCCCCGCAGGACCCGCCATTGTGCCCCCCCCCGGCATCACTCCCACCATGAACTGCCGCGCGGAGGTGCTGGAGGTGTCAGTGGAGGGTCGGCAGGTGGAGGAGGCCATGCTGGCGGTGCTCCACACCGTCCTGCTGCACCGCAGCACCGGCAAGTTCCACTACAAGAAGGAGGGCACCTACTCCATCGGCACTGTGGGCACCCAGGACGTGGACTGCGACTTCATTGACTTCGCCTATGTCCGCGTCTCCTCTGAGGAGCTGGACCGGGCCCTCCGCAAGGCTGTCGGGGAGTTCAAGGTAAGGGAGCCCTGTGGGGACCTGGCAGGGCCAAAAGTGGGAGCTTAAAAACCTGTGGGCTGTGCCCTGTCCTCGCCTGCAAGGGGAAGGTCAGTCCCTGGTTCCCCCGTGAGTAGGGCCGTGTGCTGTCTTGGCAGGATGCGCTGCGCAACTCGGGCAGTGATGGGATGGGGCAGATCTCCCTGGAGTTCTACCAGAAGAAGAAGTCGCGTTGGCCTTTCTCGGACGAGTGCATCCCCTGGGAGCTTTGGACCATCAAAGTGAACGTGGTGAACCTGGCTAACGAGCAGGAGCGGCAGATCTGCCGGGAGAAGGTAGGCGAAAAGCTCTGCGAGAAGATCATCAACATCGTGGAGGTGATGAACCGCCATGAGTACCTGCCCAAGATGCCCACCCAGTCGGAGGTGGACAATGTCTTCGACACCAGCCTGAAGGACGTGCAGCCCTACCTGTACAAGATCTCCTACCAGATCACGGACTCCCTGGGCACCTCAGTCACCACCACCATGCGCCGGCTCATCAAGGACACGCTGGCTCTCTAGAGCCAGGTGCCACCGAGGCAGGATCACCCTGCATGGTGGCACCTCTCCAGCACAGCTCCTGGCTCTCTGGGACAGCGTCTCTGCTTGGATCCCTCCTCTCTGCCTCCAAAAAGCCTCTGCAGGGAGCTGGACTCGGCCTGGCCCTTAATTGAGGGTTGCTGCTGGTTTGGTTTGCACCGTGGGGCGCTCGCCCATCTTGGAGAACCGGCTCGGCGGCTCCCAGGTTGGCTGAGGGGTGGTGAGTCCTCGGGGCGAGAGCTGCTGGTCGGCGCGTGCGGCACCCTCAGTGGCTCGGCACTGGGCTCATGGCCCAGCAGTGACACTGGGGATCAGCACGGAGGGAAAGTGGCATCCGATCCCTGTCCGGCCCTGCCTGCGGCCGCTCTCCAACTCTGCACGGCACGGCCAGCACCAGCCTTGTTCCTTGGCACCGTGTGTGTCCCCTCGGCGGCACCCACATCCCTGGGACTGAGCCGCTTCCCTGCGGGGCCCGGAGATGAACTCTCTGCCTCCACTGGGCCAAAAATAAAGTATTTCTGCTTTCACGTAGAATCTGGTCACATCATGGCTGTTGATGGGGCCGGTGTCCATGCGATGGAGGGGAAATGGGTGCCAAGGCTGAGCTGGGGAACCCCACCGCATCCCTGTGCCGTGGGGCTCACCGGCCGCAGTGGGGAGAGGCAGGGATGGGCAGTGGGACCGTGGGGCAGTGCTACCCACCCCCTGGGAGTGATATCCTGAGTGGGGCAGCCCCAGCTGCCCCCCAGGTCCACCCAGGGGAGGGGACAGGGGTGATCCCCCTTCCGTGCAGGGCTCTGCACCCCTCCATGGCACCAAGGGGGGGCAAAGCTGCTTCCCCTGCCCAGGGGGGAGCATCCGCCGGGCACCATCTTCTCAGCAGAGTGAGGGGGAACGTGCGGGCGGCTGAGACGGTCCCTGACATCACTTAAACCCTCCCAGTCTGTCGCTGACCCGCCACCGCTCCGCACGCCTGCACTCCGCTCCTGGGAAGAAGAGGAGGAGGAGATGAATGCCAGCGCGCAGGCCAGCGCCTGGGGGGACGTGCGGATGGACGAGGCCGCCCAAATCGCCATCGTTCTGGTGCTCTGCCTCGCCGTCGCCTTCGCTGTCTTCTTCCTCGGCTGCAACCTGCTGCTGCAGGCAGAGAGTCTGGCGGGAGCCCTGGCACAGGAACGACGGCCGTCCCGTGAGGCCGAGGGGGCTGCCGAGAGGGTCTGAGGACCGGCCTGAGCCCGGCGGACAGATGGACGGACAGCAGTATCTTCGTCTGCAGCGTCTTTGATGGCATTTTGGGGGACGGAGCGGGACGGCACTGGGGGCCGTGGCCTCCCCTGTTTGTACGGATGGATTAAAAGGCAACGGGGCCAGCGGAGCTGCTGTGGGGGCCAGTCCTGGATCCGGCCATGGGCGCGGCAGTGCTGGTAATCCCCCCCAGAGAGGATTAAGGGAAACTTTTATTCCCTGTTTCAGGGCTAATCCCTGGGCTGGCAGGGCAGGCGCTTGGGGGCGGGAGGCCAGACGAGTGCCTTGCCGTGTGGGGGACCGCATCCTGCCAACACTGCGCGGCCGGTGGGGGGTCTGGGGCTGCACTGTGCACCTCCCAGTCCCTTGGTACCCCAACAGCAGAGATGCCAGGACCGCATCCTGCCTCCCCGAACCCTTTCTGCCCTTCCCCTAGGGATGCGGTGATCCCCTTCCTCCCATCCCTTCAGACCCTGCTGGCAGAGATACAATGGCTGTATCCTGCCCCGAAACCTTGCTGGAAGGGGGTCCCATGGACCCATCCTGCCCCTCCGTGCCCCCTTTGCTCTGCTCTGGTGATGCTCAGGCCTGATCCTGCCCCCACGTTGCTCCCAGGGCTGCATTCTGCCCCTCCACCTCTTGTGTAGCCCCCCCCCCCCCCCCCCCCCCAGGCCCTAAGCTGCTCCCAATCCCCCACAGCTGCCAGCAGTGGGGTGAACTGGGGCAACCCCACCCCTGATAGCTGGGGGGGGGGGGGGCTTCCTCCTCACCCCCCACCAAAGTGCCCCCTCCCCCCACCCCTCCTTAATCCTGCAGTTTTAATAATGCCACCACAAAGCCCTGCTTAAGGGTCTGGTCCCTGCACATGCGTGCCCCCCACCCTGGGACACGGACCCCCAGTATGGGGGGGGGAGAGGGGGAGGGGGGGGTGCTCCCTGGATGCCTGGGTTCCCTTTCACCTTCCCCCCCCCCCCCTTCGCCTCACGCAGGCAGTGGCCATGTAAAAGACTCCATATATTTCACATGTACAAAAAGTCACAGGGGAGGGGGGGGGGGAATGTCCGGGGCTGGGGGGGGGGGGTCACCATCCTGCCACCCCCCCTGCCACCCCGGCCTGGCTTTGGTCCCTTTTTTTTTTGGCAATTAGTGTTCACATCAGTGGTCAAAGTGACGAGCGCGGGGGGGGAGAGTGTGGGGGGGTGGTCCCCGCAGTAGGACAGTGGCTCTGGGATGGTGACCCCCACGGGGACCCTGATGGGGAGGGGGCACCCCATGGGTCAGCCACCACCGCTGGATCCCCACCGCAGCCGGAGGCAGGATTGGTCCCTGCTGCCAGCAGAGTCGGGGCGGGGGGGGGGGGCAGTGGGGGTATCCAGGCCCCGCGTTCACCACCACCTGCCTCCCCGCCACGTGGGGGTGGTGGGATGGGGTCACCGCCTGCGAGCCCAGGCGAGGACGGTGGCATGGGACGTCCCTGCGCAGTGCCATGGGCAGGACAGAGACCTCCCCTTGGACCTGCGGGGCAGAGTGGGGTGAGAAGGGGAAACTGAGGCAGCCCGGCCGCTACAGCCTGACACCCGCCTGGGGCCGATCCGGGGTCCTTACCCTCGCTCGGCTACAGGCGGATCCACCTGCGCGCTGTGGGACAGAAGGGACAGGGTCAGGGGACCCCCTGCCCTGGCCTGGGGGGATGGTCCCAGGTGACCCCAGTGGGGCCAAGGCAGCTTGGGGCCGGTCCTCCAGGCACCGGGCTGGGACCCAGCTTCACACCGGGATCCAGTGGTGCACTGGGACCCCGTGCTGGGATCCAGTATTGCACTGGGAATCCAGTGTTGCACCAGAACCCAGCTCTGTGATCCAGTGCTGCACTGGGACCCCACACTGCAGCAAAGACCCCGTGCCAGAAACCCAGCCGTGCGCCAGGATCCGGTGCCGAGACCTTGTACCGGGACCCAAACGTTACACCGGAATCCTGTGCCGGGACCCAGCCTTGCGCCGGGATCCAGTGCCGGGATCCTGTGCTGGGACCCAGCCTTGCACCGGGATCCAGTGCCGGAATCCTGTGCCGGGACCCAGCCTTGCACCGGGATCCAGTGCCGGAATCCTGTGCCGGGACCCAGCCTTGCGCCGGGATCCAGTGCCGGGATCCTGTGCCGGGACCCAGCCTTGCGCCGGGATCCAGTGCCGGGATCCTGTGCCGGGACCCAGCCTTGCGCCGGGATCCAGTGCCGGAATCCTGTGCCGGGACCCAGCCTTGCACCGGGATCCAGTGCCGGAATCCTGTGCCAGGACCCAGCCTTGCACCAGGATCCAGTGCCGGGATCCTGTGCCGGGACCCAGCCTTGCACCGGGATCCAGTGCCGGAATCCTGTGCCAGGACCCAGCCTTGCACCAGGATCCAGTGCCGGGATCCTGTGCCGGGACCCAGCCTTGCACCGGGATCCAGTGCCGGAATCCTGTGCCAGGACCCAGCCTTGCACCAGGATCCAGTGCTGGGATCCTGTGCCAGGACCCAGCCTTGCACCGGGATCCAGTGCTGGGATCCTGTGCCAGGACCCAGCCTTGCACCAGGATCCAGTGCTGGGATCCTGTGCCAGGACCCAGCCTTGCACCGGGATCCAGTGCCGGAATCCTGTGCCAGGACCCAGCCTTGCACCAGGATCCAGTGCTGGGATCCTGTGCCAGGACCCAGCCTTGCACCGGGATCCAGTGCCGGAATCCTGTGCCGGGACCCAGCCTTGCACCGGGATCCAGTGCCGGGACCCCGCTCTGCTCCAAGGGGCTGGGGGGGGGGTGGTGCTGGGCACCCCAGGGTGACAGCATGCGGGAAGGGGCCATGCAGGAGGGGACATGCAGGGCTGGGGGGAGCCAGGGGGGGGACGTGGGCCCGCGTTTGGGGGGGGGCCCGGGCATGCAGATGGTACCTGGGGGCTAACAGCTGGACTCGTCGTGGTGGGACGGGTCGCAGAAGAAGCGCGAGCCCCGCTTGGCGGTGCGGGCCGTGAAGGGGACGCTCTTCAGCGCTGCAGGGGGGGGGCACGGGTGGGATGGGGCGGGACAGGGAGACGTCAGCCCCCACACACGTGTGGGACTCGGGCGTCTGGGCCGGGGGGGGGGGCGGCGGGGGCCATACCGGTGATGATGTCCTCGATGGTGCCGTCCTTGCCCTCGTAGACGGGGCGATGGTCCTTGGCCTGGCGCCGCCGCAGCTCCGCGATCAGCTCCTGCTGCTGCCACTTGTTCCGCTGCAAATGGAGGCGCAGGGGACACAGGTTGGGGACACAGGTGGCCCCTCCGTGCTGTTCCACACCCCCCCCCCCCCAAGCCCACCCATGCTCACCTTCTCCTGCTTCTTAGCCTCCTGCGCCAGCAGCTTTTCGCGCATCACCTCCTCCTGCTTCTTCCGCGTCTCATTCTCCTGCTCCGCATCCTGCCGGGGCGAAGGGGGGGGGCGGTGGGAGCCATCACCTCACCCCTGATGTCACTGACACCCCCCCCCCCCAAAGTGTCCCCTCCCAGCCTTGCCTCACCTTGTAGGAGCGGATGAACCGCACAAAGACCGGGAAGAAGACGGACGGGGGGGTCGTTTTGGGGCTCTCGCCGAAATACCGCACCACGGTGTTGTAGGCGTCCTGCGACAGGGGACAGGGCTGTCACCGACGGGCTGCGTGTCCTGCAGCTCCCGGCACGAGGAACGGGCAAAGTGCGCACCAGGACTACACGCAACGAGACTTGCGGGAGGGACATGCAAAGCGAGACAGGCGTAGGTGAGGAGCACGGAAAGTTAAGGTGTGCGTGATAACGCGTGCACGAGGAGCGTGCCCAAGCAAGGCGAGCGTGCACGAGGAGTGTGCCAAGCAAGGCGAGCGTGCACGAGGAGCGTGCCAAGCAAGGCAAGCGTGCACGAGGAGCGTGCCAAGCAAGGCGAGCATGCACGAGGAGCGTGCCAAGCAAGGCAGGCGTGCACGAGGAGCGTGCCCAAGCAAGGTGAGCGTGCATGAGCGTGCCCAAGCAAGGCGAGCGTGCACGAGGAGTGTGCCAAGCAAGGCAAGTGTGCACGAGGAGCGTGACCAAGCAAGGCGGGCGTGCACGAGGAGCGTGCCAAGCAAGGCGAGTGTGCACGAGGAGCGTGCCAAGCAAGGCGAGCATGCACGAGGAGCGTGCCAAGCAAGGCGGGCGTGCACGAGGAGCGTGCCCAAGCAAGGCGAGCGTGCATGAGCGTGCCCAAGCAAGGCAAGTGTGCACGAGGAGCGTGACCAAGCAAGGCGAGCGTGCACGAGGAGCGTGCCAAGCAAGGCGAGCGTGCATGAGGAGCGTGACCAAGCAAGGCGGGCGTGCACGAGGAGCGTGCCAAGCAAGGCGAGCGTGCACGAGGAGCGTGCCCAAGCAAGGCGAGCGTGCATGAGCGTGCCCAAGCAAGGCGAGCGTGCACGAGGAGCGTGCCAAGCAAGGCGAGTGTGCACGAGGAGCGTGCCCAAGCAAGGCAGGCGTGCACGAGGAGCGTGCCCAAGCAAGGCGAGCGTGCATGAGCGTGCCCAAGCAAGGCAAGCGTGCACGAGGAGCGTGCCAAGCAAGGCGGGCGTGCACGAGGAGCGTGCCCAGCAAGGCGGGCGTGCACGAGGAGCGTGCCAAGCAAGGTGAGCGTGCATGAGGAGCGTGACCAAGCAAGGCGGGCATGCACGAGGAGCGTGCCAAGCAAGGCGAGCGTGCACGAGGAGCGTGCCCAAGCAAGGTGAGCGTGCCGAGCAAGGCGTGGCGGAGGGCTGTGCAAAGCAAGGTGTGCGTGACATGGTCCGTGCGAGGCGCAGCCGTTCCGCAGCCCTCACCTCGGCCGTCCGCGCGTCCTTCTGCAGCCGCTCCAGCTTGCCCTCGCTGGCGGCCAGGAAGGCGCGCAGGACGCTGTTCTCGTGCAGCCCGCACTCCCGCCGCAGCAGCTCCATCCCCCGGCCCAGCTCCTTCACATCCAGCAACACGTTCTCCAGGGAGACTGCGGGGACATGGAGGGGGGGGACGGGACAGGTCAGGGGACCCACGGGCCCTTGGGGGGGGGGACGGGACAGGCTGAGCTGGGGTTGTAGGGATGGGGGGGGGTACCTGCGGCTGCCTTCTCCACAAAGTGCAGCTCCTGCCAGAAGGTCGCCAGCTCGGGGTACTTCTCCCGCACCGTCAGCGCGATGAAATGCAGCAGCGTCATCTTTCTGTCCGTTGATTTGGTGTCCAGGAGCTGCAAAACGATTGGGGTGGGAGGGGGGGGGGGGGGGGAGGTGGGGGGAGAGGGTTGGGAAGGGTATAAGGGTTGGAGGATGGGAGCCCTGGGATCCCACGCGGTCCCCAAGGGAGCTGGGATGGGGTTTTGGGGGTTGCCCCCACCAGGTCCAAACTCTGCAGTTTGAAGCCATAGACGGCACCGCGTTTGCTGCTGTTCATGTAGTTGCCCAGCGCCAAGATGATCTGCAGGGGAAAAGCAGCAAAGATGGGGGGGGGGAGGTCAGGGAGGAACCAGACACACAACCCCCACCCCCCCTCAGACCTCCCCTGCCCACCTATGGTGAGGATGGAGAGCAGGACTCCAGCCCAGCTTGTCCCCACGTCCCCTGGTCCCCCCACCGCACTCACCTCCAACATGTGCTTCAGCTTCTGGGAAGACTTGACGGAGGCCGAGGCCGCAATGATGGCATTGAGCTGCTGCAGGGGGACAAGACGGGGAGGGGGGCTCAGTTGGGATGCAGGGTCTGGGCAACCCCTGGTGGTTGCGATCCCCACCTTCCCGGCTCCGTACCGGTGTCAACATCTGGAGGTTTTCAGCGAAGTTGCCGAGGAAGGTCATGATGGCCATGCGCTGGGGCAGCCGCTCCACCTTGCTGAACTGCAGCATGAAGCGGTCCTCGTCCGCCAGCTCCTCCAGCGCTTTGCGCTCCCGCTCATACTGCCGCAGCGCCTTCACCTCCGCCTCCGTCGGCAGGAACCGCATCAGGCACTCCACGAAATCCACCGGCAACGTCGCCAGGTCGAACCTGCCCCCGCACCCGCACCATCGGCAACCGGCTCCCCACTGCACTGCACCCTGCCTGGGTATCCCTCCTCCCAACCAGCCCCCCCTGCACCCATTGCACCCCAAACATCCCCCCCCTGCACCCTGCCCGGACCCATTGCACCCCAAACACCCCCCTGCACCCTGCCTGGGTACCCCTCTCCCCAACCAGCCCCCCCTGCACCCATTGCACCCCAAACATCCCCCCCCCATCCTGCCTGGACCCATTGCACCCAAACCAGCCCCCCCTGCACCCTGCCTGGGTACCCCTCCCCCCAACCAGCCCCCCCTGCACCCATTGCACCCCAAACACCCCCCCCGGTACCCTGCCTGGGTACCCCTCCCCCCAACCAGCGCCCTCTGCACCCACTGCACCCCAAACATCCCCCCCCCATCCTGCCTGGACCCATTGCACCCCAAACAACCCCCCTGCACCCTTCCCAGACCCATTACACCCCAACCAGCCCCCCCTGCACCCATTGCACCCCAAACATCCCCCCCTGCACCCTGCCCGGACCCATTGCACCCCAAACACCCCCCTGCACCCTGCCTGGGTACCCCTCTCCCCAACCAGCCCCCCCTGCACCCATTGCACCCCAAACATCCCCCCCCCATCCTGCCTGGACCCATTGCACCCAAACCAGCCCCCCCTGCACCCTGCCTGGGTACCCCTCCCCCCAACCAGCCCCCCCTGCACCCATTGCACCCCAAACACCCCCCCCGGTACCCTGCCTGGGTACCCCTCCCCCCAACCAGCGCCCTCTGCACCCACTGCACCCCAAACATCCCCCCCCCATCCTGCCTGGACCCATTGCACCCCAAACAACCCCCCTGCACCCTTCCCAGACCCATTACACCCCAACCAGCCCCCCCTGCACCCATTGCACCCCAAACATCCCCCCCCTGCACCCTGCCCGGACCCATTGCACCCCAAACACCCCCCCCCAGCACCCTGCCTGGGTACCCCTCCCCCAACTAGCCCCCCCTGCACCCATTGCACCCCAAACACCCCCCCTGCACCCTGCCTGGGTACCCTTCCCCCCAAACACCCCCGCTGCACCCTGCCCGGACCCATTGCACCGAAAACACCCCCCCCGCACCCTCCCTGGGTACCCCTCCTCCCAACCAGCCCCCCCTGCACCCATTGCACCCCAAACACACCCCCTGCACCCTCCCTGGGTACCCCTACCCCCAACCAGCCCCCCTGCACCCATTGCACCCCAAACATCCCCCCCCCATCCTGCCTGGACCCATTGCACCCCAAACAACCCCCCTGCACCCTTCCCAGACCCATTGCACCCCAACCAGCCTCCCCTGCACCCTCCCTGGGTACCCCTCCCCCCAACCAGCCCCCCCTGCACCCATTGCACCCCAAACACCCCCCCCGCACCCCAGCCAGCCCCCATTCATCCTGCCTGACCCTCTGCAGCCCCACACCCCCCCCTGCACCTCACTTAACCCCTTTGCACCCCCACCAGCACCCCTGCACCCTGCCGGGGACACCCACCCACCCCCCCCTGCCCCCCAGCCGGCCCTCCAGCGTGGGGACACCTACGTGTGGATGGCCCTGCAGATCTCCTCGGCGCTGCGGCCCGCTTTGCGCAGGGTGATGGCCAGGTTCTTGGCCCGGTTGGCTTCCAGCAGCGTCACCTTACTGGCCGCCTTCTGCGACGCCTTGTTCTTGGCGCAGACGAGGTCGAGGGACGGACCCTGCGCCTTGGTCTTGAAGAGTTCCTCGAAGCGCTCCAGGTCGAGGTCCTGGTGGGAGGAGGCACGGGGAGGAAGGGGGGGGGGGGGGATCAGAGCCGGCGGCAGCGCCGGCGGCACCCACCCAGCCGCTCAAGCCGGGTGCCGGCCTCACCTCCAGCACCCGCTCGTCGTCCAGCTCGCTGAACACCGTCCCACTGATCTGGTTGGGCTTCAGCGCCGTCCAGTTGAAGACGGGCAGTCGGAACTTGGTCTTGATGGGTTTCTTGATCCGGATGGCTGCCAGCGGGGCAGGAGCCGGCTCAGCCCCCCGCTGGGGCAAGGGGACACATCCTGTGCCCACCCCGAGCCGCCCGAGCCTGCTGCAGCAGCCCCAAGCTGTCGCCATCCCCTGGGGCACCCCATCCCCGTGCCACGTGGTCCTTGCACCCGTCCCTGGGCCACTGCAACCCCAACCCCCTGGTGCCTGCAACCCTCCCCCTTTCTCTGTCCCCTGTCACCACAACCTCCCTGTCCCCATTTCCCACGATCCTTGTGCCCTCCCTGTCCCCATGCTCCCTGCACTGTCCTGTCCCTGCACCCTCCTCATCCCCATCCCCGTCCCCATGGTTTCCACACCCTCCCTGTCCCAAGGGACCCCATGCCCTTCCTGTCCCCATGGTCCCCACACCCTCTCTGTCCCCATCCCCACCATCCTTATGCCCTCCCTGTCCCCACGCTCCCTGCACTGTCCTGTCCCTGCACCATCCCTGTCCCCGTCCCCATGGTACCTGCACCCTCTCTGTCCCCATCCCCACAATCCCCACACCCTCCTTGTACCTGTCCCCATGCTCCCTGCACTGTCCCCATCCCCACGGGCCCCGCACCCTCCCTGTCCCCATCTCCATAGACCCCATGCCCTCCCCGTCCCCATGGTCCCCACACCCTCTCTGTCCCTATCCCCACAGTCCTATCACCCTCCATGTCCCCGTCCCCATGGTACCCCTGCCCCCCCCCCGTCCCCATCCTCATGGTCCCCATGACCCCCGCACCCCCCCCTGTCCCCATCCCCATGGTCCCTGCACCCTCCCTGGCCCCGTCCCCATGCCATCCCTGTCCCCATGCTCCCTGCACTGTCCCCATCCCCACGGGCCCCGCACCCTCCCTGTCCCCATCTCCATAGACCCCATGCCCTCCTTGTCCCCATGGTCCCCACACCCTCTCTGTCCCTATCCCCACAGTCCTATCACCCTCCATGTCCCCATCCCCATGGTACCCCCGCACCCCCCCCGTCCCCATCCCCATAGTCCCTGCACCCTCCCTGGCCCCGTCCCCATGCCATCCCTGTCCCCATGCTCCCTGCACTGTCCCCTGTCCCCACGGTCCCCGCACCCTCCCCACCTACCCGAGAGCCCCACGGTGAGGGCGATGGAGGGCGAAGCCCCAGGCAGTGGTGGGGCTGGGGGGCACTTGCCTGCGGAGAACGGAGAGGCTGAGACCGTGCCCTAGCGGGGATGGCCCCGCTTTGGGGACAACGCCCCCCCCCCCCCCCCAAGCCTCGGGAGCGTCCCAGCGCCAGGGACACCCCGGTTTTGGAGCCCCAGCCCTTCCCGGGGACGGCCTGGGGAGCCCAGCTCCGGGATGCCCCAGTTTTGGGGATGCTGCATCCTCACCTGGGAGCGGGGGCGCGGGGGGCGGCAGAGGGGGCGGTGGGGGGGGGGGTGGAGGTGCAGCCTCTACGGGGGGCAGGACGGGGAGCCGCAGGGCCTCCTCCGGGGGCTCGGGCTCGGGCTGGGGAGGGGGCTCGCCGCCCGGCACGGGGGGCGGCTCGGAACCGTAGCGCCGGCGGAAAGCCTCGTCCTTCTCCTTGATCATCCGCCGCAGCGTGTGAACCTGGTGGCTCGTGTGCTCGTAGGTCTCCTGGGGACGGCCAAGCGTCAGGTCAGGGGGGACAAGGGACCCTGCCCCACTCCCCACGGCCCCCATGGCCACCCCCCACACACACACCTTCACCACCTCCAGCTCCTTCTCCCGCTGCAGCAGCTGCTTCTCCAGCTCTGCCACCCGCATCATGTTCTCATTCTCCAGGTCCAGCAGCTTCTCCGTCAGCTGTGGGTGGGGATACGGCTGTGACACCGACTCTGGACCCCCCCGCTCCAGTATCACCACTAACTTCCCTGGGGGCAAAGCCAGACCCCGGGAGGGGATAACCCAGGACCCGGTGAGGAGCATCCCGTGTCTCCTGCACTCACGTACGTGGGACAGATGCTCCTCCAGCTCCTCCACCTTCTCCAGGGCCACGTTCTTGGTCTCAGCATCCTCCAGCAGCCCCCCCACGTCGAAGACGTTGTCCAGGTACGCCTGGATCTGCACCTGCAGCTTCTCGCTCTCCGTGTGCCTCGACTTCTGTGGGCATCGGGGCGGCGTCAGGGACAGGGGGGACTCCTCAGCGTGCCCCCCACCCCCACCCCGGGCCCCGATCCCCCGTACCTGCAGGAACTCCTCCAGCCCCAGCTTGGTGAACTCGTACTGGAGATGGACACGGAAGTTCATGTCCTCCACCGAGTGCACCACGATGTTGATGAACTGCATGCAGGCGACCTGCGGGCAGGGCTGGGGTCACCAGGAGCTCCCCCAGCACCCCCTGATGTCCCGAAGACTCTCCCCCTCGCCCACAACCAGGTATCCCACCATGAAGTCAATGCTGCTGTCCTCGTTGCGGAAGTAGTCCATCAGCCGCTCGAAGCGGTGCTTCTCCTTGCAGACCTGAGCAAGCAGCCGACGTGGGGTTAACCCGGCTTGCCCCCCACCCCCGACCCCCTCACAGCCACTGGCCCCCCATTGCCTGGGCTCCAGTCCCCTAATCCCAGTCTGGTCCTGGTGCACTCAGAGTCCCTGTCCCAGTTTGGCCTCATCCTCCCCGATCGCCCCCATCCCCTGCACTCCAGACTCCCCATTCCAGCCTGGTCTTGCTGTTCCCAGTTCCTCCGTTCCCTGGGTCCTGGTCCCCAATCCCAACCTGATCCTGCTGTCCCCAGTCCCTCCTGGTCCTGCCCCCCTCAGTCCCTCCATCACAACCTGATCCTGCTGCCCCTACCAGTGCCACCATCTCAGCCTGCTCCTGCACCCCCCAGTCCCTCTATCCCGGTCCCGGTGTTCCCAGTTCCTCCGTTCCCTGGGTCCTGGTCCCCGACGCCAGCCTGATCCAGCTGCCCCCAGTGCCAGCCCGCTCCTGCTGCCCCCCCCGCTCCCCCTGTACCTCCTTGAAGTTGTCGAAGGCAGCGAGGATGATCTCGTGGCCGCCCCTCACCAGGCAGACGGCTGCCAGCAGCTCCAACACCAGTGCCTTCGTCCTAGGGCAGAGCATCGTCACGCCCGGCCGGCTCTGGGGACCCCCCCCCTCCCCTCCTGCCAGACCCCCCCTTACCTCGGGTTCTTGTTATTGAGGCTCAGGGCAATCTCGTTGACGGCGTGAGGATGGGACATGACCAGGTTGAAGCCGTACTGTGGGGACAGAGCGGGGACGGCATTAGCAGCGCCAGTGTGACGGCAGCAGTGGCATCAGTGTGTCCCGTCCCCCCCCCCTCCTTGCAGGGCGGTGGTACCTGGTAGTTCATGATGGCCCGGAGACACATGATGCAGAGGTGGACGTCGTCCTTCTGGCTCACCAGGCGCGAGTTCTTCAGCGCCCTGCGGCTGGGCAGCGTGCCGTAGCTGGGGGGGACACGGGGCACTGGTGAGCGGGACCCCTGCACCACCGGTGCTGCACTGCCAGCGCTCGCCCAGGCGGGAACCAGCCCCGCGGGACCACGATGGGGACGACAATGGGGACAGCAGAGCTTTCAGAGGGGCAGAGGCAGAGAGAAGCGACCGGAGGGCGAGAGGGACAGAGGCTGGCGGAGACGCGGAGCGAAGCCGCCGCGAGTGCCGGGCCGCCCCGGGCAGCCGGTACTTACCCGGCGGGCGAGCGGCGAGGCGGGCACGGAGAAGAGAGAGAGAGAGCGCAGCCAGAGAGGGGGGAGCCCGGCCCTGGAAGCAGAGATGGGGCGCGTTACCCCGGGGCGCGGGGGCAGAGCCAGGGCGAGGGCGAGCGGAGGCAGCGCGGCCGCGGCAGGCAGAGGGACGGGCAGGCGGCGTGGGCAGGATGGGGATGGCAGCACCGAGCTGCCGCGGGTGGGAAGGGGACGGTGCGCACGGCCGGCAGGACAGAAGGCGGCACGCAAGGCAGCGCAGGATGCGGCACGCCTGGCACGCGCCACACGGCACAGCCACACCGCGGGCAAAGCACAGCCCGACGCACGGAGGACACCACGGCGCAGCCAGCACGCAGGACATGGCATGTACCATGCACGCGATGGTGCACGACACACACTGCAGGGCAGGATGGTGCACAGCACCATCTGCACCATCTGCACCATGGTGCATGGTATGGCACACACCACAGCAGGATTGTGCACTGGCACAGGGCACCATGGCACAGCACACTCCATGGCAGGATTGTGCATGGCACAGGGCACCATGGCACGGCACACACCGTGGCAGGATGGTGCATGGCACAGGGCACCATGGCACAGCACACACCATGGCAGGATTGTGCATGGCACAGGGCACCATGGCATGGCACACACCGTGGCAGGATGGTGCATGGCACAGGGCACCATGGCACAGAACACACCGCAGCCAGGACAGTGCATGGCACAGAGCACCATGGCACGGCACACACCATGGCAGGATTGTGCATGGCACAGGGCACCATGGCATGGCACACACCGTGGCAGGATGGTGCATGGCACAGGTCACCATGGCACAGAACACACCATGGCAGGACAGTGCATGGCACAGGGCACCATGGCATGGCACACACCGTGGCAGGATGGTGCATGGCATAGCACGCACCGCATGGCAGTGGGCACACAGCACGCACCACAGGCAGGATGGTGCATGGCACAGGGCACCATGGCACGGCACACACCGTGGCAGGATGGTGCATGGCACAGGGCACCATGGCACGGCACGCACCGCAGCCAGGACAGTGCATGGCACGGGGCACTATGGCACGGCACACACCGTGGCAGGATGGTGCATGGCACAGGGCACCATGGCACGGCACACACCGTGGCAGGATGGTGCATGGCACAGGGCACCATGGCATGGCACACACCGTGGCAGGATTGTGCATGGCACAGGGCACCATGGCACAGCACACACCGTGGCAGGATGGTGCATGGCATAGCACGCACCGCATGGCAGTGGGCACACAGCACGCACCACAGGCAGGATGGTGCATGGCACAGGGCACCATGGCACGGCACACACCACAGCCAGGACAGTGCATGGCACAGGGCACTCTGGCACGGCACACACCGTTGCAGGACAGTGCATGGCACAGAGCACCATGGCACGGCACACACCGTGGCAGGATGGTGCATGGCACAGGGCACCATGGCACAGAACACACCGCAGCCAGGACAGTGCATGGCACAGGGCACCATGGCACGGCACACACCGTGGCAGGATGGTGCATGGCACAGCACGCACCGCATGGCAGTGGGCACACAGCACGCACCACAGGCAGGATGGTGCATGGCACTGGGCACCATGGCACGGCACGCACCGCAGCCAGGACAGTGCATGGCACGGGGCACTATGGCACGGCACACACCGTGGCAGGATGGTGCATGGCACAGGGCACCATGGCATGGCACACACCGTGGCAGGACAGTGCATGGCACAGGGCACCATGGCACAGCACACACCGTGGCAGGATGGTGCATGGCACAGCACGCACCGCATGGCAGTGGGCACACAGCACGCACCACAGGCAGGATGGTGCATGGCACAGGGCACCATGGCACGGCACGCACCGCAGCCAGGACAGTGCATGGCGCGCAGCAAGCAGCAGTGCCATGGCCAGCCAGCGCGGGCAGAGCGGGACGTACCCCGGCAAGCTGACCGGCGCGGCGGGTACGTACCGTAGGGCGGTCTGGCGCGCAGAGCGGGCAAGGCTGCTGGCGAAGGGGGCGGGCAGGGCGCTGGGGTGCTGCAGATCCTCGATGGACCTGCTCCAGGCGCGCAGCTTCTCCAGCGCGCCGTCCTCGCCGCCTTCCAGGCCCTCAAAATCCAACCTGGGTGGGACACGCGTGCGGCACGGAGAGGGGGGGGGGGAAAGCACACAGCTTCGGCAACGGAGCGACACAGCCACCGCGGCAAGCGCTGAAGCGGGTGGCGGCCGGGCAGCGGTGGGGCAGGGAGAGGAGAGCGGGTGGTCCCGGGACCCCCGTCCCCAGCCCGGGCGGGCAGGAGGGGGCTGAGCATCCCATATCCCTTGGGACCCCATGGCAGGCGGGTCCCCGGGTGCTGGCTGAGCTGCCCCGGTGCCGATAAGGGACCGTGCGGTATCAGCCACCTGCAGCAGGGAACTGCCCCGGGGTACCGGGACCCTCCCCATCCCAGGTCCCCCAGCACCCAGGGGACCCCCTGCACCCCCGGGACCCCACCACCCTACTCACATGACGGCGCACTGGGCGAAGGACAGGTAGTTCACCAGCACGTCCAGCCCCTTGTTCTCATCGTTGAGGAACTCACGCACCCACCTACAGCACCAGGCACCCATCGGAGCCCGCAGGAGCGGGGGACACCCCCTCCCCCCCACCACCCCCCCGGTACAATTCCCCGCACCATGGGGACCCCCAGCCCAGCGCGGGAACGGGGAGGGGGCAGTGGGGGGTTCTTGGGGCTCCAGTGGCGGTTGCAGCATCTCTGTTATCACCGGTGCCAGCGCCGGTACGGCTTTATCTGCCGGCTGCAGGGCAGGGAGGGCTCGGCCCCGGGTGCAAGGCGGGAAGCGGAGGTGGGTGCTGGGGCTGTGCCCCCCATCCCCATCCCTGGGCACCCCGTGGGAGGGGGGTTGGGGGTGCCCTGTCCCCTTGGGAGGGCGTTAGGGTGCATGTACGAGGTGCTGTGCGGGGCAAGGAGCCTGGCCGAGATGTGCCTGGGGATGGGGGGGGGGGAATGCATGGGGGGGGGGGGTGGCACATAGCGTGCGTGTGTGTGTGTGTGTGTGTGTGTGTGTGTATGGGATGTGCATGTGCACGGGGGGGGTGGGGGTGGGGGGGGGGTTGCACAGCCCGGGGGTCCCCAGTCCTGCCCGTGCCCCTGCGGCTGGGGGCGGCGAGTCAGGCAGCAGCGGGAGACGGGGGGGGGGGGGGCATGGGGGGCCACGGCCACCCCTTTCCTGCCGCCGCCAGCCCCTCGCCCCGGCCCGTTTCCTGTCTCCGGCTGCTGCTATTTTCGGGCCGCGGTTGGGGAAGAGCTGAATGGCGGGGCCGGCGGCGGGGCACAGCCCGGCACGTGCACGAGCCATCCCGAGCACGCGGGTACCACCACGCCGCCGGCCACCCACCAGTGACATCCCCACCATCCCCAGTAACACCCCACGGTCCCTCCGGCCACCTTTGTGCGGCTCCGGTGCATCCGCCCCCCAAGTGCCGGAGGGACAAGCCACCGGTGCGGGGTCGGGGTGCCACCAGCTCGGGGCCAGTGCTGAGCCCTCCGGTGCCGGGAGGAGCCAGGTAGGATCCGGCCATGCAGGGCGTCATCGCCGGCCCATCCGCCCCGCGGCATCCGCCCCCGGGACCTGCCGGCCAGCAGCCCTGGCCCACGGCACGACCGGGGCAGGAACTGGCCAAGTTCCTGCAGCACCTCTGACTTCCCCTGCAGCTGCATCAGGGCCAGTCCCGGGACCGCCGAGACCCCACAACACCCCCCCCCCCCCCCCTCAAGGACCCCCACCCCACCCCACCCCACCCCAGGACCCTGTGCTCACCCGATGTGGTTCGTCCTCAGGCTGATCTCCAGCTCGCGCAGCACTTTGGTGGACTCCTGCACCCTCCTCCTGAACTTCTGGGGGCAGAGCGATGCTGAGCCGTGTCTCCCCCCCCCCCCGCCTCGGCCCTCCCAGCTCTCCTAACCCCCCCTCCCCCACCCAACCACCCAACCCCCCCCCCAGCCCCTCACCTTCCGAGTGACACCCGGCTCCAGGAAGCTGCGCAGTTTCTGGATGTAGGCGTGGGGGGGGCTCTTCACCTGGAACCGCTCCTGGGAGGGGATGGGGGGGGGGGGTGTTGGTGACACCGGCATGGTGGCACAGCCCACCACCACCAGACACACCCCCACCCCCCCCCATGGTGCCCCAAGCCCCCCAACCTGGTCACAGATGAGGTCCCACTTCTTCTCGTTGTCATACTGGCGCAGGAGCCGGGCTTTGTCCGGGGGCAGGTTCATAGAGCTCTGGGGGCAGATAGCGGGGTGTCACCCTGGGTGACACTGGGATGCTGCCCCCCCCCCGAGGGCACCCAGTCCCACGGCACAGCCAGGGTGTCCCCCCCAGGACACCCGGCCCTATGGCATAGCCATGGTCCCTGGCACTGGGAAGCACTGGTGGGCAGCGGGCCACACGGATGGCACGGGGACAGCAGTGCCACCAGCGCCACGTGCCAGCTGCCAGCAACACCACGTCTTCCCAGCGCCGATGCATCCTTCCTGTCGGCACCCGCTTCCTCGCCGGCAAACCGCAGCCTCCTCTCCCCGACCGCGGCGCGAAGCACGGCAGCGGTGCCCGGTTCACCGAGGCGCTGGGCATCTTCAGGGGGGACCCCGGGGACCGCTGGTGCAGGATGCGGCCCGCGGCACCGGTATCACCAAGGACACAAATGGGGTGCCACAGTGGAAACCGGGAATGGCCACGGGCTGCCCCGGCGGGCAATGCCACCCCAGTGGGCGATGCCACCCCAGTGGGCGATGCCACCCCGGCAAGGCAGCTCCTGGGAAGTGCCGTTAGCAGGATCCGGCCACCGCCGCAGCCGGGAGGTGCCAGCACTCCACCCGTCCCGTGGAAGCTAAAATTATCCCTGCCCTGGTCATCCCGGCCCCACGGAGCCGCAGGAAACCGGGGCAGAGCCTGGGCGAAGCTGTGTGCCCCCGGGGGGGGGGGGAACAGTCCCAAGGGAGCAGGGATGTCCCCAGCAGGATGGGGTCCCAAAAAAACTGCCTTGGGGACAGGGATGGTGCCTCCCTCCCCATGGGGCCAGGACACCGTGGCCCACGGCAAAATCACAGGGCCTACGGGGACACCCCGAGGATGAGGACGGAGGTGGTGGGGCTGAGACACACGGAGGCCCCGGGAAGGGGCGGGGGGCACCGGGGGGGGCTTTGAAGCGCAACCGCCCTCGCCGGCGTTCCCGCCGCTCGGCTTCCTGCCTTTGTGGTGGGAGCGGGGCCGCTCCCGGTCGGGCACTTCCTCCGCCACCGCCCCCCACCGGGGACCACCCCCTCCCGGGTGGCCCAGGACTGAGACACACACCCCCCCCCCGGGAACCGGGGGCTACCGGGGGGTTGGGGAACACCCGGGGACCAATCCTGCCCCTTCGGGGGCCGCTGGCGCTGCAGCCCCATCACATGATGAAATATTTTCCTCCCCGGCAGTAGCCGGGACGGCACCAGGCGACACTGATGCTGAGGGAGGGGGGGGCGATGGATTTTAGGGGTGGTGGCACCGGGGGAACCCCAATGCCACCACCCACAAATCCACCACCCCCCGGCATCGGCCGGCAGGATGCATCCCCCCCCGCCACCGGCCCCATGGGGACCAGCTGCCGCATCCGCCCTGCGTGGGATGCAGGGACAGGCAATGGCCCCGCCAGTGGGTGCCACTCGCCACCGGCAGGACAGTCCCACACTGGGGGTGCCCGTGCCCCCCAGTACCCCCCAGTTCCAGCTCCCAGAGCCCCACGGGGTCACGCTTGGCATTTCCTGCCCAGACGTGGCTTTTGCTGGTTACAGCCACCACCAGGATGGGGGTGCCGGGCTCTGGGGGCTCTGTGCCCTGGGTGTCACCGGCCATGGTGTCCCAGTCGGTGTCCTCCCCCCCCCCCAAACAAAGCCAGAGCCATGCCGGCACCGTGGATGGGCCACCCCACCGTGGGAGGGCCATGGGGCTGTGCCGCAAGCCAAGAGCTGGTGGGACACGGGGGCCCCATGGCATTGGTGGCCCCGATGGCACTGGGGTTGTGGAGTGGGGACAGGGTCTTGGCTCGGGAGGGTTACGGGATGGCACCGCAGCCTCGGCCGGTGACCGCTGCGGCAAGGCCACCGCCCCGGCTGTGAGAGCAGACGGGGGAACGCGCAGGGCAGTCCCACGGGGAGCCCCACACCCACGGAGGACCCCCACACCCACGGAGGATCCGTGCCCAGCCCCGTGCGCCACCTCGATGGGACTTTACCGGGTCAAAAAGTCCCGGTGGCACCGAGAGTGGCGTCACCCCCCGGGGGTTGTCCCGGGACGGGCTTCCCCCGGGGCTGCCCCCGGCCCCGCGGCCACTGCCCGGCTCCGCGGGCACCGGCGCTCCCTGCTCGCTCCCGGCTCCCCCAGGCGCCGGTGCCGTCCCCCGGCGGTGCGCGCCCGCCCGCAGCCGGACGCCGGGAGGGGAGCGCGGCGGCGGGGCGCGTCCGGCCCGGGAGGGCGCACCGGGAGGGGTCCCGGGTAGGGACGGACGGGGAGAGCGCAGCGGGACCCAGAGGAGGCGCAGCGGTAGCAGGGACGGAGCACGGGGGAAGCGCACCGGGGGGGGCGCACCGGGAACCGGAGAGGCGCAGCGGGCGGCCGGGGCCGCGGCGGGGGTCGGTCTCTCACCAGCACCAGGGCGAAGCGCTCCTCCAGCTCGCAGGGCTCCGGCATCGGCATCTTGCCGGGGCCGAGCAATCCGGGCCCCCCCGGGGCCGCCGCCGCTCCCGGGCCCCGGGGCAGCGCCTCCCCGTCCGCGCTCTCCACGTTCCCCATCCCCGGCCCAGGCACCGGGGGGCGGCGGGGGAGGCTCAGCCCGTCGCGTCCGGCCGCCGCCGCCACCGCCTCCCGGCCCCGCCCCGCCCCGCCCAGCCCCTCCCATCCCGCAGCTCCGCGGCGGAACCGCCAGAGGGCGCCCAAGTGCGGACGGGCGGCGGCGCCACCCGGGGGCGCCCAAGGGCAGGAAGCGAGCGGGAGGTGCCGATTGGCCCGACCCCGGCCACAACGACCAATGAACGTCGCGCTTGTGTGCGGAGGAGCGGGA